>NC_056436.1:82893911-83256411 GCF_018296145.1 Oncorhynchus tshawytscha | reverse complement strand
TACTGTTTAGACTGGGTTTACACAGACTGCTGAAACATAGTTACTGTTTAGACTGGGTTTACACAGACTGCTGAAACATAGTTACTGTTTAGACTTGGTTTACACAGACTGCTGAAACATAGTTACTGTTTAGACTGGGTTTACACAGACTGCTGAAACATAGTTACTGTTTAGACTGGGTTTACACAGACTGCTGAAACATAGTTACTGTTTAGACTGGGTTTACACAGACTGCTGAAACATAGTTACTGTTTACTGGGTTTACACAGACTGCTGGGTTTACACAGACTGCTGAAACATAGTTACTGTTTAGACTGGGTTTACACAGACTGCTGAAACATAGTTACTGTTTAGACTGGGTTTACACAGACTGCTGAAACATAGTTACTGTTTAGACTGGGTTTACACAGACTGCTGAAACATAGTTACTGTTTAGACTGGGTTTACACAGACTGCTGAAACATAGTTACTGTTTAGACTGGGTTTACACAGACTGCTGAAACATAGTTACTGTTGGAGACTGGGTTTACACAGACTGCTGAAACATAGTTACTGTTTAGACTGGGTTTACACAGACTGCTGAAACATAGTTACTGTTTAGACTGGGTTTACACAGACTGCTGAAACATAGTTACTGTTTAGACTGGGTTTACACAGACTGCTGAAACATAGTTACTGTTTAGACTGGGTTTACACAGACTGCTGAAACATAGTTACTGTTTAGACTGGGTTTACACAGACTGCTGAAACATAGTTACTGTTTAGACTGGGTTTACACAGACTGCTGAAACATAGTTACTGTTTAGACTGGGTTTACACAGACTGCTGAAACATAGTTACTGTTTAGACTGGGTTTACGCAGACTGCTGAAACATACTTACTGTTTAGACTGGGTTTACACAGACTGCTGAAACATAGTTACTGTTTAGACTGGGTTTACACAGACTGCTGAAACATAGTTACTGTTTAGACTGGGTTTACACAGACTGCTGAAACATAGTTACTGTTTAGACTGGGTTTACACAGACTGCTGAAACATAGTTACTGTTTAGACTGGGTTTACACAGACTGCTGAAACATAGTTACTGTTTAGACTGGGTTTACACAGACTGCCACGGTACTGTGCTCTTTTAGCCTTCTCTATATCCAAATACCAAACGTGTGTGTAGTTATTATTGGGATGGACTTGACACTTTCTGTTTGTTTAAAAAAAAATCTTTGTGGTTAAAAAAGGAGTTTGTTGACCTGCTGAACTTGAAGCCTGGGATGAAGGTGCTGGATGTGGGGTGTGGCATCGGTGGTGGAAACTTCTACATGGCAAAGGTCAGCCCCCAGTGACATTTAGTATATAGGAGAAATGGTCCAGTCCACTATAAACACATCCACATTAGAAACAATAGGATCGGGTTAGGTCATATATCCCAATGATGATTATGATGATGACGATGATGTTCTGCAGGCCTTCGGCGTGGAGGTGCTGGGCCTGGACCTGTCAGCCAACATGGTGGATATCGCCATGGAGAGGGCCATGGAGGAGAAGCTTCCATCGGTGAGTCTGATTGGTCGTCAGTTGAATGAGGTCATGTTGTTGCTCTCATCTGGAACTTGAACCTAAGGTAAAATAGTTACTGGGTCAACAATGAGAAACATACTAGGTTAGAGTTGATAGGTCAACAATGAGAAACATACTAGGTTAGAGTTGATAGGTCTACAATGAGAAACATACTAGGTTATAGAGTTACTGGGTCAACAATGAGAAACATACTAGGTTAGAGTTGATAGGTCAACAATGAGAAACATACTAGGTTAGAGTTGATAGGTCTACAATGAGAAACATACTAGGTTATAGAGTTACTGGGTCAACAATGAGAAACATACTAGGTTATAGAGTTACTGGGTTTACAATGAGAAACATACTAGGTTAGAGTTGATAGGTCAACAATGAGAAACATACTAGGTTATAGAGTTACTGGGTCAACAATGAGAAACATAGTAGGTTATAGAGTTACTGGGTCAACAATGAGAAACATACTAGGTTATAGAGTTACTGGGTCAACAATGAGAAACATACTAGGTTATAGAGTTACTGGGTCAACAATGAGAAACATACTAGGTTATAGAGTTACTGGGTCAACAATGAGAAACATACTAGGTTATAGAGTTACTGGGTCAACAATGAGAAACATACTAGGTTATAGAGTTACTGGGTCAACAATGAGAAACATACTAGGTTAGAGTTGATAGGTCTACAATGAGAAACATACTAGGTTATAGAGTTACTGGGTCTACAATGAGAAACATACTAGGTTATAGAGTTACTGGGTCTACAATGAGAAACATAGTAGGTTATAGAGTTACTAGGTCAACAATGAGAAACATACTAGGTTATAGAGTTACTGGGTCAACAATGAGAAACATACTAGGTTATAGAGTTACTGGGTCAACAATGAGAAACATACTAGGTTATAGAGTTACTGGGTCAACAATGAGAAACATACTAGGTTATAGAGTCAAAAGAGAAACATACTAGAAGTTGCGGGTCAACAATGAGAAACATAGTAGGTTATAGAGTTACTAGGTCAACAATGAGAAACATACTAGGTTATAGAGTTACTGGGTCAACAATGAGAAACATACTAGGTTATAGAGTTACTGGGTCAACAATGAGAAACATACTAGGTTATAGAGTTACTGGGTCAACAATGAGAAACATACTAGGTTATAGAGTTACTGGGTCAACAATGAGAAACATACTAGGTTATAGAGTTACTGGGTCAACAATGAGAAACATACTAGGTTATAGAGTTACTGGGTCAACAATGAGAAACATACTAGGTTATAGAGTTACTGGGTCAACAATGAGAAACATACTAGGTTATAGAGTTACTGGGTCAACAATGAGAAACATACTAGGTTATAGAGTTACTGGGTCAACAATGAGAAACATACTAGGTTATAGAGTTACTGGGTCAACAATGAGAAACATACTAGGTTATAGAGTTACTGGGTCAACAATGAGAAACATACTAGGTTATAGAGTTACTGGGTCAACAATGAGAAACATACTAGGTTATAGAGTTACTGGGTCAACAATGAGAAACATACTAGGTTATAGAGTTACTGGGTCTACAATGAGAAACATAGTAGGTTATAGAGTTACTAGGTCAACAATGAGAAACATAGTAGGTTATAGAGTTACTGGGTCAACAATGAGAAACATACTAGGTTATAGAGTTACTGGGTCAACAATGAGAAACATAGTAGGTTATAGAGTTACTGGGTCAACAATGAGAAACATACTAGGTTATAGAGTTACTGGGTCAACAATGAGAAACATACTAGGTTATAGAGTTACTAGGTCAACAATGAGAAACATACTAGGTTATAGAGTTACTGGGTCAACAATGAGAAACATACTAGGTTATAGAGTTACTGGGTCAACAATGAGAAACATACTAGGTTATAGAGTTACTGGGTCAACAATGAGAAACATACTAGGTTATAGAGTTACTGGGTCTACAATGAGAAACATACTAGGTTATAGAGTTACTGGGTCTACAATGAGAAACATAGTAGGTTATAGAGTTACTAGGTCAACAATGAGAAACATACTAGGTTATAGAGTTACTGGGTCTACAATGAGAAACATAGTAGGTTATAGAGTTACTAGGTCAACAATGAGAAACATAGTAGGTTATAGAGTTACTGGGTCAACAATGAGAAACATACTAGGTTATAGAGTTACTGGGTCAACAATGAGAAACATAGTAGGTTATAGAGTTACTGGGTCAACAATGAGAAACATACTAGGTTATAGAGTTACTGGGTCAACAATGAGAAACATACTAGGTTAGAGTTGATAGGTCAACAATGAGAAACATACTAGGTTATAGAGTTACTGGGTCAACAATGAGAAACATACTAGGTTATAGAGTTACTGGGTCAACAATGAGAAACATACTAGGTTATAGAGTTACTGGGTCAACAATGAGAAACATACTAGGTTAGAGTTGATAGGTCAACAATGAGAAACATACTAGGTTAGAGTTGATAGGTCAACAATGAGAAACATACTAGGTTAGAGTTGATAGGTCAACAATGAGAAACATACTAGGTTATAGAGTTACTGGGTCAACAATGAGAAACATACTAGGTTATAGAGTTACTGGGTCAACAATGAGAAACATACTAGGTTAGAGTTGATAGGTCAACAATGAGAAACATAGTAGGTTAGAGTTGATAGGTCAACAATGAGAAACATACTAGGTTAGAGTTGATAGGTCAACAATGAGAAACATACTAGGTTATAGAGTTACTGGGTCAACAATGAGAAACATACTAGGTTATAGAGTTACTGGGTCAACAATGAGAAACATACTAGGTTAGAGTTGATAGGTCAACAATGAGAAACATAGTAGGTTAGAGTTGATAGGTCAACAATGAGAAACATACTAGGTTAGAGTTGATAGGTCAACAATGAGAAACATACTAGGTTAGAGTTGATAGGTCAACAATGAGAAACATACTAGGTTATAGAGTTACTGGGTCAACAATGAGAAACATACTAGGTTATAGAGTTACTGGGTCAACAATGAGAAACATACTAGGTTATAGAGTTACTGGGTCAACAATGAGAAACATACTAGGTTAGAGTTGATAGGTCAACAATGAGAAACATACTAGGTTAGAGTTTCTGACAACATTTCTGTTGTCGTGAAAATGTTACGTTCTACATGTCTGTTTCTATGGTGAAGTCAATTGAAATATATTGAAATGCATTAGCAGTCTTAGTTCAAGGTGTTTTAGTAACAGGTTCTGCCTGCCTATTCCTGCAGGTCCATTTCGAGGTGGCCGACGCCACTAAGAGAGAGTTCCCTGAAGGGTCGTTTGATGTGGTCTACAGTCGAGACACCATCCTGCACATCAACGACAAACTGGCACTGTTAAAACGCTTCCATGTGAGTGTGTGTGTACGCACACACACACACACACACACACAACCGCGCACACACACACACAACCGCACAACCACACACACACAACCGCACAACCACACACACACAACCACACACACACACACAACCGCACACACACACACACAACCGCACATCCACACACACACACAACCGCACAACCACACACACACAACCACACACACACACACACACACACAACCACACACACACACAACCACACACACACACACACACACACACACACACACACAACCACACACACACACAAACACACACACACAACCACACACACACACAAACACACACACACAACCACACACACACAACCACACACACACACACAACCACACACACACACAACCACACACACACACACACACACACACACACACACACACACACACACACAAACACACACACACAACCACACACACACAACCACACACACACACACACACACACACACAAACACACACACAACCACACACACACACACACACACAACCACACACACACACACACACACACACACACACACACACAACCACACACACACACACACACACACACACACACACACACACACACACAAACACACACACACAACCACACACACACAACCACACACACACACACACACACACACACACACACACACACACACACACACACACAACCACACACACACACACACACACACACAAACACACACACAACCACACACACATACACACACACACACCACACACACACACACACACACAACACACACACACACACACACACAACACACACACACACACACACACACACACACACAACCACACACACACACACACACACACACACACACACACACACACACACACACACACACACACACACACACACACACACACACACACACACACACACACACACACACACACACACACACACACACACACACAACCACACACACACACCACACACACACACAACCACACACACACAACCACACACACACACACACACACACACACACCACACACACACACACACACACACACACACACACACACACACACACACACACACACAACCACACACACACACAAACACACACACACAACCACACACACACAACCACACACACACACACACACACACACAACCACACACACACACAAACACACACACACAACCGCACAACCACAGACACCTTAACATCAATTCCAGACTGTATTATATTTTTCTGGCTGTTTTTACCATCCAAAACGCTGTGTATCTTCATCTTCAGTCGTGGTTGAAGCCCGGTGGCCAGGTTCTGATCACTGACTACTGCTGTGGAGAGAAGCCCTGGACTCCTCAGTTCCAGGAGTACGTCAAACAGAGAGGTTACATTCTCTACACCCCACCGGAATACGGCAAGGTAGGCCCAATCATAAACCTGATAATACCCTGACAATGTCACGCTGACCTGACTTTTACCACATACGTTATAATATCTTAGAATTACTTGTAACTCCATGTACTGTGACTGTCTGTCTGCAGTTCCTCCAGCAGGCAGGTTTCTCTAACGTACGTGCTGAGGACAGGACAGCTCAGTTCATGCAGGTGATCCAGACAGAGCTGGAGAGAGCAGCAGCCATGAAAGACGAGTTCATTAAGGTAAATTGTGTAGTCTCTTTCATTCTCTCTCTCTCCCTCCCTCCCTCCCTCTCTCACTCACACAAACCGTTGTAATAGTATGGTATTTCTTTAACGCGTCGGACGCAAAGGATTCACTTCAGATACCGGACAAGGAACAAATCCCTGTTAATTCTCATGAAGAAGAGACGGAGATATCTGGGTCGTAGGTCAGGGTACCTTGTAAGAATGTGATGGCGAGTGAGTAACCCGCCTCTACCTTCCATACTATTAGCCAACGTGCAGTCATTGGATAAGAAACGGGATGAGCTCCGATTAAGACTATCCTACCAACGGGACATTCAAAACAGTAATATCGTATGTTTCACCTAGTCGTGGCTGAACGACGACATGGATAATATAAAGCTGGCTGGCTTCCTTGCATCGGCTAGACAGAATAGCTACATCTGGTAAGGCAAGGGGTGGTGGTCTGTGTCTATTTGTCAATAACAGCTGGTGCACAAAATCAAATATTAAGGAAGTCTTGAGGTTTTGCACACCTGACGTAAGAGTGTCTCATGATAAGCTGTAGACCACACTATTTACCAACAGAGTTTTCATCTATATTTTTCGTAGTTGTCTATTTCCCACCACAAGCCGATGCTGGCACTAAGACCGCACTAAACAAGCTGTATAGGGACATAAGCAAACAGGGAAAATGCTCATCTAGAGGCAGCGCTCCTAGTGGCCGGGGACTTTAATGCAGGGAAACTTAAATCCGTTTTACCTCATTTCTACCAGCACGTTAAATGTGCAACCAGAGGGGGAAAAAAACTCTGGACCACCTTTACTCCACACACAGAGACCCATACAAAGCTCTCCCTCAACCCTCCATTTGACGAAACTGACCATAACTCTATCCTCCTGATTCCTGCTTACAAGCAAGTACCAGTAGACTCAATCAACACGGAAATGGTCAGATAACGCAGATGCTAAGCTACAGGACTGTTTTGATAGCACAGACTGGAATATGTTCTGGGACTATTCCGATGGCATTGAGTAGTACACCACATCAATCACTGGCTTCATCACTAAGTGCAGTGACCGGTACGTACATACCTCAACCAGAAGCCATGGATTACAGGCAACAACCGCACTGATCTAAAGGGTAGATCTGCTGCTTTCAAGGGGCGGGACTCTAACCTGGACGCTTATTTGAAACCCCGCTATTCCCTCCGATGAACCATCAAACAGTTAAAGCGTCAATACAGGATTATGATCAAATAGTACTACTCTGACACTCGTCGGATGTGGCAGGGCTTGCAAACTATTACGTACTACAAAAGGAAGCACAGCCGTGAGCTGCCCAGTGACACGAGCCTACCAGACCAAATCAAATCAAATCAAATGTATTTATATAGCCCTTCGTACATCAGCTGATATCTCAAAGTGCTGTACAGAAACTCAGTCCTCTTCTGGCTGTGCCGGGTGGAGATTATAACAGAACATGGCCAAGATGTTCAAATGTTCATAAATGACCAGCATGGTCGTATAATAATAAGGCAGAACAGTTGAAACTGGAGCAGCAGCACGGCCAGGTGGACTGTGGACAGCAAGGAGTCATCATGTCAGGTAGTCCTGGGGCATGGTCCTAGGTCTCAGGTCCTCCGAGAGAGAGAAAGAAAGAGGGAAGGAGAGAATTAGAGAACGCACACTTAGATTCACACAGGACACCGAATAGGACAGGAGAAGTACTCCAGATATAACAAACTGACCCTAGCCCCCCGACACAAACTACTGCAGCATAAATACTGGAGGCTGAGACAGGGGGGGTCAGGAGACACTGTGGCCCCATCCGAGGACACCCCCGGACAGGGCCAAACAGGAAGGATATAACCCCACCCACTTTGCCAAAGCACAGCCCCCACACCACTAGAGGGATATCTTCAACCACCAACTTACCATCCTGAGACAAGGCTGACGATCTAAATGACTTCTATGTGCGCTTCGAGGCATGCAACACTGAAGCATGCATGAGCTGTTCCAGACGACTGTGTGATCACACTCTCCATAGCCAATGTAAGACCTTTAAACCACTCAACATTCATAAGGCTGCAGGGCCAGACGGATTACCAAGACGTGTACTCCGAGCATGCGCTGACCAACTGTCCAGAGGAAGGCCCTAAAAACTGCCAAAGACTCAAGCCACCTTAGTCAGTTAGGACAAGCGGTACCCGAGCAACACGTCTAGGTCCAAAAGGCGTCTTAACAGCTTCTACTCTCAAGCCATAAGACTCCCGAACAGCTAATCAAATGGCTACCAGACTATTTCCATTGACCCCCCCCCCTCATATTTCATGCTGCTGCTGCTGTCTGTTTATTGTCTACAGTGGTTCTTCCTTTAAACGTTTTGAGCTTATGCTCTGACTGTTTGTGGTATATGGTGGCAGATTGTGGTAAATCGCGTCCTTCTGTCATTGCGCCACACTACCACTAGGGGGAGTTAGAACGCTGGGGGACAAATTGACTTATCTTCTCCTCAATTAATGGAGGTGTTTTCAGTCTGAGAGTCTCTCTTCTCTGGCACTAGAGTCCTGCATCAGGCAACAAAATGAGCTGGCGGGATTTTTTAAAATAGGCAAGGTGGGCTTTTGGTTTCTCTATTTTTAGACAATACTAAACATAAACCTCCAAACGACGATTGTGTTTTTCCGTCGCCCACACGAACTTTAAACATTAGGATAAAGCATTGAGGCTGACATTTTGTTGATTTTAATACTACGGACAAATATGTAACTCCCCCCCATAGCATGGATTATTATAACCTAATGAAAACTAAAGTGAGTTTCTGAAACACGGAGTCCTTCTTTGCTGAGGTGAAGAAGAAACTGAATGAAAGAGAATCCAGCGAGGATTTAGTCAGAAAGCTGAGTGACTCATGAATGACTTTGGATCAAAAATAATAACAAATAATTAATTAATTAATCATTTCTGAGCGTCTTTAATAAATACATGTTTTGCTCTTTTTGACCAAGTTAATCTGCTTTGTGACAAATAGGAATGATTGTAAATGTAGTGTTTTTAGGTGTTGGCGCCAATATTCTACCTAGACCGGCTCACCTTCTCCCTTGTTACCGTGACTCACAATTATTTTTGACATTGTGGTTACAGTGAACAACATTGTTAACTCACAAGCATATAATGAAAATTAAACATCTTATCTATGTTACCCAACTAATTCTGATTATTCCCCCACACTCAATATCACAGACCAGATTTGCGCCAAAAGAAAAATGCATTATATGCATTGTTTTGATTTTGAGCGAATTCAATAATATATTTGTACCACTTTAGATGCTGTTTTATTTACAGTGGTGACGATGTAATGATGATGTTAATGATGACAGCTGGGGGCATTTTGAAAACATGTTTTTCCACAAGTGTAGCAGGTCGTGAGCTCTGCAGACAATGTTTCCATGATGGACTATTAGCAGGACGATAGACTCTTCATACCTCCATTTATTTACAAAATGGTTGTTTAATAGCCCGGCTACTGTAGGTGTGAAAATCCCTACTGCCTCTGCCTCTCTAGTACCCCCTGTATATAGTCTCCACATTGACTCTACTGGTACCCCCTGTATATAGTCTCCACATTGACTCTACTGGTACCCCCTGTATATAGTCTCCACATTGACTCTACTGGTACCCCCTGTATATAGTCTCCACATTGACTCTACTGGTACCCCCTGTATATAGTCTCCACATTGACTCTACTGGTACCCCCTGTCTATATAGTCTCCACATTGACTCTCTGGTACCCCTGTATATAGTCTCCACATTGACTCTACTGGTACATTGACTCTACTGTACCCCCTGTATATAGTCCCCACATTGACTCTGTACCCCCGTAATACCCTGACTCTACTATATAGCTTCCACATTGACTCTGTACTGGTACCCCCTGTATATAGCCTCCACATTGACTCTGTACTGGTACCCCCTGTATATAGCCTCCACATTGACTCTGTACCGAACCCCTGTATATACGTATATAACCTCCACATTGACTCTGTACTGGTACCCCTGTATATAGCCTCCACATTGACTCTGTACCGGTACCCCCTGTATATAGCCTCCACATTGACTCTGTACCCCCTGTATATAGCCTCCACATTGAATACCCCCTGTATATAGCCTCCACATTGACTCTGTACCAGTAGTCTCCCCCTGTATATAGCCTCCACATTGACTCTGACTCTGTACTGGTACCCCCTGTATATAGCCTCCACATTGACTCTGTACCGGTACCCCCTGTATATAGCCTCCACATTGATTCTCTACCGGTACCCCCTGTATATAGCCTCCACATTGACTCTGTACTGGTACCCCCTGTATATAGCCTCCACATTGACTCTGTACCGGTACTCTGTACGGTACCCCCTGTATATAGCCTCCACATTGACTCTGTACCGGTACCCCCTGTATATACCATCCACATTGACTCTGTACCCCTGTATATAGTGACTCTGTACCCCTGTATATAGCCTCCACATTGACTCTGTACCTGTATATAGGTACCCCCTGTATATAGTCTCACATTGACTCTGTACCGGTACCCCCTGTATATAGCCTCCACATTGACTCTGTACTGGTACCCCTGTATATAGGCTCCACATTGACTCTGTATCGGTACTGGTACCCCCCCCTGTATATAGTCTCCACATTGACTCTGTACCGGTACCCCTGTATATAGCCTCCACATTGACTCTGTACCCCCTGTATATAGCTCTCCACATTGACTCTGTACCGGTACCCCCTGTATATACCATCCACATTGACTCTGTACCGGTACCCCTGTATATAGTCTCCACATTGACTCTGTACTGGTACCCCTGTATAAAGTCTCCACATTGACTCTGAACCGGTACCCCCTGTATATAGCCTCCACATTGACTCTGTACCGTTACCCCCTGTATATAGCCTCCACATTGACTCTGTACCAGTACCCCCTGTATATAGGCTCCACATTGACTCTGTACCGGTACCCCCTGTATATAGCCTCCACATTGACTCTGTACCGGTACCCCCTGTATATAGCCTCCAGATTGACTCTGTACCGGTACCCCCTGTATATAGGCTCCACATTGACTCTGTACCATTACCCCCTGTATATAGCCTCCACATTGACTCTGTACCAGTACCCCCTGTATATAGGCTCCACATTGACTCTGTACCGGTACCCCCTGTATATAGCCTCCACATTGACTCTGTACCGGTACCCCCTGTATATAGCCTCCACATTGACTCTGTACCGGTACCCCCTGT
Organism: Oncorhynchus tshawytscha; assembly: GCF_018296145.1. Classification (NCBI taxonomy): domain Eukaryota; kingdom Metazoa; phylum Chordata; class Actinopteri; order Salmoniformes; family Salmonidae; genus Oncorhynchus; species Oncorhynchus tshawytscha. Next base: position 83,244,502 of record NC_056436.1, on the reverse strand, counting down.
ATATAGCCTCCACATTGACTCTGTACCGGTACACCCTGTATATAGCCTCCACATTGACTTCGTGATATCCAATTGGTAGTTAGTTTTCTCCCAGGTCTACTACACCTGTTGTATTCGGCGCAGGTGACAAATACAATTTGATTTGATTTTGATACTTCGTTGGACTGTTAAACCCATGTTATCTTGTATCTTGGGTCTTTCCTAGGAGTTCTCAGAGGAAGACTACCTGGCCATAGTGAACGGCTGGAGAGACAAACTAAAACGCTGCAACACTGGGGACCAACGCTGGGGTCTATTCCATGCAACAAGGAACTGAGAGAGATGGAGGGAGAGAGAGAGAGAGAGAGAGGAGAGAAGTATCCCTTCAGGAGGGAGGGTTCAGTGCCTGGTCCCAGCCCCACTGCTACCAGATCAACTAGAGGTGCTTACTAGACATCAGTAGCCTCTAGTCTGAGATGATCTTGTGGCACGTACAGATTGTGAAGTATTTGAAAAATGGTCGTTATCCAGGTACCAGTCTAACTGGTTTCTTTGGTTTGAAAGGCGAAAATGATCTTTTTACCAAAGTAAATTTTATTAGACATTTTAACTTTGTGTAAATTTGACCCGGCAATTTTTTTGTTATCAAATGTGAATGTGCATCATTTCCCAGTCTGTACTATCAACATACCATAGTTTGATAACTTTTACAAATAAAATGTTGAAAACACTCTGTTGCCCTGGCTTGAATTAGTTTCTGTCTGTCCTTGTTGCTGCCTCATTGTTCTGTCTTCATGGCAAATGAGGTAGTAAAAAGAGGTAGGCTAAGATTCAAATCTAATATGCAGTATATTTAATAGCAGGATTCTATTGTGAATTATAAAAGCCTGTTACGTTACATTGTGTTCCCAACTTCTAAAGGTATCACCATGGTTACCATAATCACCATGGTTACCATAATCACCACGGTCACCATTATCACCACGGTCACCATTATCACCACGGTCACCATAATCACCATGGTCACCATTATCACCATGGTCACCATAATCACCATAGTCACCATAATCACCATGGTCACCATAATCACCATGGTCACCATTATCACCATGGTCACCATTATTGCCATGTCACCATGTCCACCATTGAAAAAGTCTTGAAAACTTGATTGCTGACATGCAACACATTTTGGGACTAACAAAGGGCTCCTTAACAGCTCCTTCCCCCAAGCCATAAGACTGCTGAACAATTCATCAACTGGCCCCCCGGACCATTTACATTGACCCCCCCCCTCCTTTCTTTTTACACTTATCCAGTGAAGGTCCATGCTGCAGCTGAACAGCCCAGTCAGAGCGGAGACCACCTCTGTATTCCACCTTTAACAGATTCAAATATCATTGTTCATTTTGGAGAGTTTCAGGCAGACACACTTTTACCACAGAATTTAAGTGAACAAAACTGTTGATTGTTAAAGATTCCTGGACTCTTTATTTAATCCTGATACACCTGAACCAAAAATAAAACACTATGGTAAACCCTCTCTATTTCTCCCCCCTCTCTATTTCTCTCCCCCTCTCTATTTCTCTCCCCCTCTCTATTTCTCTCTCCTCCTCTCTATTTTCTCTCCCCCTCTCTATTTCTCCCCCTCTCTATTTCTCTCCCCTCTCTATTTCTCTCCCTCTCTATTTTCTCTCCCTCTCTATTTCTCTCTCCCCTCTCTATTTCTATTTCTCTCCCCTCTCTATTTCTCTCTCCCCTCTCTATTTCTCTTCCCCTCTCTATTTCTCCCCCTCTCTATTTCTCTCCCCCTCTCTATTTCTCTCCCCTCTCTATTTCTCTCTCTATTCCCCCCTCTCTATTTCTCTCTCCCCTCTCTATTTCTCTCTCCCCTCTCTATTTCTCTCCCCCTCTATTCCCCTCTCTCTATTTCTCTCCCCTCTCTATTTTCTCTCCCCCCCTCTCTATTTCTCTCTCCCCTCTCTATTTCTCTCCCCTCTATTTCTCTATCTCCCCTCTCTATTTCTTCTATTTCTCCCCTCTCTATTTCTCTCTCCCCTCCCTCTCTTCTCTCTCTCTCTCTATTTCTCTCCCCCTCTCTATTTCTCTCTCTCTCTCTCTCTCTATTTCTCTCTATTTCTTTCTCTCTCTATTTCTCCCCTCTCTATTTCTCTCTCCTCTCTCTATTTCTCTATTTCTCTCTCCCCTCTATTTCTCTCTCCCCTCTCTATTCCTCTCTATTTCTCTCTCTCTATTTCTCTCTCCTCTCTCTATTTCTCTCTCCTCTCTCTATTTCTCTCTCCTCTCTCTATTTCTCTCTATTTCTCTCCCCCCCTCCGGTCGTCTTAAATAATTCTACTTTTAAACAAAAGTCCTCACCTCACACACATGGTTACGGGCGTAAAAAAAGAAGCCACCTGTATCATGTCAGATATAGAGTTGAAATGTATTACATTTTGAGTTTGCATCTCAATATTACACTTTATTTTCATCACAGAAGACTGAAATTTAACAAAACCTTTGACATAGAAACGCCACATTTTCTGCAGGTTTTTTAAAATAATGTTGATAAATTATGAAATTATGAAAAACATCTCAGTCATGAGGCCACGAGGTCATTTGACTGAAATAAATAAAGGAAATGGGCGTGGTGTTGTGTATTATTTAACCTTTATTTAACTAGGCAAGTCAGTTAAGAACAAATTCTTATTTACAATGACGGCCTTCTCCGGCCAAACCCGCACGACGCTTGGCCAATTGTGCGCCGCCCTATGGGACTCCCAATCACAGCCGGATGTGATACAGCCTGGATTTGAACCGGGTACTGCAGTGACGCCTCTAGCACTGAGAGACCCCTGCGCCACTCGGGAGCCCAAGTGTTTGTGAAGTCTTCCTGTTTGTGTCATTCAGAGGATCCCTTTGCTGTGCTGGTCGTTGTGCCTTGGGAGAACAGGAGAACTGATGCTGTTCTTTTAACAAAGTATGACAAATAGGAATGATTGTAAATGTAGTGTTTTTAGGTGTTGGCGCCAATATTCTACCTAGACCGGCTCACCTTCTCCCTGGTTACCGTGACTGTTGCAACACATTATTATGGTCTGTTTTGAGTATATGAATGAAACGTATCAAACCGAGCGATATTTAGTCTGTGAGAAATCTGCTATTTCTCTCAGTTGGAGTCTGTCTTCTAGGAGAGTTGTACACAGCTACTGGGAGCGAGAGATATATGGAGATTTATGACGCTGGAAAATTTGTAAATAAATAACGGTTGCATCCTGCTATTGTTGTCTGACTCCAGTCCATGATGTAAAGAACCTGTGTTATGTTTAGCTTTGTCCCGAGGGCCTCACCTGGCATATATATAAGGTGGCGTTAAATATATTGTACCGTATTGTAGCATATTATGAGATGATAGTCAAGCGCGGTTAAATGTGCTTATGACAAGTCTTATAATGCATTATAACTGTGTCCCAATGCATTATAGACCTCTATAGCTGTTAAAGTAAAGGTTTTTCTAAGCAACAAGGTCTGTTTCAAAATGGGTAATTCTGTATTATGTAATCTAATCCCTCCTGATGTGTTCTGATCTCACCTTCAGCTTCAGGTGATGTCAACCGACAGGGGAGGTGCTGTCGGCCAATTGGTCCTCAACTGGATGACCTCAGTAGGAGGAGGAGGGTATGAACAGCTCCTCTTATTTAATTTGTTTAAAAACCTCACCTTTATTTAACCAGGTAGGCCAGTTGAGAACATATGGCGCCCTATTCCCTATGTAATGCACTACTTTTGAACAGAGCCCAATGGGAATAGGGAATAGGGTGCTATTAGGGACTCAGCAGCTGTAGGTGATCACATGGGCCTCAAAGTTCATTCTATTCCCAAATCACTACTGTAATGCACTTCTTTGATCAAAGAAAGGGGCCTATGGGTCCTGGTCAAATGTAGTGCACTACGTAGAAACTAGGGTGCCTTATGGGGCGTAGCCATGGTAACGACCCCTATGTCAGGAGGCCGGGATTTAGTACCAGGGAAGAAGACAAAGACGTCCTTGTCATCGTCCTTCCTGGAGTCCCTGTCTTCACAGTACATGGGGAAGGTTTTTTTCTCCTGTAGAGTTGGACAGGGTCAGGTTGCCGTACGGGTCATGCTGCATGTGTCCTATACAAACACAAAGAAACAAGAGTCCCTCACACCAGAGTCACACAGGCCTTACATACAGCATCTCTGTACAAACACAAAGAAACAAGAGTCCCTCACACCAGAGTCACACAGGCCTTACATACAGCATCTCTGTACAAACACAAAGAAACAAGAGTCCCTCACACCAGAGTCACACAGGCCTTACATACAGCATCTCTGTAAAAACACAAAGAAACAAGAGTCCCTCACACCAGAGTCACACAGGCCTTACATACAGCATCTCTGTACAAACATAAAGAAACAAGAGTCCCTCACACCAGAGTCACACAGGCCTTACATACAGCATCTCTGTACAAACACAAACACAAAGAAACAAGAGTCCCTCACACCAGAGTCACACAGGCCTACATACAGCATCTCTGTACAAACATAAAGAAACAAGAGTCCCTCACACCAGAGTCACACAGGCCTTACATACAGCATCTCTGTACTGTGAGCGGACCAAGTAATTGGGCGTCACTCTAAGGCGGGAAGGTGGAATAAACGAGTCAGGAGTAGGTTTTCTTGATTGAACACAGTTCTCTATTGAGGGCATTTGGTCAACACAAACACTCCAACATAATCAATGAAAATCTTCCAAGGAAAAACATACATCTTCTTCTCCAGATGAAACAGGAACACAATAGGATTATCTTTAAACTACAACAAAAGTCACGGGATTGTCACCGTCTTAGTGGTTCTTCCTGGATAGCTCCTCTGTCTCGGTGGCCATTCTTAGTGGTTCTTCCTGGATCGCTCCTCTCTCTCGGTGGCCATTCTTAGTGGTTCTTCCTGGATAGCTCCTCTCTCTCGGTGGCCATTCTTAGTGGTTCTTCCTGGATAGCTCCTCTCTTTCGGTGGCCATTCTTAGTGGTTCTTCCTGGATAGCTCCTCTCTTTCGGTGGCCATTCTTAGTGGTTCTTCCTGGATAGCTCCTCTGTCTCGGTGGCCATTCTTAGTGGTTCTTCCTGGATAGCTCCTCTGTCTCGGTGGCCATTCTTAGTGGTTCTTCCTGGATAGCTCTCTCTCTCTGTGGCCATTCTTAGTGGTTCTTCCTGGATAGCTCCTCTCTCTCTGTGGCCATTCTTAGTGGTTCTTCCTGGATAGCTCCTCTGTCTCGGTGGCCATTCTTAGTGGTTCTTCCTGGATAGCTCCTCTGTCTCGGTGGCCATTCTTAGTGGTTCTTCCTGGATAGCTCCTCTCTCTCGGTGGCCATCTTCCAGAGATAGTTTTCCCCTCTTCTCTCTGCTGGTTCCATTTTCTCTCTTATAGGGGAAGGAGAGTATGTCATTAGTACTGTCAGCTGTGCTTAATTGCCTCTGGTTACCTTGTCTCCCATGCCTTGTTGGGCCCAGCCTGCCCTCTGGTGGTCCTTCCACAGTACAAACAGAGAGGTGAGAAATGAGTCCCTCTCACCAGAGTCACACAGGCCTACATACAGCATCTCTGTACAAACAGAGAGGTGAGCAATGAGTCCCTCACACCAGAGTCACACAGGCCTACATACAGCATAACTGTACAAACAGAGAGATGAGAAATGAAGTGAGTCTCTTTTTATATTCAAGTTTTATACGGGGAAAACAACATTGAGACTGAGGTCACTTTTTCTAGTGAGCCCTTGTTGCCATGGAGGCCTGTTTCCATGGCACCCTGTCCCATCACATCGTCAGGACCGGAGTCTCACCTGAGTCTCACCTCGTTGTCCTCTAGGTAAGCAGGAACGCCTGACGCATCAGGGGTTCCCTTTCCACCTCAGCTTCATGGTGTCGCCGACCCGGACACTCAGACGGCCCCCTACACGCTGGAACTCAACCCACACTAACTCAGCCTACGGTTATAAAACCAGGAGAGGAGAAACATGCAGTTTATCTTTATTCTTCATTATGTTTAAACACAAGAGAATCCCTCACACTGCTTTTGCTAGTATCACTTATTTTTATTCAAGCTTACGCGTCGGCCTTAGTCACAACTTTTATGAATGCTTGTAATTAGCACCCATTAGTAGACATTGCTCCACCAACATCCGTCCATTGAATCAGAAATCTCAGACCTGTGAGTGCTTTTTAAAAATTTGTGCACATAATGTTTACCTTTAATGCATACTACTCATATGTACAGATTTGACGAAGATCCCAATCTGTCATGGCAGCCTCACGATTATGAAAATGCAAAACAAGGCTTACTTTTATGAATAATTTGATAATTTGACATGTTTTCAACCCTACCTGTGTCAGAGGAACAGGGCCGGTGTTGCTTTAGCTTTGGGTTGACCTGCTCCCCTCACTGGTTTACCCTTACTGGGTTTAGGCTTACGTCCTGGTGGGCTGGTCTGTCCCTCCTGCTCCCCTCACTGGTTTACCCTTACTGGGTTTAGGCTTACGTCCTGGTGGGCTGGTCCGTCCCTTCTGCTCCCCTCACTGGTTTACCCTTACTGGGTTTAGGCTTACGTCCTGGTGGGCTGGTCCGTCCCTCCTGCTCCCCTCACTGGTTTACCCTTACTGGGTTTAGGCTTACGGCCTGGTGGGCTGGTCGGTCCCTCCTGCTCCCCTCACTGGTTTACTGTTACTGGGTTTAGGCTTACGGCCTGGTGGGCTGGTCCGTCCCTCCTGCTCCCCTCACTGGTTTACTGTTACTGGGTTTAGGCTTACGGCCTGGTGGGCTGGTCCGTCCCTCCTGCTCCCCTCACTGGTTTACTGTTACTGGGTTTAGGCTTACGGCCTGGTGGGCTGGTCCGTCCCTCCTGCTCCCCTCACTGGTTTACTGTTACTGGGTTTAGGCTTACGGCCTGGTGGGCTGGTCGGTCCCTCCTGCTCCCCTCACTGGTTTACTGTTACTGGGTTTAGGCTTACGGCCTGGTGGGCTGGTCCGTCCCTCCTACTCATCCTGCTGGCACTGTCCTGTGTCAAATAGTGAATTTGTATTCTTTGAAATACACATAACCATAGTCACAAGCACAGTATGCTTCAGGTTAATGCAACATGAAGAGTCTATTGTTGATTTGCTATTGGTAAACATACTTTGGCAATAACAGGAATGTCCTGCATGGAATGTACAATACAGACAGACAGCATGAGGTGAAAAGTAATGTAACTAACAAAAGAAATGCCATCAAAGTTCACAGTAAGTCATCTACTAATCTCTTCCTGCACCTCACTAGCCTAGTGTACGTTCAGGAATGCTCACTATCCACAGCCACAGAGAGAGGAAATAAAGTCACTTACCAAACTCCAGGTTTAACCCACAGATGAGGAGAGCGCCCAATAACACCAGCCGCCACTTCTCCCCTGAGCCGTTGGATGGATCCTGTGATGTACAGACCAATGAACCCACCGACTGACTGAGCGCAGGATTAACAGTTCACAAGGTTCACAACCACAAAACCACAGGGAACGCAACAAGGAGAGAAAGAAGGGGGTAGAGAGAGAAGGAGAGAGGGAGAGAGAGGGAGAGGTTGGGAGAGGGAGGGAGAGAGGGAGAGGGGGAGAGAGAAGGAGAGAGGGAGAGAGAGGGAGAGGGGTAGAGAGAGAAGGAGAGAGGGAGAGAGAGGGAGAGGGAGGGAGGGAGAGAGAAGGAGAGAGGGAGGGGGGGAGAGAGAAGGAGAGAGGGAGAGAGAGGGAGAGGTTGGGAGAGGGAGGGAGAGAGGGAGAGAGAGGGAGAGGGAGGGAGAGAGAAGGAGAGAGGGAGAGGGAGGAAGAGGGAGGGAGAGAGAAGGAGAGAGGGAGAGAGAGGGAGAGGTTGGGAGAGGGAGGGAGAGAGAAGGAGAGAGAGGGAGAGGGAGGGAGAGAGAATGAGAGAGGGAGAGGGAGGGAGAGGGGGAGAGGGAGGGAGAGAGAAGGAGAGAGGGAGAGAGAGGGAGAGGTTGGGAGAGGGAGGGAGAGAGAAGGAGAGAGAGGGAGAGGGAGGGAGAGAGAATGAGAGAGGGAGAGGGAGGGAGAGGTTGGGAGAGGGAGGGAGAGAGAAGGAGAGAGGGAGAGGGAGGGAGAGGTTGGGAGAGGGAGGGAGAGAGAAGGAGAGAGGGAGGGAGGGAGAGGGAGAGGTTGGGAGAGGGAGGGAGAGAGAAGGAGAGAGGGAGAGAGAGGGAGAGGTTGGGAGAGGGAGGGAGAGAGAAGGAGAGAGAGGGAGAGGGAGGGAGAGAGAAGGAGAGAGGGAGAGGGAGGGAGAGGTTGGGAGAGGGAGGGAGAGAGAAGGAGAGAGGGAGAGGGAAGGAGAGACAAAGAGAGAGGGAGAGAGAGGGAGGGAGAAGGAGAGAGGGAGAGAGAGGGAGATGTTGGGAGAGGGAGGGAGAGAGAAGGAGAGAGGGAGAGGTTGGGAGAGAGAAGGAGAGAGGGAGAGGGAGGGAGAGAGAAGGAGAGAGAGGGAGAGGGAGGGAGAGAGAAGGAGAGAGGGAGAGGGAGGGAGAGGGAGGGAGGGAGAGAGAAGGAGAGGGAGAGGGAGAGGGAGAGGTTGGGAGAGGGAGGGAGAGAGAGGGAGAGAGAGAGAGGGAGAGAGAGGGAGAGAGAATGAGAAAGAATGAGAGAGAATGAGAGAGAGGGAGAGGGAGGGAGAGAGAAGGAGAGAGGGAGAGGTTGGGAGAGGGAGAGGGAGGGAGAAGGAGAGAGGGAGAGAGAGGGAGAGGTTGGGAGAGGGAGGGAGAGAGAAGGAGAGAGGGAGAGAGAGGGAGAGGTTGGGAGAGGGAGGGAGAGAGGGAGAGGGAGGGAGAGACAAAGAGAGAGGGAGAGAGAGGGAGGGAGAAGGAGAGAGGGAGTGGGAGGGAGAGGGAGGGAGAGAGAGGGAGAGAGAAGGAGAGAGGGAGAGAGAGGGAGGGAGAGACAAGGAGAGAGGGAGAGACAAAGAGAGAGGGAGTGGGAGGGAGAGAGCAGGAGAGAGGGAGAGGTTGAGAGATGGAGGGAGAGAGAAGGAGAGAGGGAGAGGGAGGGAGAGAGAAGGAGAGAGGGAGTGGGAGGGAGAGAGAAGGAGGTTGGGTGCGGGACTGCAAAGTGAGTGGTCAGCTGTTTAGGCAAATCACACACATTCCTCTTCTGTCGACCAAAAGAGAATGGAAGAGAGAAAGAGAGCAGAAGAGGGAGAGGCGGATAGAGAGAGAGGCAGAGAGAGAGGGAGAGAAAGGGAGAGAGAGAGGGAGAGATAGAGAGAGGCAGAGAGAGAGGGGGAGAGAGAGAGGGGCAGAGAGAGAGGGGGTAGAGAGAGAGGCAGAGAGAGAAGGAGAGAGAGGGAGAGAAGAGAGAGAGTGGCAGAGAGAGTTGGGTAGAGAGAGAGGGGTAGAGAGAAAGAAGAGAGGGGTAGAGAGAGAGAGAGAGAGAGAGAGAGAGAGAGAGAGAGAGAGAGGCAGAGAGAGAGAGAGAGAGAGAGGCAGAGAGAGAGGGGGTAGAGAGAGGCAGAGAGAGAGAGGCAGAGAGAGTTGGGTAGAGAGAGAGGGGTAGAGAGAAAGAGAGAGGGGGTAGAGAGAGAGAGAGAGAGAGAGAGAGAGAGAGGCAGAGAGAGAGAGAGAGGCAGAGAGAGAGAGGGGGTAGAGATGGGTAGAGAGAGAGAGGCAGAGAGAGAGGGGGTAGAGAGAGAGGCAGAGAGAGAGGGGTAGAGAGAGAGAGAGGGAGAGAGGCAGAGAGAGAGAGAGGCAGATGGAGAGGGGGTAGAGATGGGTAGAGAGAGAGAGGCAGAGAGAGAGGGGGTAGAGAGAGGCAGAGAGAGAGAGAGAGAGGCAGAGAGAGAGAGAGCGGCAGAGAGAGAGGAGGTAGAGAGAGGCAGAGAGAGAGAGAGAGAGGCAGAGAGAGAGAGAGAGGCAGAGAGAGATGGGTAGAGAGAGGCAGAGAGAGAGAGAGAGGCAGAGAGAGAGAGAGAGGCAGAGAGAGAGGAGGTAGAGAGAGACAGAGAGAGAGAGAGAGGCAGAGAGAGAGAGAGAGGCAGAGAGAGGCAGAGAGAGATGGGTAGAGAGAGAGAGGCAGAGAGAGAGGGGGTAGAGAGAGAGGCAGAGAGAGAGAGGCAGAGAGAGAGGGGGTAGAGAGAGAGGCAGAGGTAGAGAGAGAGGCAGAGAGAGAGGTGGTAGAGAGAGAGGCAGAGATAAATATATAAAGGGAGAGAGACACACAGACCTACAAAGAATTAGAAGACAATTGGGTGAAATGCCACCATGTGACCTGTTGCCACGAGAAAAGGTCAACCAGTGAAGAACAAACACCATTGTAAATACAACCCATATTTATGTTGATTTATTTTTCCTATTGTACTTTAACTGTTTGCACATAATATGACATTTAAAATGTCTTTATTCTTTTGAAACTTTTGTGAGTGTAATGTTTACTGTTATTTTTTATTGTTTATTTCACTTTTGTTAATTATCTAGTTCAGTGGTTCCCAAACTTTTTATAGTCCCGTACCCCTTCAAACATTCAACCTCCAACTGAGTACCCCCTCTAGCACCAGGGTCAGCTGTACCCCCTCTAGCACCAGGGTCAGCGGTGCGCACTCTCAAATGTTTGTTTTTTTGGCATCAGTGTAAGCCTGCCACATACGCACTATGCGATACAGATATTAAACATAAGAATGAGTGTGAATTTTTGTCACAACCCGGCTCGTGGGAAGTGACAAAGAGCTCTTATAGGACCAGGGCACAAATAATAATATAATAATCATCAATAATTCTGCTCTTTATTTAGCCATCTTACATGTAAAACTTTATTTGTTCATCGAAAATGATGAACCTCACCACAGGTTAATGAGAAGGGTGTGCCTGAAAGGATGCACATAACTCTGCAACGTTGGGTTGTATTGGAGGGAGTCTCAGTCTGAAATCATTTTCCACACACAGTCTGTATCAGGAATCAAGGTTAGACCCAGATGCAGACCGTGTCGAAGTAACAATGTCCATTACAGCAATCAGGGGCAAAGGTACAGGACGGCAGGCAGGTTCAGGGTCAGGGTCAGGGGCAGGCAGAGTGGTCAGGCGGGAGGATAAGAAAAGTAAGTTGATTGGCTGGTTGACTTGAACAAACAAGACAAACTGGCTACAGACAAACAGAGAACGCAGGTATAAATACACAGGGGATCATGGGGAAGATGAGCGACACCTGGAGGGGGGTGGAGACAATCACAAAGACAGGTGAAACAGATCAGGGTGTGAGTCTGTGTCTGTATTTAGTTTTCATGCTAGTGAGGGCCAAGAATCCACTTAACAGCACGATTTGCCAAGGCAGGATATTCTGAGTGCAGCCCAATCCAGAAATCTGGCAGTGGCTTCTGATTAAATGCTTGTTGCATTTTTGATGAGGCTCTCTTGTTCAGATATCATTAAGTGGACTGAAGGCAGGGCATGAAAGGGATAATGAATTGTGTAATCCGTTTCGGGAAAGTACCTTCGTAATTGCGCACCCAACTCACTCAGGAGCTTCACTATATCACATTTTACATTGTCTGTAATCTTGAGTTCATTTGCTCAAAAAAAATTATGCAAGCGGTCAGACAAGTGAAAATTATGGTCAGTAAAGAAAACTTTAAACTGTTTCAAAACATCTCCTGCCATGTCACTGATGCGACGTGAAACGGTGTTGTTTGATTGTCTGTATAGTATTTTTTGGCCTTTTCCACCAGCATTGTCCCAGCCACATCCACGGCAGCAGGAAGAATGAAGTCCTCCACAATAGTGTGGGGCTTCCCTGTCCTAGCCACTCAGTAGCTCACCATATAAGACGCTTCTAGCCCCTTCTTATTAATGTTATCTGTGGCTTTTATACATGTCTTACTACTCGAAAGTTGTCTTTATTCTCGCTCAAAAAGCTCCTGTGGCTTATTTTTTAAATTGTCATGTTTCGTTTCTAAATGTCGGCGCAAGAGTGAAGGTTTCTGCGAGAGAGTAATGGTTAATGTGATTGGATGAGTAACGGTTAATATGATTGGATGAGTAACGGTTAATGTGATTGGATGAGTAACGGTTAATGTGATTGGATGAGTAACGGTTAATGTGATTGGATGAGTAAGTTAATGTGATTGGATGAGTAACGGTTAATGATTGGATGAGATTGTGATTGGATGAGTAACGGTTAATGTGATTGGATGAGTATGGATGAGTTAATGTGATTGAGATGAGTGAATGAGGTTAATGTGATTGGATGAGTAGTAACGGTTAATGTGATTGGATGAGTAACGGTTAATGTGATTGGATGAGTAACGGTTAATGTGATTGGATGAGTAACGGTTAATGTGATTGGATGAGTTAATGAGTAATTGGATTGATGAGTAACGGTTAATGTGATTGGATGAGGTTAATGTGATTGGATGAGTAACGGTTAATGTGATTGGATGAGTAACGGTTCATGTGATTGGATGAGTAACGGTTCATGTGATTGGATGAGTAACGGTTAATGTGATTGGAGGAGTAACGGTTCATGTGATTGGATGAGTAACGGTTAATGTGATTGGAGGAGTAACGGTTCATGTAATTGGATGAGTAACGGTTAATGTGATTTGGATGAGTAACGGTTAATGTGATTGGATGTTAATTATTTGACGAGGCTACCTGTATTTGACATTGTGTTGTTATTTCACTGAACACTAGATGGTTTCATTTTATGTCTGGCAGTGAAACGAGGCTACTCAGGCGCGAAAAAAAACTCACCGAAATGCATAGCCCCATTGGAAAATATTTATGTACTGTTTGAAAATGTGAAGAATAAAAAAATATTTAAAAAAAAAAGATATATAATATATATACACTTTTTTATTATAAATACATTAATTGTGAATTACGTTTTTATTTGGTGTACCCGACGTATCCCCCCCCCTCCCCAGTTTGGGACTACCTGATCTACTTCACTTGCTTTGGCAATGTAAACATATGTTTCCCATGCCAATAAAGCCCTTAAATTGAATTGAATTGAAATGAGAGAGTCTCCACAAATTCCTCCTGAAATTCTCAATGGAGACATTCAGGGGCCTGTGGTCCAATCAGCAGCCGGGAATGGAGGCCCCTCCGCCCAACTACTTCTGGGACTGCTGAGACTGTTTATTTAGGTGGTAGAGTGAGAGAGAGAAAGAGCTTTGCATAGTAGCAGTGGTCCTCTGAACTACCTTGAAGACGTAAATAACAACGATGTCCTAGTGTTGACGTTGGCGTGTTTTAGTTAGGTAGTACCTTCAAAGGGACAGAAGTTTGAGGGAGGCTGAGACTATTTGTTTAGCTGGAGCAGTCAAGAAAGAGGGGCATGGCAAGTTGGCAGTGGCCCTCTGAAGTACAGAAGCGATATCTTTTAAAAGTAAACAACAGGGTCATTTCTAATAAATACTCTTTTCATTAGATTTAGTTTGTTTAGCTGGAGAAGTGGAATAGTGGGCGAGGAGCATGGCCTTCAGAACTACCGTGCTGCAAACCTTGAAGATAGAAATATAGTATACTCTATAACAGGTTTTCCTAAAACTTTTGTGTTTTGACCCAAAGCTTCTCTAAGGTTCAAATAAATGGTTTGGATGTTTCTAGGAGTAAAATATTGCACCATTTAGGAAACAGGAAGCTAACAACAATTATGTATTTAACATAGTGTTGGGCAAGCTACTCTGAAAAGATTGTTTACCAAGCTACCAATTACGTACACTTAGCAGTAGTTACGCTACACTAAAGCTACCCTTAAGAAAAGTATAGTTTACTAAAGTTACTTTAAAAAACGACTTTGTGAAAAATTATCATATCTAAATCTGAAATGTCATAGACTACATATTGAAAGCCTATTAAACACAAATTAAGCAGGTCTGATTCTGAAAAAGAAAGGAAATTATTGCCTACTTCACCCATATTTTTGCAAAAGAAGTCATAGTTAGCTACATGGTTAGTCAGTAGTTAGCTACATGGTTAAACAGTAGTGTGTAGCTCCAGTAGTTAGCTACACCGCTACATGGTAAAACAGTAGTGTGTAGCTCCAGTAGTTAGCTACACCGCTACATGGTAAAACAGTAGTGTGTAGCTCCAGTAGTTAGCTACACCACTACATGGTAAAACAGTAGTGTGTAGTTCCAGTAGTTAGCTACACCGCTACATGGTAAAACAGTAGTGTGTAGTTCCAGTAGTTAGCTACACCGCTACATGGTAAAACAGTAGTGTGTAGTTCCAGTAGTTAGCTACACAGCTACATGGTAAAACAGTAGTGTGTAGTTCCAGTAGTTAGCTACACAGCTACATGGTAAAACAGTAGTGTGTAGTTCCAGTAGTTAGCTACACCACTACATGGTAAAACAGTAGTGTGTAGTTCCAGTAGTTAGCTACAACGCTACATGGTAAAACAGTAGTGTGTAGTAGAGCCAGTAGTTAGCTACACCGCTACATGGTAAAACAGTAGTGTTTAGTTCCAGTAGTTAGCTACACCGCTACATGGTAAAACAGTAGTGTGTAGTTGCAGTAGTTAGCTACACAGCTACATGGTAAAACAGTAGTGTTTAGTTCCAGTAGTTAGCTACACCGCTACATGGTAAAACAGTAGTGTGTAGTTCCAGTAGTTAGCTACACCGCTACATGGTAAAACAGTAGTGTGTAGTTCCAGTAGTTAGCTACATGGTTAAACAGTAGTGTGTAGTTCCAGTAGTTAGCTACATGGTAAAACAGTAGTGTGTAGTTCCAGTAGTTAGCTACACCGCTACATGGTAAAACAGTAGTGTGTAGTTCCAGTAGTTAGCTACACCGCTACATGGTAAAACAGTAGTGTGTAGTTCCAGTAGTTAGCTACATGGTTAAACAGTAGTGTGTAGTTCCAGTAGTTAGCTACATGGTAAAACAGTAGTGTGTAGTTCCAGTAGTTAGCTACACTGCTACATGGTAAAACAGTAGTGTGTAGTTCCAGTAGTTAGCTACACCGCTACATGGTAAAACAGTAGTGTGTAGAGCCAGTAGTTAGCTACAACGCTACATGGCGTTTTTATGAATGGTACTGTATGGAAGGCTTAATGAAATGTCTGACCACCCCATGTGGGTGCCTATGTTTATGGAAGCACATACAGTTGATGTCGGGAAGTTTACATATACTTTAGTCAAATACATTTAAACTCATTTTCTCACAACTCCTGATATTTAATCAAATATGTAAATTAAAGAGTAGATATATTTGAATGTATCCTGTATGGTGTAATTAAACAGTAGAGTAGTGAAACATTGTTACTTCTCTCGTCGGAAGGCATGGACCAAAACGCAGCGTGGAAAGTGTTCATGATTCTTTATTACTCAAACAAAATAACAAAGTGAAAAAAACAGAAAAAAAACAGTTCTGTAAACGCAAACAAACTAAACAGAAAACAACTAGCCACCAAACACAGGTGGGGAAAAGGCTGCCTAAGTATGATTCCCAATCAGACACAAAGATAGACAGCTGCCTCTGATTCGGAACCACACTCAGCCAAAAAACAAAGAAATAGAAAACATAGAAATAAAGAAACTAGAATGCCCACCCTAGTCACACCCTGGCCTAACCAAAATAGAGAATAAAAGCCTCTCTATGGCCAGGTGGTATAACAAACGTATCCTGTATGGTGTAGTTAAAGAGTATTGGAATGTACTGTATCTTATATGGTGCTTAATTAACTCTACTGTACCTCAGGTCTAGAGGTCTGTGTGCTGTGTGAGTGCGCTAAACCTTGCTTAAGGAATGACTTGCTCAGCCATGATTATGGCATGGCCTAGGTAACAACATGTGAATGGTTCTATTGTTCCCCATGAACACAGAGTGGTAAAGTGGCACGCTATGACCATGTCCCAAATTGCACCCTAATTCCCTATATAGTGCACTACTTTTGACCAGAGCCCTATAGGCCCCAGTCAAAAGTAGTGCACTATATAGGGAATAGGGTACCATTTGGGATGCAAGTATACGAGCTCTTTATCCCAGCTTAGCACTGCCTTCATCACCGGCTTGGTCAATGGAAAAAATGTGTGTTACAGTTTATTAATGACCCTTGTGAGAAGGCTCTGACCAATGAGAAGGCTCTGACTGGTGAGAAGGGTTTGACCAATGAGAAGGCTCTGACCAGTGAGAAGGCTCTGACCAGTGAGAAGGGTTTGACCAATGAGAAGGCTCTGACCAGTGAGAAGGATCTGACCAGTGAGAAGGCTTTGACCAATGAGAAGGCTCTGACCAGTGAGAAGGCTCTGACCAGAGAAAAGGCTTTGACCAATGAGAAGGCTCTGATCAGTGAGAAGGCTTTGACCAGTGAGAAGGCTTTGACCAATGAGAAGGCTCTGACCAGTGAGAAGGCTTTGACCAATAAGAAGGCTCTGACCAGTGAGAAGGCTTTGACCAGTGAGAAGGCTTTGACCAATAAGAAGGCTCTGACCAGTGAGAAGGCTCTGACCAGTAAGAAGGCTCTGACCAGTGAGAAGGCTCTGACCAGTGAAAAGGCTTTGACCAGTGAGAAGGCTCTGACCAGTGAAAAGGCTTTGACCCAGCTCTGACCAGTGAAAAGGCTTTGACCAATGAGAAGGCTCTGACCAGTGAAAAGGCTTTGACCAATCAGAAGGCTCTGACCAGTGAAAAGGCTTTGACCAATCAGAAGGCTCTGATCAGTGAAAAAGGCTTTGACCAATGAGAAGGCTCTGACCAGTGAAAAGGCTTTGACCAATGAGAAGGCTCTGACCAGTGAGAAGGGTTTGACCAATGAGAAGGCTCTGACCAATGAGAAGGCTCTGATCAGTGACAAGGCTTTGACCAATGAGAAGGCTCTGACCAGTGAAAAGGCTTTGACCAATGAGAAGGCTCTGACCAGTGAGAAGGGTTTGACCAATGAGAAGGCTCTGACCAGTGAGAAGGCTTTGACCAATAAGAAGGCTCTGACCAGTGAGAAGGCTTTGACCAATAAGAAGGCTCTGATCAGTGAGAAGGCTCTGACCAGTAAGAAGGCTCTGACCAGTGAGAAGGCTCTGACCAGTGAGAAGGCTCTGACCAGTAAGAAGGCTCTGACCAGTGAGAAGGCTTTGACCAGTGAGAAGGCTCTGACCAGTAAGAAGGCTCTGACCAGTGAGAAGGCTTTGACCAGTGAGAAGGGTTTGACCAATGAGAAGGCTCTGACCAGTGAAAAGGCTTTGACCAATGAGAAGGCTCTGACCAGTGAAAAGGCTTTGACCAATCAGAAGGCTCTGACCAGTGAAAAGGCTTTGACCAATCAGAAGGCTCTGATCAGTGAAAAAGGCTTTGACCAATGAGAAGGCTCTGACCAGTGAAAAGGCTTTGACCAATGAGAAGGCTCTGACCAGTGAGAAGGCTCTGACCAGTGAGAAGGCTCTGACCAATGAGAAGGCTCTGACCAGTGAGAAGGCTCTGACCAGTGAGAAGGTTCTGACCAGTGAGAAGGCTCTGACCAGTGAGAAGGCTCTGACCAGTGAGAAGGCTCTGACCAGTAAGAAGGCTCTGACCAGTGAGAAGGCTCTGACCAGTGAGAAGGCTCTGACCAATGAGAAGGCTCTGACCAGTAAGAAGGCTTTGACCAATGAGAAAGACTCTGACCAGTGAAAAGGCTTTGACCAGTGAGAAGGCTCTGACCAGTGAGAAGGCTCTGACCAGTGAGAAGGCTCTGACCAATCAGAAGGCTCTGACCAGTGAAAAGGCTTTGACCAATGAGAAGGCTCTGACCAGTGAAAAGGCTTTGACCAATGAGAAGGCTCTGACCAGTGAGAAGGCTCTGACCAATGAGAAGGCTCTGACCAGTAAGAAGGCTCTGACCAGTGAGAAGGCTCTGACCAGTGAGAAGGCTCTGACCAGTGAGAAGGCTCTGACCAGTGAGAAGGCTCTGACCAGTGAGAAGGCTCTGACCAGTAAGAAGGCTCTGACCAGTGAGAAGCTCTGACCAGTGAGAAGGCTCTGACCAGTGAGAAGGCTCTGACCAGTGAGAAGGCTCTGACCAATGAGAAGGCTCTGACCAGTGAGAAGGCTCTGACCAATGAGAAGGCTCTGACCAGTGAGAAGGCTCTGACCAGTGAGAAGGCTCTGACCAGTGAGAAGGCTCTGACCAGTGAAAAGGCTTTGACCAATGAGAAGGCTCTGACCAGTGAGAAGGCTCTGACCAGTGAGAAGGGTTTGACCAAAATGGAACACGATCAAGTTTATTTTGGAGACATTTGCATTATGTCATTGTATACATTCATCTATTTACATTATGAAACAATAAAATATCTTGTTAAAATCTTAAAATAAGCTATGTACTAGACATTTATTTTAATTCAACATACGATTTTTCATCATATGGACATTCTATATGTACACCTGATAACATTATAATACATGTATAAAAACTGCATCCTAAGAAATGGAGAAAGAAATCTTCCTCTGATTTAAAACTCACTTGCTTTATCTATTATTGGCAGGACAATGACAAGTAGGGTAAAGCAGTGAGTACGTGAACTTTAACACACCGTCAGTCACACCGTCAGTCACAGTCACACCATCAGTCACAGTCACACCGTCAGTCACAGTCACACCGTCAGTCACAGTCACACCGTCAGTCACAGTCACACCGTCAGTCACAGTCACACCGTCAGTCACAGTCACACCGTCAGTCACAGTCACACCGTCAGTCACAGTCACACCGTCAGTCACAGTCACACCGTCAGTCACACCATCAGTCACAGTCACACCGTCAGTCACAGTCACACCATCAGTCACAGTCACACCATCAGTCACAGTCACACCATCAGTCACAGTCACACCGCCAGTCACAATCACACCGTCAGTCACACCGTCAGTCACACCGTCAGTCACACTGTCAGTCACAGTCACACCGTCAGTCACACCGTCAGTCACACTGTCAGTCACACACCGTCAGTCACAGTCACACCATCAGTCACAGTCACACCGTCAGTCACACCATCAGTCACAGTCACACCATCAGTCACACCGTCAGTCACAGTCACACTGTCAGTCACAGTCACACCGTCAGTCACAGTCACACCGTCAGTCACAGTCACACCGTCAGTCACACCGTCAATCACAGTCACACCGTCAGTCGCACCATCAGTCACACTGTCAGTCACAGTCACACCATCAGTCACACCGTCAGTAACCACACCGTCAGTCACAGTCACACCGTCAGTCACACCGTCAGTCACACCATCAGTCACACCATCAGTCACAGTCACACTGTCAGTCACAGTCACACCGTCAGTCACAGTCACACCGTCAGTCACAGTCACACTGTCAGTCACACTGTCAGTCACACTGTCAGTCACAGTCACACCGTCAGTCACAGTCACACCGTCAGTCACAGTCACACTCAGTCACACTGTCAGTCACACCGTCAGTCACAGTCACACCGTCAGTCACAGTCACACCGTCAGTCACACTGTCAGTCACAGTCACACCATCAGTCACAGTCACACCGTCAGTCACCACACCGTCAGTCACAGTCACACCGTCAGTCACCACACCATCAGTTACAGTCACACCGTCAGTCACAGTCACACCGTCAGTCACAGTCACACTGTCAGTCACACCGTCAGTCACCGTCACACCATCAGTCACACCGTCAGTCACAGTCACACCGTCAGTCACAGTCACAGTCACACCATCAGTCACACCAGTCACAGTCACACTGTCAGTCACAGTCACACTGTCAGTCACAGTCACACCATCAGTCACACTGTCAGTCACAGTCACACCATCAGTCACAGTCACACCGTCAGTCACACCGTCAGTCACAGTCACACCGTCAGTCACAGTCACACTGTCAGTCACAGTCACACCGTCAGTCACACCGTCAGTCACAGTCACACGATCAGTCACAGTCACACCGTCAGTCATACCGTCAGTCACCACACCGTCAGTCACAGTCACACCGTCAGTCACAGTCACACCTTCAGTCACAGTCACACCGTCAGTCACACCTTCAGTCACAGTCACACCATCAGTCACAGTCACACTGTCAGTCACAGACACACCGTCAGTCACCACACTGTCAGTCACCACACCGTCAGTCACCACACCGTCAGTCACCACACCGTCAGTCACACCGTCAGTCACAGTTACACCATCAGTCACACCGTCAGTCACACACGGTCAGTCACACCGTCAGTCACAGTAACACCGTCAGTCACACCGTCAGTCACAGTCACACCGTCAGTCACATGTTAGTTCACAGGTGAGAAGAAGAAACAGAAAGCTCAACTCCAACTGGTTGAATGGACTCCAACTCCAACTGATTGAATGGACTCCAACTCCAACTGATTGAATGGACTCCAACTCCAACTGGTTGAATGGACTCCAACTCCAACTGGTTGAATGGACTCCAACTCCAACTGGTTGAATGGACTCCAACTCCAACTGGTTGAATGGACTCCAACTCCAACTGGTTTAATGGACTCCAACTCCAACTGGTTGAATGGACTCCAACTCCAACTGGTTGAATGGACTCCAACTCCAACTGGTTGAATGGACTCCAACTCCAACTGGTTGAATGGACTCCAACTCCAACTGGTTTAATGGACTCCAACTCCAACTGGTTGAATGAACTCCAACTCCAACTGGTTGAATGGACTCCAACTCCAACTGGTTGAATGAACTCCAACTCCAACTGGTTGAATGGACTCCAACTCCAACTGGTTGAATGGACTCCAACTCCAACTGGTTGAATGAACTCCAACTCCAACTGGTTTAATGGACTCCAACTCCAACTGGTTGAATGGACTCCAACTCCAACTGGTTGAATGGACTCCAACTCCAACTGGTTGAATGGACTCCAACTCCAACTGGTTGAATGGACTCCAACTCCAACTGGTTGAATGGACTCCAACATACTCTATATAAACGTAGTAGGGCAATTTTCCTGAAGAAAACATTGTTGTGTTTGCTTCAGCTGTCCACTATTAATTTTTATGGTAGTAGAATAAGTTAAAAACAGCGGGGCGGCAGGGTAGCATAGTGGTTAGAGCGTTGGACTAGTAACCGGAAGGTTGCAAGTTTAAACCCCCGAGCTGACAAGGTACAAATCTGTCGTTCTACCCCTGAACAGGCTGTTAACCCACTGTTCCTAGGCTGTCATTGAAAGTAAGAATTTGTTCTTAACTGACTTGCCTAGTAAAAAAAAGTTGAATAACCTTTTTTGATGAAGGTCCCTTGCTGTTTTTGATGACTAGCATAAACAGTTGAAGAGCAAGACTATTCTGAAAAATTTCAACACTTGTTGAATTCTAGTGTACAGACAGTATAAGCCAGCCTTTAGTTTTACAGTAGACAGGAATTCTCTTAAATACACAATGTAACATCAGAACATCTCTCTCTCTCTAACTCTCTCTAATCAATTCAATGGGCTTTATTGGCATGGGAAACATACAGTATGTTTATATTGCCAAAGCAAGTGAAATAGATGACAGTAAATATCTCTCTCTCCAGACCTTCTCTGTCCTGTCAGCTCCCGTCCTGTCCTGTCAGCTCCCGTCCTGTCCTGTCCTGTCCTGTCCTGTCCTGTCAGCTCCCGTCCTGTCCTGTCAGCTCCCATCCTGTCCTGTCAGCTCCCGTCCTGTCCTGTCCTGTCAGCTCCCATCCTGTCCTGTCAGCTCCCGTCCTGTCCTGTCAGCTGCAGTCCTGTCCTGTCAGCTCCCGTCCTGTCCTGTCCTGTCCTGTCAGCTCCCGTCCTGTCCTGTCAGCTCCTGTCCTGTCAGCTCCCGTCCTGTCCTGTCAGCTCCCGTCCTGTCAGCTCCTGTCCTGTCCTGTCAGCTCCCGTCCTGTCCTGTCAGCTCCCGTCCTGTCAGCTCCTGTCCCGTCCTGTCAGCTCCTGTCCTGTCCTGTCAGCTCCCTTCCTGTCCTGTCAGCTCCCGTCCTGTCAGCTCCCGTCCTGTCCTGTCCTGTCAGCTCCCGTCCTGTCCTGTCTCTCGCTCCTATGTCCTCTCTTCTCCTCTCCTCTTCTCTCCACTCCTGTGTTGTCCTTTCCACTCAGCCTCAGAATCTGTCTTCTTTGAAGGCCTCCTTCTTCGTCACACCGCTG
Source organism: Oncorhynchus tshawytscha (assembly GCF_018296145.1). Taxonomy (NCBI): domain Eukaryota; kingdom Metazoa; phylum Chordata; class Actinopteri; order Salmoniformes; family Salmonidae; genus Oncorhynchus; species Oncorhynchus tshawytscha. The sequence goes on along the minus strand of NC_056436.1, from coordinate 83,222,416 downwards.
ATGGTCTCAATCTCCACCTGGCGGGTCTGGTTCCTCTGCTTCTGAACGCTGTTACGGATCCCATAACCAAAGTAGATGAGGAACCCTACAGACAGACATACACAGAGAGAGAGAGAGAGAGAGAGAGAGAGAGATCAGAGAGAACCCCCCCCTCAACCCTCTGACATCCTGTATAGCCTCCAACCAACTTTAAACAACCCACACTCCTATTGATATCAGGTCAGATAGATAGAAAATGACCCATCCATCCCCACCAGCCTCCCAGTTTAGTGCTTGTGGCATGTATAATTGGGTAGAGAAGTGTTGGGTAGAGTACTTACCTACGGCCATCCAGATGGCGTATCTCATCCAGGTGTCTCGTCCTAACTGCACCATCAGGTAGACGTTGACGAACACACTAACTACCGGCAGCACGGGCAGGAAGGGCACCTGGGAGCAGACGGCAGGGGGTAAGAGAACTCTACTGTAATGTCAACATAAAGACACAAACAACGTACCACACAGGGTCCCGGGCCCAAAGGTAAACATTCTGGAGTTCAAACACATTCGGGGTTGATTGATATTACGATCTGTTAGGCTGCATCTGATAATGGTTGATAATATTTGTGAATCAGCGAGGTTTGTATAGCCTGTGATAATGTCCTCTAATCAGCGATGTTTGGACAGCCTGTGATAATGTCCTCTAATCAGCGATGTTTGAATAGCCTGTGATAATGTCCTCTAATCAGCGATGTTTGAATAGCCTGTGATAATGTTTCAATAGCCTGTGATAATGTCCTCTAATCAGCGATGTTTGAATAGCCTGTGATAATGTTTGAATAGCCTGTGATAATGTCCTCTAATCAGCGATGTTTGTATAGCCTGTGATAATGTTTGAATAGCCTGTGATAATGTTTGAATAGCCTGTGATAATGTTTGAATAGCCTGTGATAATGTTTGAATAGCCTGTGATAATGTCCTATAATCAGCTATGTTTGAATAGCCTGTGATAATGTTTGAATAGCCTGTGATAATGTTTGAATAGCCTGTGATAATGTTTGAATAGCCTGTGATAATGTCCTATAATCAGCTATGTTTGAATAGCCTGTGATAATGTCCTCTAATCAGCGATGTTTGTATAGCCTGTGATAATGTTTGAATAGCCTGTGATAATGTTTGAATAGCCTGTGATAATGTTTGAATAGCCTGTGATAATGTCCTATAATCAGCTATGTTTGAATAGCCTGTGATAATGTCCTCTAATCAGCGATGTTTGAATAGCCTGTGATAATGTCCTCTAATCAGCGATGTTTCAATAGCCTGTGATAATGTTTGAATAGCCTGTGATAATGTCCTCTAATCAGCGATGTTTGAATAGCCTGTGATAATGTCCTCTAATCAGCGATGTTTGAATAGCCTGTGATAATGTCCTCTAATCAGCGATGTTTGAATAGCCTGTGATAATGTCCTCTAATCAGCGATGTTTTAATAGCCTGTGATAATGTTTGAATAGCCTGTGATTAACGTTCTTTATATGCAGGTGTCCATCTTCCGACAGTGCTTCTCACCATGAAAGCAGCCTTGGCTTGGTTCTGTGGATGCCTCCAGATGACGATGACGAGGACCAGGAGGATGAAGGCTACGATGGACACACACACCATGCTCCAGATCTCCTGCCGCTGTATAGCGTCTATCGCTTGGGTCAGCAGGACGCACAGACCGCATACACACACCACTGGAGAGAAGAGAGAGAGAGAGAGAGAGAGAGAGAGAGAGAGAGAGAGAGAGAGAGAGAGAGACAGAGAGAGACAGAGAGAGAGAGACAGAGAGAGAGAGAGAGGAAGGGGTGAGAGAACAACAACTGAACAGAGAGAGAGGAAGGGGGTGAGAGAACAACAACTGAACAGAGAGAGAGGAAGGGGGTGAGAGAAGAACAACTGAACAGAGAGAGAGGAAGGGGGTGAGAGAAGAACAACTGAACAGAGAGAGAGAGGAAGGGGGTGAGAGAAGAACAACTGAACAGAGAGAGAGGAAGGGAGTGTGAGAAGAACAACTGAACAGAGAGAGAGAGGAAGGTGGTGAGAGAAGAACAACTGAACAGAGAGAGAGGAAGGGGTGAGAGAAGAACAACTGAACAGAGAGAGAGGAAGGGGGTGAGAGAAGAACAACTGAACACAGAGAGAGAGGAAGGGGGTGAGAGAAGAACAACTGAACAGAGAGAGAGAGGAAGGGGGTGAGAGAAGAACAACTGAACAGAGAGAGAGAGGAAGGGGGTGAGAGAACAACAACTGAACAGAGAGAGAGAGGAAGGGGATGAGAGAAGAACAACTGAACAGAGAGAGAGAGGAAGGTGGTGAGAGAAGAACAACTGAACAGAGAGAGAGAGGAAGGTGGTGAGAGAAGAACAACTGAACAGAGAGAGAGAGGAAGGGGTGAGAGAAGAACAACTGAACAGAGAGAGAGAGGAAGGGGGTGAGAGAAGAACAACTGAACAGAGAGAGAGGAAGGTGGTGAGAGAAGAACAACTGAACAGAGAGAGAGGAAGGTGGTGAGAGAACAACAACTGAACAGAGAGAGAGAGGAAGGGGGTGAGAGAAGAACAACTGAACAGAGAGAGAGGAAGGGGGTGAGAGAAGAACAACTGAACAGAGAGAGAGAGGAAGGAGGTGAGAGAAGAACAACTGAACAGAGAGAGAGAGGAAGGGGGTGAGAGAAGAACAACTGAACAGAGAGAGAGAGGAAGGGGGTGAGAGAACAACAACTGAACAGAGAGAGAGAGGAAGGGGGTGAGAGAAGAACAACTGAACAGAGAGAGAGAGGAAGGGGGTGAGAGAAGAACAACTGAACAGAGAGAGAGAGGAAGGGGGTGAGAGAACAACAACTGAACAGAGAGAGAGGAAGGGGGTGAGAGAACAACAACTGAACAGAGAGAGAGGAAGGGGGTGAGAGAAGAACAACTGAACAGAGAGAGAGGAAGGGGGTGAGAGAACAACAACTGAACAGAGAGAGAGGAAGGGGTGAGAGAAGAACAACTGAACAGAGAGAGAGGAAGGGGGTGAGAGAACAACAACTGAACAGCGAGAGAGGAAGGGGTGAGAGAAGAACAACTGAACAGAGAGAGAGGAAGGGGGTGAGAGAACAACAACTGAACAGAGAGAGAGAGGAAGGGGGTGAGAGAAGAACAACTGAACAGAGAGAGAGGAAGGGGGGTGAGAGAACAACAACTGAACAGAGAGAGAGAGGAAGGGGGTGAGAGAAGAACAACTGAACAGAGAGAGAGGAAGGGGGTGAGAGAAGAACAACTGAACTGAAGAGAGAGAGGAAGGGGGTGAGAGAACAACAACTGAACAGAGAGAGAGGAAGGGGTGAGAGAACAACAACTGAACAGAGAGAGAGGAAGGGGTGAGAGAAGAACAACTGAACAGAGAGAGAGGAAGGGGGTGAGAGAACAACAACTGAACAGCGAGAGAGGAAGGGGGTGAGAGAAGAACAACTGAACAGAGAGAGAGGAAGGGGGTGAGAGAACAACAACTGAACAGAGAGAGAGAGGAAGGGGGTGAGAGAAGAACAACTGAACAGAGAGAGAGGAAGGGGTGAGAGAAGAACAACTGAACAGAGAGAGAGAGGAAGGAGGTGAGAGAAGAACAACTGAACAGAGAGAGAGAGGAAGGGGTGAGAGAAGAACAACTGAACAGAGAGAGAGGAAGGGGTGAGAGAAGAACAACTGAACAGAGAGAGAGAGGAAGGGGGTGAGAGAAGAACAACTGAACAGAGAGAGAGAGGAAGGGGGTGAGAGAAGAACAACTGAACAGAGAGAGAGAGGAAGGGGGTGAGAGAAGAACAACTGAACAGAGAGAGAGAGGAAGGGGGTGAGAGAAGAACAACTGAACAGAGAGAGAGAGGAAGAGGGTGAGAGAAGAACAACTGAACAGAGAGAGAGAGGAAGGGGGTGAGAGAAGAACAACTGAACAGAGAGAGAGAGGAAGGGGGTGAGAGAAGAACAACTGAACAGAGAGAGAGGAAGGGGTGAGAGAAGAACAACTGAACAGAGAGAGAGAGGAAGGGGGTGAGAGAAGAACAACTGAACAGAGAGAGAGAGGAAGGGGGTGAGAGAAGAACAACTGAACAGAGAGAGAGAGGAAGGGGGTGAGAGAAGAACAACTGAACAGAGAGAGAGAGGAAGGGGGTGAGAGAAGAACAACTGAACAGAGAGAGAGAGGAAGGGGTGAGAGAACAACAACTGAACAGAGAGAGAGAGGAAGGGGATGAGAGAAGAACAACTGAACAGAGAGAGAGAGGAAGGTGGTGAGAGAAGAACAACTGAACAGAGAGAGAGAGGAAGGTGGTGAGAGAAGAACAACTGAACAGAGAGAGGAAGGGGGTGAGAGAACAACAACTGAACAGAGAGAGAGGAAGGGGGTGAGAGAAGAACAACTGAACAGAGAGAGAGAGGAAGGGGGTGAGAGAAGAACAACTGAACAGAGAGAGAGAGGAAGGGGGTGAGAGAACAACAACTGAACAGAGAGAGAGAGGAAGGGGGTGAGAGAACAACAACTGAACAGAGAGAGAGAGGAAGGGGATGAGAGAAGAACAACTGAACAGAGAGAGAGAGGAAGGAGGTGAGAGAAGAACAACTGAACAGAGAGAGAGAGGAAGGGGGTGAGAGAAGAACAACTGAACAGAGAGAGAGGAAGGGGTGAGAGAAGAACAACTGAACAGAGAGAGAGGAAGGGGGTGAGAGAACAACAACTGAACAGCGAGAGAGGAAGGGGGTGAGAGAAGAACAACTGAACAGAGAGAGAGGAAAGGGGGTGAGAGAACAACAACTGAACAGAGAGAGAGAGGAAGGGGGTGAGAGAAGAACAACTGAACAGAGAGAGAGGAAGGGGGTGAGAGAAGAACAACTGAACAGAGAGAGAGAGGAAGGAGGTGAGAGAAGAACAACTGAACAGAGAGAGAGAGGAAGGGGGTGAGAGAAGAACAACTGAACAGAGAGAGAGGAAGGGGTGAGAGAAGAACAACTGAACAGAGAGAGAGAGGAAGGGGGTGAGAGAAGAACAACTGAACAGAGAGAGAGAGGAAGGGGGTGAGAGAAGAACAACTGAACAGAGAGAGAGAGGAAGGGGGTGAGAGAAGAACAACTGAACAGAGAGAGAGAGGAAGGGGGTGAGAGAAGAACAACTGAACAGAGAGAGAGGAAGGGGTGAGAGAAGAACAACTGAACAGAGAGAGAGAGGAAGGGGGTGAGAGAAGAACAACTGAACAAAGAGAGAGGAAGGTGGTGAGAGAAGAACAACTGAACAGAGAGAGAGGAAGGTGGTGAGAGAAGAACAACTGAACAGAGAGAGAGGAAGGTGGTGAGAGAACAACAACTGAACAGAGAGAGAGGAAGGGGTGAGAGAACAACAACTGAACAGAGAGAGAGGAAGGGGTGAGAGAACAACAACTGAACAGAGAGAGAGGAAGGGGGTGAGAGAAGAACAACTGAACAGAGAGAGAGAGGAAGGAGGTGAGAGAAGAACAACTGAACAGAGAGAGAGAGGAAGGGGGTGAGAGAAGAACAACTGAACAGAGAGAGAGGAAGGGGGTGAGAGAAGAACAACTGAACAGAGAGAGAGGAAGGGGGTGAGAGAAGAACAACTGAACAGAGAGAGAGAGGAAGGGGGTGAGAGAACAACAACTGAACAGAGAGAGAGAGGAAGGGGGTGAGAGAACAACAACTGAACAGAGAGAGAGAGGAAGGGGGTGAGAGAACAACAACTGAACAGAGAGAGAGAGGAAGGGGGTGAGAGAACAACAACTGAACAGAGAGAGAGGAAGGGGGTGAGAGAAGAACAACTGAACAGAGAGAGAGGAAGGGGGTGAGAGAAGAACAACTGAACAGAGAGAGAGAGGAAGGGGGTGAGAGAACAACAACTGAACAGAGAGAGAGAGGAAGGGGGTGAGAGAACAACAACTGAACAGAGAGAGAGAGGAAGGGGGTGAGAGAAGAACAACTGAACAGAGAGAGAGAGGAAGGGGGTGAGAGAAGAACAACTGAACAGAGAGAGAGAGGAAGGGGGTGAGAGAAGAACAACTGAACAGTGAGAGAGAGGAAGGGGGTGAGAGAAGAACAACTGAACAGAGAGACAGAGGAAGGGGGTGAGAGAAGAACAACTGAACAGAGAGAGAGAGGAAGGGAGTGAGAGAAGAACAACTGAACAGAGAGAGAGAGGAAGGTGGTGAGAGAAGAACAACTGAACAGAGAGAGAGGAAGGGGTGAGAGAACAACAACTGAACAGAGAGAGAGGAAGGGAGTGAGAGAAGAACAACTGAACAGAGAGAGAGAGGAAGGGGATGAGAGAAGAACAACTGAACAGAGAGAGAGAGGAAGGAGGTGAGAGAAGAACAACTGAACAGAGAGAGGCCGATGGAAGAATGTCTGAAAGAAAGGGTGGAAGGCTACATAATGTCCCACTGCAGGTACTACAGCACCTTTAAAATGTAGACAATCTTTGAATAATATTACTTGTCAAATTTAAAGACAGATTTATTGGAGATTTCTTGTCAAACCGTCATGCTTACCAGAAAAGACAGTCAAACTTGTGACTGTTTTCGAGGTGCCCGATGTTGGAAATGATGGTGGTTTGAGACAACCAAACTTGGTGCTTGATTCAAGGATCTGGAGATCTGAGTCTTCTGATTGGGTCTCTTGGTACCTAGATGTTACAAAGTCAACTTAGTACCTTTTATTTAGCTAAATAGACAATGGCTGTTTATCTAAGTTTGGATATTTGTGAAATACTTACCTAAGTATAAGAATGCATATAGCCACAAGTGTGTAGGCAAAGAGTGTCCCAATTGACATCATATCAACCAAAGCTTTCAGGTCAAACACCAGGGCCATTATCGCTGGAAAGGAAAACAAACAAGCATTCAAGTATTTACCGTAGATAAATCATTACACAAAATATATCATAAGCCAAACACAACAAACTCTTCATATCTCTACGAGAGAAAGAGAACGAGAGAGAGATAGAGGGTTGGGGTGTTATCTGCTACGACCCCGGAGGAGAGGGTAGAGTGAGAGATAGAGAGGGTTGGGGTGTTACCTGCTAGGACCCCGGAGGAGAGGGTAGAGAGACAGATAGAGAGGGTTGGGGTGTTACCTGCTAGGACTCCGGAGGAGAGGGTAGAGTGAGAGATAGAGAGGGATCGGGTGTTACCTGCTAGGACCCCGGAGGAGAACGTAGAGAGAGAGATAGAGAGGGTTGGGGTGTTATCTGCTAGGACCCCGGAGGAGAGGGTAGAGTGAGAGATAGAGGGGGATCGGGTGTTACCTGCTAGGACTCCGGAGGAGAGGGTAGAGTGAGAGATAGAGAGGGATCGGGTGTTACCTGCTAGGACCCCGGAGGAGAACGTAGAGAGAGAGATAGAGAGGGTTGGGGTGTTACCTGCTAGGACCCCGGAGGAGAGGGTAGAGAGACAGATAGAGAGGGTTGGGGTGTTACCTGCTAGGACCCCGGAGGAGAGGGTAGAGAGAGATAGAGAGGGATGGGGTGTTACCTGCTACGACCCCGGAGGAGAGGGTAGCGATGACAGGACTTTGTCTGGCGCTGACCTTACTGAGGGGCTTGAAGAGGAGGCCGTCTCTGGCCATAGCAAACAGTACGCGGGGCATGGGGAACATGGAACCCAACAGACTGTACAGGAGACAGACAGACACAGAGAGCCATCAGACATGTTACAGTCTCAGGTTTATGCCCCAAATGGCACCCTATTCCCTATATAGTGCACTACTTTTGACCAGGGCCAATAGGGTAGTGCACTATAAAGAGATAAGGGTGCCATTTGGCATGCAGACTCAGCACAGGACCACGTTACAATCTCAGCAAAACAGCTATAACAACAGAATACGAGGCTAGATTTACAAATCATTTGCAACCTGGTAACTATGGTTTATCTCGTTTTAGAATGCAGGGAGGGAGGGAGGGAGGGAGGGAGGGGGAGGGAGGGAGGGAGGGAGGGAGGCAGGGGGAGGGAGGGAGGGAGGGAGGGAGGGAGGGAGGGAGGGAGGGAGGGAGGGAGGGGGAGGGAGGGAGGGAGGGAGGGAGGGAGGCAGGGAGGAGGCAGGCAGGCAGGCAGGCAGGCAGACAGAGACAAACCGGCCAACTGACTAACCGTAATGACGCCTGGTGACATCATCGACCAGGGACTTCCCGCGTTCTCCTACATACCTGGTGGAGAGGGCGCAGAGCGAGCCGACAGCCACCACATACTTGGCGGGCCCCCAGCCGATGTACATGAAGGCCACAGGCAGCGGGCTGTTAACATTCAGCATGTAGTAGGGCATCATCAGAGTGAGGGCCGCCGACACAGCGAAGTAGGCCAGGAAACAAATGAGGAGAGACGCCACGATGCCCAGCGGGATGGACTTCTGAGGGTTCTTCACCTCCTCACCTGGAGAGAGACAATGAATGAACGAATGAATGAATGAATGAAGCGCTGTCAATCAACCAGTACATAAGTCGATTGGGGTTGATTGATATTACGATCTGTTAGGCTGCATCTGATAATGGTTGATAATATTTGTGAATCAGCGATGTTTGTATAGCCTGTGACAATGTCCTCTAATCAGCGACGTCAGTAGAATGGTCAATCAGTCGATCAATCAGCCAATATCGATCAATTGAGCAAGCAAAGTTTAATCACGAAGAATATCGACTGTTACAATATGCCTAAACATTCACCCCAAAAAGTATTCTGAGTAGAGTAGACATTACCAAAGATACTGTATGGACAAAGCTTGGAGAAGCGCCTGGCTTTATTAATGTTTCTGATGTCTATAGGTTAGTGTCTCTGTGCATTGTCAAAGATCAAAGCAGGTAGGCCTACTTGTTGTGGCGATGCAGTCGAAGCCTACGAAGGCATAGAAACAGGTAGCGGCTCCAGAGATTGTCCCGTCGAAACCGTACGGGAAGAACCCTCCAGCCCCATACATACTGGTCACGTTGACTGTGGAGGTTAGGTTCCTGGAGAAGTCACAATATAGGAAATGTTTGCAAAACGATGAGAGATAAAACAGAAATATCTTATTTGCATAAGTATTCAGACCCTTTGCTATGAGACTCGAAATTGAGCTCAGGTGCATCCTGTTTCCATTGCTCATCCTTGACATGTTTCTACAACTTGATTGGAGTCCACCTGTGGTAAATTATATTGACTGGACATGATTTGGAAAGGGACACACCTGTCTATATAAGGTGCCACAGTTGACAGTGTATGTCAGAGCCAAAACCAAACCATGAGGTCGAAGGAATTCTCCGTAGAGCTCAGATACAGGATTGTGTCGAGGTACAGATCTGGGGAAGGGTAACAAAACAAGCCATTCCTCGGTAAAAGGCACATGGTAGCCCGCTGGTGTTTGCAAAAAGGCACCTAAAGGACCCTCAGACCCTGAGAAACAAGATTGTCTGGTCTGATGAAAACAAGATTGAACTCTTTGGCCTGAATGCCAAGCCTCATGTCTAGGGGAAACCGAGCACCATCCCTACGGTGAACCATGGTGGTGGCAGCATCATGCTGTGGGGATGTTTTTCAATGGTAGGGACTGGGAGACTAGTCAGGATCGAAGCAAAGAGAGATCCTTGATGAAAACCTGCTCCAGAGCGCTCAGGACCTCAGACTGGGGCGAAGGTTCGCCTTCCAACATGACAATGACCTTAAGCACACAGCCAAGACAATGCAGGTGTGGCTTCGGATCAAGACTCTTAATGTCCTTGAGTGGCCCAGTCAGAGCCTGGACTTGAACCCGATCAAACATCTCTGGAGAGACCTGGAAATAGCTGTGCAGCAACGCTCCCCATCCAACCTGACAGAGCTTGAGAGGATCTGCAGAGAAGAATGGGAGAAACTACTCAAACACAGGTGTACCAAGCTTGTAGAGTCAAGAAGACTCAAGTAAAAGGTCAAAATACTTATGTAAATGTGATATTTAGGTTTTAATTTTTTTTTAACTTAGCAAGCATTTCTAAAAACTTGTTTTTGCTTTGTCATTATGGGGGGTTGTGTGTAGATTGATGAGAGAAATAAACATTATTTCATCCATTTTAGAATAAGGCTGTAACGTAACAAAATGTGGAAAAAGTCAAGGGGTCTGAATACTTTCCGAATGCACTGACTGTAGAAGTTAGGTTCCTAGAGAGGTCACAATAGGTCACAGTCAACTTAGTGTATGTAAACTTGTGGCCCACTGGAATTGTGATACAGTGAATTATAAGTGAAATAATCTGTCTGTAAACAATTGTTGGAAAATGACTTGTGTCATGCATGAAGTAGATGTCCTAACTGACTTGCCAAAACTATAGTTTGTTAACAAGAAATGTGTGGAGTGGTTGAAAAACGAGTTTTAACGACTCCAACCTAAGTGGATGTAAACTTCCGACTTCAACTGTATATATATATAGGGTTGCAAAATTCTAGTAACTTTCCCAATCTTCACTGGTTTTCCAGAAATCTCGGTTGAAAGATTCACGCTAATATTTCCTGCTAATACCACGGCTATAACACGCTCACACACATTTGCCAGTAGAAATGTGTTCAACAACCACTGAAGTTTCTAGCACGTTTGGTATGATGAAGGATATCTCGTGTATTGTAATGGAACGTACTGTAATTCCGCTGTAGCGTTGATGAGCTCCTCCTGACTGATCTGCCAGTTACCGACGTCTCCCTTGACAACGCCCGCTACAATGACAAACAGAAGCACCAGGATGTTGACGGCCGTGAAGATCTTGTTGACTATTGCCGATTCCTGGACACCGAAGGCCAGCAGACCTTCGCAGGACAGAAACACGTGAAACACGTGTTCATCATCATCATCATCATCATCAGTACCAGACAGTTTTAATGTTGCTATGCTGTTAAACGAACCAGTGATCAATCAGTCAATCAATCTGATTTAGTTTACCTGCCAGGAGCATAATGAGCCCAGCAGCAAAGAAGTCTGGGTATTCTGCGAGGCCCTGGAAGCCCATATAAAGGTTTTCTTTGAAGAAATTCCCCATGACGTTGCCGATAAGGTCATCAAAGGTTCCGCTCCAAGCCCTCGCCACACTAGACGTCCCTGACAGGATAATGATGAGAGGAGATTAGCCAATATGACAATAGCTGGATCAATCAATCAACCCTTTACAACTGGTGGGAATCGGCCTTTATGGATAGGGCTAAATTCAAATGTCTCTTACAGAAGACACATGAAAAGTATAGGCATAACCATGGTAGCAATTGAAAGGAAACAGTTTGGAGATACTGTGAAAATTATTAAAACAAAGGTGAGACGACACAACAGTTCACCTGACACAAGACTGAATCCAAACATTAAACTGATGATTTTATGCGCATTTGACATTTACTGTACTTTTCGCCACATTTGTTGACAACGAAATCTGAAAATACTCTGGATACATTCAGTAACATGTTGAGAATATTCCTGGAAAATGTTGGGATAGGTGTAACATAAGACAAGATAATTACAAAGGTTTGAGTGAGAGGAGTCTCCAAGTGGACAGACATGTCCACAGTTTCTCAGTAATTATTGTTTTCAGCTATAAGGTGCTTTTTAGAGCTCTCCTACTGTAGCTTTGCCAGTTGGGTAACTAGAGCAGGCAGACGTGTAGTTGTTTTGTTTGGAACCCAACCCTGCATCCCCGCCATCACACAATTACTGTTCTTGTTTATGAAATCCCAAAACGGCCCATTATACATCGCAATCTGGTGGGCATGATTTGAAAGCTTGTTCTTTTGCCAACATGACTAGCTAAGTTATAAAATACGATCTTTGATTGCTTTCACGGGGCAATTCAGAGAAACAGATCTTCATTTTGGTGCGGTTCAGAACAACCCACGGTATGACGCCATGTCATCTCGTAACAGTAAACATAGTGATCATAAATGTTGACACTGTATACGACATGAGGTTTGTATGATATGTGAACGGCCCATTTGGACTCAGGGGGGTAATGACGTCAAAGTGGTATTTATTATAATCCTCAGCGTCTCATCTTTCAAAATACACAGAGTCCTTTTAATTTACAGAATTTCCCTTAACTCAGACAGATTTTCTTTTTGCAAAAGTTACCCAATTAGCAGAAGAAAATGAGGGAAAAAACGTCTTGTTGCATGCGGTGCTATCAGTCAAGAGGTGCTATCAGTCAAGAGGTGCTATCAGTCAATAGGTGCTATCAGTCAAGAGGTTCTATCAGTCAAGAGGTGCTATCAGTCAAGAGGTTCTATCAGTCAAGCGGTGCTATCAGTCAAGAGGTGCTATCAGTCAAGAGGTGCTATCAGTCAAGAGGTGCTATCAGTCAAGAGGTTCTATCAGTCAAGCGGTGCTATCAGTCAAGAGGTGCTATCAGTCAAGAGGTGCTATCAGTCAAGCGGTGCTATCAGTCAAGAGGTGCTATCAGTCAATCAGTGCTATCAGTCAAGCGGTGCTATCAGTCAAGCGGTGCTATCAGTCATGCGGTGCTATCAGTCAAGAGGTGCTATCAGTCAAGAGGTGCTATCAGTCAAGCGGTGCTATCAGCCAAGCGGTGCTATCAGTCATGCGGTGCTATCAGTCAAGAGGTTCTATCAGTCAAGAGGTGCTATCAGTCATGCGGTGCTATCAGTCAAGAGGTGCTATCAGTCAAGAGGTGCTATCAGTCAAGTGGTGCTATCAGTCAAGAGGTGCTATCAGGCAAGAGGTGCTATCAGTCAAGCGGTGCTATCAGTCAAGAGGTGCTATCAGTCAAGAGGTGCTATCAGTCAAGCGGTGCTATCAGTCAAGAGGTGCTATCAGCCAAGCGGTGCTATCAGTCAAGAGGTGCTATCAGTCAAGCGGTGCTATCAGTCAAGAGGTGCTATCAGTCAAGCGGTGCTATCAGTCAAGAGGTGCTATCAGTCATGCGGTGCTATCAGTCAAGAGGTGCTATCAGTCAAGAGGTGCTATCAGTCAAGAGGTGCTATCAGTCAAGCGGTGCTATCAGTCAAGAGGTGCTATCAGTCAATCAGTGCTATCAGTCAAGCGGTGCTATCAGTCAAGCGGTGCTATCAGCCATGCGGTGCTATCAGTCAAGAGGTGCTATCAGTCAAGAGGTGCTATCAGGCAAGAGGTGCTATCAGTCAAGCGGTGCTATCAGCCAAGCGGTGCTATCAGTCATGCGGTGCTATCAGTCAAGAGGTTCTATCAGTCAAGAGGTGCTATCAGTCATGCGGTGCTATCAGTCAAGTGGTGCTATCAGTCAAGAGGTGCTATCAGGCAAGAGGTGCTATCAGTCAAGAGGTGCTATCAGTCAAGAGGTGCTATCAGTCAAGAGGTGCTATCAGTCAAGTGGTGCTATCAGTCAAGAGGTGCTATCAGTCAAGAGGTGCTATCGGTGCTATCAGTCAAGAGGTGCTATCAGTCAAGCGGTGCTATCAGTCAAGAGGTGCTATCAGTCAAGCGGTGCTATCAGTCAAGCGGTGCTATCAGTCAAGCGGTGCTATCAGTCAAGCGGTGTTATCAGTCAAGCGGTGCTATCAGTCAAGCGGTGCTATCAGTCAAGCGGTGCTATCAGTCAAGAGGTGCTATCAGTCAAGAGGTGCTATCAGTGAAGCGGTGCTATCAGTCAAGCGGTGCTATCAGTCATGAGGTGCTATCAGTCATGAGGTGCTATCAGTCAAGCGGTGCTATCAGTCGAGCGGTGCTATCAGTCATGAGGTGCTATCAGTCAAAATGTCATTCAGCGCACTACGTTCCAATTTAGGCATTTTTCATCTTCAAACCATATACGGAGACGTGTGTGAAGTGCTACACAGTCAATCCATCAATCAGTACTCATTGTTTTATCACGTAGTGTCATACAGATGGGGGCGGCAGGTAGCCAAGAGGTTAGAGTGTAGGGACGGCAGGTAGCCTAGTGGTTAGAGTGTAGGGACGGCAGGTAGCCTAGTGGTTAGAGTGTAGGGACGGCAGGTAGCCTAGTGGTTAGAGTGTAGGGGCGGCAGGTAGCCTAGTGGTTAGAGTGTAGGGACGGCAGGTAGCCTAGTGGTTAGAGTGTAGGGACGGCAGGTAGCCTAGTGGTTAGAGTGTAGGGGCGGCAGGTAGCCTAGTGGTTAGAGGGTAGGGACGGCAGGTAGCCTAGTGGTTAGAGTGTAGGGACGGCAGGTAGCCTAGTGGTTAGAGCGTTGGATCCCCGTGCTGACAAGGTACAAATCTGTCATTCTGACCCTGAACAGGCAGTTAACCCACTGTTCCTAGGCCGTCATTGAAAATAAGAATTTGTTCTTAAATAAAGGTTAAAAAATATATATATAAAAAAAAACATCCCTGAGAAGATAACGGTAAGAGAAGAGAGTTAATTTTGAATCATAATTTTACTGTGTTGTGTCATATCGTACATACCCAGAGCGCAGAGAGCGCCCTAGAGGGTAGATATGAATGTGATTGGTTAAGTCTAGGCAAAAATGTGATTGGTTAACCTTAGGTAAATGACTCCAATTATCTAGGCTCTTAATTATCAGCTAACTTAACTGCCGTGGAGTTGTTTTTAAGAGCACAGTAGCACCTCCTGGTTGAAACTCCAGACGAGCTTCAACGCCATACAACTCTCCTTCCGTGGCCTCCAACTGCTCTTAAATGCAAGTAAAACTAAATGCATGCTCTTCAACCGATCACTGCCTGCACCTGCCCTCCCGTCCAGCATCACTACTCTAGACGGTTCTGACTTAGAATATGTGGACAGCTACAAATACCTAGGTGTCTGGTTAGACTATAAACTCTCCTTCCAGACTCACATTAAGCATCTCCAATCCAAAATTACATCTAGAATCGGCTTCCTATTTCGCAACAAAGCCTCCTTCACATCTGCTGCCAAACATACTGTAATGAAACAGGCAGGGAGCAGGTCTCAAACCATCAACCTTCTAGCCCGAAGTCCAGCACGCTATCGACTGTGCCGATATGTGAGTCGATATCCGATATCCACGCGTAACCCAGGGTCGTTACAATATCCTCGTAAAACTGACTATCCTGCCGATTCTTGACTTTGGCGATGTCATTTAAAAAATAGCCTCCAACAGTCTACTGAGCAAATTGGTTGCAGTCTATCACAGTGCCAAAATCACTGAAGCTGGAGACTCATATCTCCCTCACTAACTTTAAGCACCAGCTGTCAGAGGAGTTCACAGATCACTGCAACTGTACATAGCCCATCTGTATTATAGCCCATCTAACTACCTCATCCCCATTGTGTTATTTTTTTGTTGTTGCTCCGTTGCACCCCAGTATCTCTACTTGCACATTCATCTTCTGCACATCTACCACTCCAGTGTTTAAATTGCTAAATTATAATTACTTTGCCACCATGGCCTATTTATTGCCTTACCTCCCTTATCTTACCTCATTTGCACACACTGTACATATACTTTTTTATTTTTTAAATTGTATTTTCTATTTTATTAATGACTGTATGTTTGTTTCTTCCATGTGTAACTCTGTGTTGTTGTTTGTGTCGCACTGCTTTGCTTTATCTTGGCCAGGTCACAGTTGTAAATGAGAACTTGTTCTCAACTAGCCTACCTGGTTAAATAAAGGTGTTCTCAACTAGCCTACCTGGTTAAATAAAGGTGTTCTCAACTAGCCTACCTATTTAATATAAAGGTGAAATAAAAAATAAAATAAAAACTGCTGTGCAAATTCTGACTCTCTCTCTCTCTCTCTCTCTCTCTGTCTCTCTCTGTCTGTCTGTCTGTCTGTCTGTCTGTCTGTCTGTCTGTCTGTCTGTCTGTCTGTCTGTCTGTCTGTCTGTCTGTCTGTCTGTCTGTCTGTCTGTCTGTCTGTCTGCCTCTGTCTGTCTGTCTGTCTGTCTGTCTGTCTGTCTGTCTGTCTGTCTGTCTGTCTGCCTGTCTGCCTGCCTGTCTGTTTGTCTGTCTGTCTGTCTGTCTGTCTGTCTGTCTGTCTGTCTGTCTGTCTGTCTGTCTGTCTGTCTGTCTGTCTGTCTGTCTCTGTCTCTCTCTCTCTCTCTCTCTCTCTCTCTCTCTCTCTCTGTCTCTCTCTCTCTCTCTCTCTCTCTCTCTCTCTCTCTGTCTCTCTCTCTTTCTCTCTGCCTCAATTCAAATTCAATTCAATTTAAGGGCTTTATTGGCATGGGAAACATACAGTACATACATACATATATACATACATACTGTAAATATACACATCTTTAAAAAATATATATTTATTTTATTACCCTCCAACCCTACCCCCTCCCCTAATTGGAGTAAACTAATGGATAACACTTAGGCCTGTATTTCCCTCTAACTCTACCCCCCTCCCTAATTGGAGTAAACTAATGGACAACACTTAGGCCTGTATTTCCCTCTAACTCTACCCCCCTCCCCTAATTGGAGTAAACTAATGGACAACACTTAGGCCTGTATTTCCCTCTAACTCTACCCCCCTCCCCTAATTGGAGTAAACTAATGGACAACACTTAGGCCTGTATTTCCCTCTAACTCTACCCCCCTCCCCTAATTGGAGTAAACTAATGGACAACACTTAGGCCTGTATTTCCCTCTAACTCTACCCCCCCTCCCTAATTGGAGTAAACTAATGGACAACACTTAGGCCTGTATTTCCAGCTTATAGATGCTATATACATTTTATGGACACAGTCTATTTTACAATGGTTTTATTTGGTTTGTTTTTAACTCCTGTCCTTCCTCTACACTCAACCATCTATTACTGATGTCCTTCCTCTACCCTCAAACTCTCCCATGTATTTCTGATGTCCTTCTTCTACACTCAACCATCTATTACTGATGTCCTTCCTCTACCCTCAACCATCTATTACGTTCGTTCGTTCCAGTACTCTGCTGCCTGTGACTGGAACGAATTGCAAAATCGCTGAAGTTGGAGACTTTTATCTCCCTCACCAACTTCAAACATCAGCTATCTGAGCAGCTAACCGATCGCTGCTGCTGTACATAGTCTATTGGTAAATAGCCCACCCATTTTCACCTACCTCATCCCCATACTGTTTTTATTTATTTACTTTTCTGTTCTTTTGCACACCAATATCTCTACCTGTACATGACCATCTGATCATTTATCACTCCAGTGTTAATCTGCAAAATTGTAATTATTCGCCTACCTCCTCATGCCTTTTGCACACATTGTATATAGACTCCCCCCTTGTTTTCTACTGTGTTATTGACTTGTTAATTGTTTATTCCATGTGTAACTCTGTGTTGTCTGCTCACACTGCTATGCTTTATCTTGGCCAGGTCGCAGTTGCAAATGAGAACTTGTTCTCAACTAGCCTACCTGGTTAAATAAAGGTGAAATAAAAAATTTAAAAAAATTACTGATGTCCTTCCTCTACCCTCAAACTCTCCCATGTATTTCTGATGTCCTTCCTCTACCCGTAAACTCTCCCATGTATTTCTGATGTCCATCCTCTACACTCAAACTCTCCCATGTATTTCTGATGTCCATCCTCTACACTCAAACTCTCCCATGTATTTCTGATGTCCATCCTCTACACTCAACCTCTCCCATGTATTTCTGATGTCCATCCTCTACCCTAAACTCTCCCATGTATTTCTGATGTCCATCCTCTACCCTAAACTCTCCCATGTGTTTCTGATGTCCATCCTCTACACTCAACCTCTCCCATGTGTTTCTGATATCCATCCTCTACACTCAACCTCTCCCATCTATTACTGATGTCCTTCCTCTACCCTCAACCTCTCCAATCTATTTCTGATATCCATCCTCTACACTCAAACTCTCCCATCTATTTCTGATGTCCATCCTCTACACTCAACCTCTATTACTGATGTCCTTCCTCTACCCTCAACCTCTCCCATCTATTACTGATGTCCTTCCTCTACCCTCAACCTCTCTCATCTATTACTGATGTCCTTCCTCTACCCTCAACCTCTCCCATCTATTACTGATGTCCTTCCTCTACCCTCAACCTCTCCCATCTATTACTGATGTCCTTCCTCTACCCTCAACCTCTCCCATCTATTTCTGATATCCTTCCTCTACCCTCAACCTCTCCCATCTATTACTGATGTCCTTCCTCTACCCTCAACCTCTCCCATCTATTTCTGATGTCCTTCCTCTACACTCAACCATCTATTACTGATGTCCTTCCTCTACCCTCAACCTCTCCCATCTATTACTGATGTCCTTCCTCTACCCTCAACCTCTCCCATCTATTTCTGATGTCCTTCCTCTACCCTCAAACTCTCCCATGTATTTCTGATGTCCTTCCTCTACACTCAACCATCTATTACTGATGTCCTTCCTCTACCCTCAAACTCTCCCATGTATTTCTGATGTCCATCCTCTACACTCAACCTCTCCCATGTGTTTCTGATATCCATCCTCTACACTCAACCTCTCCCATCTATTACTGATGTCCTTCCTCTACCCTTCAACCTCTCCCATCTATTTCTGATATCCATCCTCTACACTCAAACTCTCCCATCTATTTCTGATGTCCATCCTCTACACTCAACCTCTATTACTGATGTCCTTCCTCTACCCTCAACCTCTCCCATCTATTTCTGATGTCCTTCCTCTACCCTCAACCTCTCCCATGTATTACTGATGTCCTTCCTCTACCCTCAACCTCTCCCATGTATTACTGATGTCCTTCCTCTACACTCAACCTCTCCCATCTATTACTGATGTCCTTCCTCTACCCTCAACCTCTCCCATCTATTTCTGATGTCCTTCCTCTACCCTCAACCTCTCCCATCTATTGCTGATATCCATCCTCTACCCTCAACCTCTCCCATGTATTACTGATGTCCTTCCTCTACACTCAACCTCTCCCATCTATTGCTGATATCCATCCTCTACCCTCAACCTCTCCCATCTATTACTGATGTCCTTCCTCTACACTCAACCTCTCCCATCTATTGCTGATATCCATCCTCTACCCTCAACCTCTCCCATCTATTTCTGATGTCCTTCCTCTACACTCAACCATCTATTACTGATGTCCTTCCTCTACCCTCAACCTCTCCCATCTATTACTGATGTCCTTCCTCTACCCTCAAACTCTCCCATCTATTTCTGATGTCCTTCCTCTACACTCAACCATCTATTACTGATGTCCTTCCTCTACCCTAAACTCTCCCATCTATTTCTGATGTCCTTCCTCTACACTCAACCATCTATTACTGATGTCCTTCCTCTACACTCAACCTCTCCCATGTATTTCTGATGTCCATCCGGTTTGATTTCTATTTATCATATCTTTCAAACTGTGCTCTTTCAAAAGAGTTGTTAACCTATATACGTTTTACGAACACAGTGTGTTTTACATTAGATATCTAGTTGTTATTAGTGGTTATTAGTGGTTATTATCCTCTACACTCAACCATCTATTACTGATGTCCTTCCTCTACCCTCAAACTCTCCCATGTATTTCTGATGTCCATCCTCTACACTCAAACTCTCCCATGTATTTCTGATGTCCATCCTCTACACTCAACCTCTCCCATGTATTTCTGATATCCATCCTCTACACTCAAACTCTCCCATCTATTTCTGATGTCCATCCTCTACACTCAACCTCTATTACTGATGTCCTTCCTCTACCCTCAACCTCTCCCATCTATTTCTGATGTCCTTCCTCTACCCTCAACCTCTCCCATGTATTACTGATGTCCTTCCTCTACCCTCAACCTCTCCCATGTATTGCTGATATCCATCCTCTACCCTCAACCTCTCCCATCTATTACTGATGTCCTTCCTCTACACTCAACCTCTCCCATCTATTGCTGATATCCATCCTCTACCCTCAACCTCTCCCATCTATTACTGATGTCCTTCCTCTACCCTCAACCTCTCCCATCTATTTCTGATGTCCTTCCTCTACACTCAACCATCTATTACTGATGTCCTTCCTCTACCCTCAAACTCTCCCATCTATTACTGATGTCCTTCCTCTACACTCAACCATCTATTACTGATGTCCTTCCTCTACCCTCAACCTCTCCCATCTATTACTGATGTCCTTCCTCTACCCTCAACCTCTCCCATCTATTTCTGATGTCCTTCCTCTACACTCAACCATCTATTACTGATGTCCTTCCTCTACCCTCAACCTCTCCCATCTATTTCTGATGTCCTTCCTCTACACTCAACCATCTATTACTGATGTCCTTCCTCTACCCTCAACCTCTCCCATCTATTACTGATGTCCTTCCTCTACCCTCAAACTCTCCCATGTATTTCTGATGTCCATCCGGTTTGATTTCTATTTATCATATCTTTCAAACTGTGCTCTTTCAAAAGAGTTGTTAACCTATATACGTTTTACGAACACAGTGTGTTTTACATTAGATATCTAGTTGTTATTAGTGGTTATTAGTCCCAACCTTCAGCTCCATTCAACCCCTTAAATCTATCTCTTAACATCATCCATACTGGATTTATATTTGCCATATATTTTTTAACTGTGCTGTGATGTTTCACAAAAGTTATATTCTAATTTTTTGTACAGATCATTAATTGAAAATAAACATTTTGGTTAAAAGTATGATTATATTATTGATCGATTGACTATGACTTTTTAGATCACCCAGTAGTGCTATCTGTAGAGTTAGCTCCAGTTAAATATTGCAATTCTTCAACCATTTCTGAATCTGCGATCAAAAACAAGCTACATATGGACATTACCAAAACGAATGATCTAATTATTTTGCCTCTTCGCAGCAAAATCTGTAGAGCGGGGAAGGCTGTATCCCCCATATAAGTAACATTCTGTTGGCTGAAAGAATTCTGAACAATTATTTAAATTTGCGTATCAGTTCATAAAACCATGTGCCATGGAATCGGTACGTCAAAAATCTCTTCCAACTATTTTACCATCTATATGGCACTGCTATCAATTTTTTGGTCCTTAAATGAAACTGGTATATATTTTAATTTATCACAATTCTCTTTAACTAATGATGGTCTTTAATGCAGGGCCGACAGACCAGTGCCTTACCTTAACCCCCTTCCACTTTCCTCATCCATTTTTTGAGGTAATAGTTGGGGCAAATAGTTGGTTGTAATTCTGGGTAAAGCAGACATTTACACATCTTTTAGTTAGCTGCATGTGTGACATAACTGCACCAGTGGTATTTATGATATCATTAACAAAGACTATACCTTTTTTTAAATTGTTTTTAAATTTAATTTAACCATTATTTAACTAGGCATGTCAGTTCAGAACAAATTCTTATTTACAATGATGGCCTATCAAAAGGCAAAAGGCCTCCTAATATATTTGAGTTTAATTAACCACAATATTTGTTTAATTATTTGTTCTGTCTTTTTTGGTGGATTAAATTGAAATTGCAACCAACTTTCTATGGCTTATATTTATAGTGATATTTGGGAGATGATTTCCTTTTCAAATAACTGAAAGTGAGAGGTTATAATCTGAATAAAGAGGAAAAAGGCTTTTCTTGAACATGGGGTGAGACATTCTTACTAATTTGCTAGAGAACCAGTTTGGATTTACGTATAGCTTTTGTATGACTGAAGCCTTCAGTGAGGTCTAATGCTTTAGTATTTAATAATTTCTGCCCTCCGAATTCATATTCTTTACATAAATTTAAGTTTACTTTTGTCTGGCCGTTCCAAATAAAGTGGAATATTTTTTTCTCATATAATTTAAAAAGCACGTTGCTAGGTGTAAGCAAGACCATAAGACAGTAGGTCAACTGGGATATGTGTCACGACTTCCACCGAAGTTGTTCTCTCTCCTTGTTCGGGCGGCGTTCGGCGGTCAACGTCACCGGCTTTCTAGCTGCCACCGATCCATGTTTCATTTTTCCTTTTGTTCTGTCTGTTTTACACACCTGGTTCCCCATCTCATAATTATGTTCCTTATTTAACCCTCTGGTTTCCCTTTCTGTTTTGTGCGTGATTGTCTTTCCTGTATTCCGATGTGTTGTATTTTGAGTCTGTTTTGTCCCTGTTTGGAACGGGAGTTTGTTATGTTTTGCATTGAGTAAATCAGTGATTGTTACTCTTATCTGTGTCCTGCGCCTGACTCCTTCGCTATCTTTAGATAGACTCTGACAATATGACTAAAGAGTTAATCAGGGTAAACTGGGATATGACTAAAGAGTTAATCAGGGTAAACTGGGATATGATATGACTAAAGAGTTAATCAGGGTAACTGGGATATGACTAAAGAGTTAATCAAGGTAAACTGGGATATGATATGACTAAAGAGTTAATCAGGGTAAACTGGGATATGACTAGAGTTAATCAGGGTGATTTTTCCACAAATGGACAGGTGTTTTCCTTTCCATGGTAGCAAGATCTTATCCATTTTTGCAAACGTTCTCTTAAAATGTATTGTCGTGAGATCGTTTCTTTCTTTCAGGATATGTATACTGAGTATGTCCACGTCACCACCAGACCATTTTATTGGTAAACTACATGGTAATGTAAAAGTAGTATTGTTGTGAGATCCAATACATAATAAACTGATCATAATCTGGTTCCAGAGAGGTTAGAAAACGTATCTAGATCCTCTATGAGGCTGTGGGGAGATTCTAATTGTGGATTTAAAAGAAAACATGAATTATCAGCGTACACTGACACCTTTGTTTTTAAGCCACGGATTTCTATTCCCTTGATATTAGTGTTGGATCTGATTTGAATAGCTAACATTTCGATGGCCACAATAAATAGATATGGCAATAGTGGACAACCTTGTTTTACTCCTCTTGACAGTTTAAAACTTTCTGAGAAGTAGCCATTCTATACTATTTTACACCTAGGGTTACTATACATGATTTTAACCCATTTTATTAGAGCTTCTCCAAAATGTAAATGTTCCAGGCATTTATATATAAACTCCAGCCGTACTTGATCGAAAGCCCTTTCAAAGTCTGCTATGGAGAGCAGGCCTGGATTCCCAGATTTTTTATAGTGTTTTTTTGTTTCTGGTACTTGCCTTATATTATCTCCAATGTATCATCCATGTAAAAAACCTGTCTGATTAGAATGAATAATGTCCGACAATACCTTTTTAATTCTACGTGCTATACATTTTGCTAGAATTTTTTGCATTACAGCACTGAAGTTTAAGGGGCCTACAATTCTTTAAATGGACTGGATCTTTATATTTGGACAGGAGTTTTATTTTTCTCACTTTGTATCCTTGCATGATTCTTTCCATTCTCATTTGACCTCTCTCATCAACAGCTATTTTCACCCACAGGACTGCCTCTGACTGGATGTTTTGTGTTTGTTGCATCCTTCTTGGTAAACCCTAGACACTGTCGTGCGTGAAAAGCCCCGGAGTGTAGCCGTTTCTGAGACACTGAGTCCGGCGTGCCTGGCACCGATGATCATAACATTATCAAAGTCGCTTAGGTCACACGTTTTGCCCATTCTAACGTTCAATCGAACAGTAACTGAATGCCTCGATGCCCGTCTGCCTGCTTTATATAGCAAGCCACAGCCACGTGACTGTCTATAGGAGAAATCCATTTTCATGAATGGGGTGGAGTGCCTAATAAACTGGCCTGTGAGTGTAGATCAGATAGGAATAGTTCACTCCCAAAATCATAGTTAGGAAAACTCCTGAAGTAGAATGAAGTAGTATGCAGTTGTATCTTACCTATGACATAGGACAGCAACAGATTCCATCCGGTAATAAACGCCAGTAGCTCTCCCACCGTCACATAGCTGTACAGATACGCAGACCCCGTTTTGGGGACGCGGGCCCCGAACTCAGCGTAGCACAAGCCGGCAAAGATGGAGGCCACGGCAGCGATGAAGAAGGATATGATGATGCTGGGACCTGACGACGTCCTAGCAACCTAATAGATATCATTATCAATTAAATAGATTTTATAAATCCCTTTTTATATCAGCAGTTTCCAGATACAAGGCCAAAACCCTAAAGAGCAAGCAATGCAGATGCAGAAGCCCAGTGGCTAGGGAAACTCCCTAAAATATTATAGAAAGGTCCAGACACTGTTTTTGCGATTTCATTTTTTATTTTTACTTACCACAACCAACAATTCACTTCCCCATCCTCATTGTGCATTATTTACAATTTCATGTGTACACCTTCTGGAGACCTGCATCACTATACTGAAAGCGTTTGACATATTTGCTTATTTCCGGAGCACTTGTTCATGTTTTTCCAGAGCACCCGTACTGCACAGCGAGAATGAGGAAGTGTGACACTGGTTGGGGTAAGTTTTTCAAAAGCAAATGAAGTCACACCCTTTTACGCTGCTATTCTCTGTTTATCATCTATGCATAGTCACGTTAACTCTACCTACATGTACTGTACCTATTACCTCGATTACCTCGACTAACCGGTGCCCCCGCACATTGACTCTGTACCGGTACCCACTGTATATATCCTCGCTATTGTTATTTTACTGCTGCTCTTTAATTATTTGTAGATTTTATTTCTTATTTTTTACTTAACACTTATTTGTCTTAAAACTACATTGTTGGTTACTGGATTGTAAGTAAGCAGTTCCCTGTAAGGTCTACACCTGTTGTATTCGGCGCATGTGACAAATACAATTTGATTGGATTTGTTTTACTGAACAAAAGGCACATCTCAATAGGTGGTCCAGATATACTCATGACATGGTTAGGTTAAATGTTAGGTTAAAGTTTTACGTAAAAGTTTTACGATAAAGTGTTACGTAGAATTCTTACATTCAAGTGAAACATTCAAATGTTACGTTGAAACGTGACATTAAATTGTTACATTAAATTGTTATGTTAAAATGTTACATTAAAGTGTTACATTAAAGGGTTACATTAAAGTGTTACATTAAAGTGTTACATTAAAGTGTTGCATTAAAGTGTTGCATTAAAGTGTTACATTAAAGTTTTACATTAAAGTGTTACATTAAAGTGTTACATTAAAGTGTTACATTAAAGTGTTACATTAAAGTGTTACATTAAAGTGTTACATAAGGCTAAGTGTTACATTAAAGTGTTACATTAAAGTGTTATATTAAAGTGTTAAATTAAAGTGTTACATTAAAGTGTTACATTAAAGTGTTACATTAAAGTGTTACATTAAAGTGTTACATAAGGCTAAGTGTTATATTAAAGTGTTACATTAAAGTGTTACATTAAAGTGTTACATAAGGCTAAGTGTTACATTAAAGTGTTACATTAAAGTGTTACATTAAAGTGTTACATTAAAGTGTTACATAAGGCTAAGTGTTATATTAAAGTGTTATATTAAAGTGTTACATTAAAGTGTTATTTTAAAGTGTTATATTAAAGTGTTACATTAAAGTGTTACATTAAAGTGTTACATTAAAGTGTTACATTAAAGTGTTACATAAGGCTAAGTGTTACATTAAAGTGTTATATTAAAGTGTTACATAAGGCTAAGTGTTACATTAAAGTGTTACATTAAAGTGTTATATTAAAGTGTTACATTAAAGTGTTACATTAAAGTGTTATATTAAAGTGTTACATTAAAGTGTTACATTAAAGTGTTATATTAAAGTGTTACATTAAAGTGTTACATTAAAGTGTTATATTAAAGTGTTACATTAAAGTGTTACATTAAAGTGTTATATTAAAGTGTTACATTAAAGTGTTACATTAAAGTGTTATATTAAAGTGTTACATAAGGCTAAGTGTTACATTAAAGTGTTACATAAGGCTAAGTGTTACATTAAAGTGTTACATTAAAGTGTTATATTAAAGTGTTACATTAAAGTGTTACATTAAAGTGTTATATTAAAGTGTTACATTAAAGTGTTACATTAAAGTGTTATATTAAAGTGTTACATAAGGCTAAGTGTTACATTAAAGTGTTACATTAAAGTGTTATATTAAAGTGTTAAATTAAAGTGTTACATTAAAGTGTTATATTAAAGTGTTACATTAAAGTGTTACATTAAAGTGTTATATTAAAGTGTTACATTAAAGTGTTATATTAAAGTGTTACATTAAAGTGTTACATTAAAGTGTTATATTAAAGTGTTACATTAAAGTGTTACATTAAAGTGTTACATTAAAGTGTTATATTAAAGTGTTACATTAAAGTGTTATATTAAAGTGTTACATTAAAGTGTTATATTAAAGTGTTACATAAGGCTAAGTGTTAAAGTATTAAAGTGTTGACAGGTAAGCGTTAAAAAAGAGAAAAGGATAAGTGCAACAATCAGAGATATATCCATATATCGCCCCCTAGGTAATCAATCCCCACCCCCCCAGGGCCACCAAGTCAACAGTGTTAAATGAAAATAAATGAGTTTACTAAGAAGAAGATGTATCCATACCTCTCCAGAGAGAACGTAGACCCCTGCCCCCAGGGTACTCCCCACCCCTAGGGCCACCAGATCAACAGTGTTAATGTATCCATACCTCTCCAGAGAGAACGTAGACCCCTGCTCCCAGGGTACTCCCCACCCCTAGGGCCACCAGGTCCAGGGTGGTCAGACAGCGGTTGAACGTGGACTCCTCTCCCTCGGGCTCCAGAGGTTTTCTCCTGGACAGGCTCCGTACAAAGGAGCTCAATGAGTGGCAGGTCATCCTTCTACTGGGGTCAGAGGTCAGGGGTTGTGGGAGGAAGAGAGAGGGGGGTGTCATGAGAGAAGGTAGAGAGAGAAAAGGGTATCAGCAGGGGGGGTCACCCCTAACACTGACTCATTCCTGACGACATGATGTTCAAGAACATTACTTTCTAATAAGATCAAAAGTTACATTGAAGAAAATGCATTTAAAACTGTCTGTCTTTACCACAGTTTGAAAGATCAGCAGTATAATATCAGAAACATTATCAATAAACCTTGATCAGTTTCCATTTATTTCATGAAGTCTTCTTTATGCAAACCGTGCTCTTTGTAAGTCCATGGTAAAATCCATAAGCTACTTCATGGACTGTCCCTATCAGTAACATTCTTACACGAGGCACGCTAACTCCAAGAGTTCCGCACCACTGAGTGACAAGTTTGCAGTCTTTTTTTAAAACGGCCCAAAATCACTATCATTAATCTACCAAATAATAAATACATCAATATTTGTTTGTCTGCTTACCTGTTAGTGAGTGATTCCCTGTTACAGAGCTGTGCTGTGTTTAGGAGAGACAATTGATAGTGTTGATTATTCCTTCCTTCAATCACTTAATTATTTTAATTTTATGCCTTAATCACCTGCCTGACAGAAGAGTACTGTTGCTTGTCGTTTTTCTCCTGATGCCCACTGGCTCTATAACTACGCCCTAACCTGCTACATGACTCACGACTCTAGCCAAAACTTAACTTGACAAGTTTTATCCATGGGATAAACCTAAATGAGTCAAGTATGGAAGGAAATATTTACGCTATGTCATGTAAATACATGTTAATTAAACAGATAAGTCATATGAAAACATGTATTAGGGATGTAATATCTAATAGCAGGTGTGTGAATCAATAGAATGTGTACTCACCTTACGATAGAAGTTCCATGTTATCATGTGTTCTGAGACGGAACATTGAGAATCAGAGACATTCCATTCAGCTCTCTCTCTCTCTCTCTCTGTCTCTCTCTCTCTCTCTCTCTCTCTCTCTCTGTCTCACTCTCTCTCTCTCTCTCTCTCTCTCTCTCTCTCTCTCTCTCTCTCTCTCTCTCTCTCTCTCTCTCTCTCTCTCTCTCTCTCTCTCTCTCTCTCTCTCTCTCTCTCTCTCTCTCTCTCTCTCTCTCTCTCTCTCTCTCTCTCTCTCTCTCTCTCTCTCTCTCTCTCTCTCCCTCTCTCTCTCCCTCTCTCTCTCCCTCTCTCTCTCTCTCTCTCTGTCTCTCTCTCTCTCTCTCTCTGTCTCTCTCTCTCTCTCTCTCTCTCCCTCTCTCTCTCTCCCTCTCTCTCTCTCTCTCTCCCTCTCTCTCTCTCCTCTCTCTCTCTCCTCTCTCTCTCCCTCTCTCTCTCTCTCTCTCTCTCTCTCTCTCTCTCTCTCTCTCTCTCTCTCTCTCTCTCTCCACTGGGTGTTCTGTAGGGCCACTGCTCCCTCCTTCCTTACATTGGAGAGGACAAAAACAGAGGGGGAAGAATGAACCAGAGAATGATTCCGCTAGCTAAATGCCACTATCTCGAAGGAGAATATATACAGTGGGGTATGAAATGATTGACACCCTGTTTAAAGGTGAGCAAAAATCTCTGTATAAAACATTTAAATCGTTGAAATACTGAGCTATATTGTGTGCTCCAAACATTTTGGAAATTATTTTATTTTATACTAATACAGTTGCTCAGAGAAAGAGATTTTGTTTAACAATAAATATTTGTTTTTCTCAAAAAGGTAGGGGTCAACATTTTTTTCAATATCTCACTTTGCGAGAAAAACAGGACCCATTTTGAACCCTACCTTTTTGAGAAACGAAATTATTACTTGTTAAACCAAATCTATTTCTCTGAGCAATTGCCAGAACAGCTTCCAAGCACCTTGGCATAGATTCTACAAGTGTCTGGAACTCTATTGGAGGGATTTGACACCATACTTCCACGAGAAATTCCATAATTTGGTGTTTTGTTGATGGTGGATAACTGTCTCAGAAACCACACCAGAATCTCCCCTAAGTGTTCAATTGGGTTGAGACCTGGTGACTGAGACGGCCGTGGCCTACGGTTTACGTTGTTTTCATGCTCATCAAACCATTCAGTGACCACTTGTGCTCTATGGATGGGGGCATTGTCATCCTATGGGGGCATAGCCAGGGTAGCCAAAATAATGGCCTGCCCAGTATTTTTATACATGATCCTAAGCATTATGGGATGTTAACTGCTTTATTACAGTTTTTCTCAATTGCTAAAACACTAAAACACATTGGCTGAACAAAGTTCTCAGTTGCCTGGACTCATTTAGCTAATTATGCAGTCTGTTGTCAATACCTTAAACCCTTTCACATGGTAAAACACAATTTGCAGATCTCACTTAGACTTTTCAGCAAAACTCTAAACACATTCTCATTCTCAAAACACATTCTGCACTCTAATGCACATGTCATCCATACTGGTAAACACAAGTGGCAACAATCAAATACAAATAGAGAATATATGTCATTGATTGAACACAACCACTCAACATTGATTTAACCTGTTTCAAATGATGCGACACAACCAATATAAGCCAGTTCAGAGAGCAAACAGGTTGTTGAAGGTGGGAAGGAGAACGTCTGAGAATGGATACTGTAGTACAGTGCATTGTAGGCTGTATACTGTACAATGGATGAATTGTATGGCCCTGAACATTGTGCTTTCCATTTATTAACAGTACTGACTGCTCAATAGATTTGGACTGGTTGCAGGTTCACATCAACAAAGAACAAGAATTACAGGATCACAGAGACAAAGGACAAGTTTGTGAGATGCAGGGTACAGTACTGTAAAAATAGGGGTACAAGGAGGAGGAAGAACAAAAAACAAAATTGCAAAGAGCAATGCAGAGTAGTAATTTCTGATCCATTTTGAGCTACTATGATAGAACATGTTTTCGTTCATCAAAAGACAATGACGGAAAAATATGAATAGTTTTTTAGATTAAAAATGTACTTCTCCCTGAGAATTGTATGTTTTGAACAAGGTCTGACTGTTTACTGACTGCTGTTTACTGACTGCTTGAGAGTGTATATATCATTTTGATCACTTCTTCTTTATGATTTGAGAGCAGTGTTTGATTTTGAACACAGGTAAAACTGTTTTGAGGTGAATGTTTCATTTTGCGAGAGGAGTCAGAGGTTATGTAAATAGTGCTTGAAGATGAGGTTTTGTGTTTAATGGTTTCAGGAAATGGAGCAAAGTTTCAGAAATTGTGTTTTAGCAATTGACTAAAAACTGTAAATCAGGAAGGGTGTCAATAATTTCGAACCCCACTGTGACTGTCTGTCCACACAGTTTCTTTCTCAGGGCACACCACAACACACCCTGCATTGTTGCCCTGTCCCTATCATCTCAGTTAGGTCCCAGCCGACTCTGGAGACAAGGTTATGTTTTTCTCTGCAATGTAGTTCCCAGCCAGCTCTCTGTCAGCAGCTGAGAGGCAGCCCTAACTATCAACCCTGACAGATAATGTCAAAAGAATCACTATTAACTATTAGGTAATATCATAATTAATAAAGAGGGGGGGGTCGAGAGAGAGGTTAGAGAATGAAAGAGAGAGACGGACAGAGAGAAAGAGAGACACTGAGAGAGAGAGAGAGAGAGAGAGAGAGAGAGAGATTTGTGACCTGTTGCCACGAGAAAAGGGCAACCAGGGAAGAACACACACCATTGTAAATACAACCCATATTTATACTTATTTATTTTATCTTGTGTCCTTTACCATTTGTACATTGTTAAAACACTGTATATATATATAATATGACATTTGTAATGTCTTTATTGTTTTGAAACTTCTGTATGTGTAATGTTTACTGTTAATTTTTATTGTTTATTTCACTTTATATATTATCTACATCACTTGCTTTGGCAATGTTAACACATGTTTCCCATGCCAATAAAGCCCTTGAATTGAATTGAATTGACAGAGAGAGAGAAAGAAAGAAAGAGCACAAGAGAGATTGAGAAAGAGAGAGAGTGTGAGCGAGCGAGCGAGAGAGAGAAAAAGAGAGAGAGAAAAAGAGAGAGAGAAAAAGAGAGAGAGAAAACGAGAGAGAGAAAACGAGAGAGAGAAAAAGAGAGAGAGAAAACGAGAGAAGGGGACAAAGCTGCTTTCATGGCTTATAACGGGCTGTACACTCTGTGACGGTGGGGTTGTTTCGCCTCCTCTCGTCTCCCATAAAGGGACTTCAGCCAACCCTAATCCCTCCTGACGTCCACCTCCCTACCCAGGGACGGACTGAGACCAGAAATCAACCCGGTTGTTTCACACCAAACAATTGTGTTTGCTTTATTGAGGTTTTCCATTATTATCTAAATAATGAGAATTCAGCCCATCTGGCATTTCCCAACTGCCCTACGGCCAGTCAGTTTCTGTCACTACCCCGGCCCTGCCTCTCCACCCTCTGGCCCACCCCTGCCCTGCCTCTCCACCCCCTGGCCCACCCCTGCCCTGCCTCTCCACCCCCTGGCCCACCCCTGCCCTGCCTCTCCACCCCCTGGCCCCACCCCTGCCCTGCCTCTCCACCCCCTGGCCCACCCCGGCCCTGCCTCACCACCCTCTGGCCCACCCCTGCCCTGCCTCTCCACCCCCTGGCCCACCCCTGCCCTGCCTCTCCACCCCCTGGCCCACCCCGGCCCTGCCTCTCCACCCCTGGCCCCCCCGGCCCTGCCCACCTGGCTCAGTACACGCCCATGTACCTTTGACCAATCTCCTCATGGCTCAGGCCTCCTGCCCCAGGGACCCATATCTGCACAACTCAATAACACGGATAAGTTATTCAGACTACCAGTAATGATATTGGTAATGTTGAAACTTCTGTGGATCAGACACACACACACACACACACACACACACACACACACACACACACACACACACACACACACACACACACACACACACACACACACACACATACACATATATACACCAATTTACACACACAAACAACAAATACACAAACACACAATACACACACATTGCTGCTGCTGTGGAAGAGAACAGTCATGGCTCTCACACACACACACACATATACACACACATACACACACACACACACACACACACACACACACACACACACACACACACACACACACACACACACACACACACACACACACACACACACACACACACACACACACACATACAAACTGCTGTGGAACAGAACTGTCATAGTTCGTGAGGAAGGTTTATAAGCAGAGAGAGATAGACAGAATCAAACTGAACCTCAGTAAAGTTCACATGCATACGGGGGGGAAGTGTCTCAAATGGCACCCTATTCCCTTATATAGTGCACTACTTTTGACCAGCGTCCTATGGGCCCGAGTCAAAAGTAGTGCACTATAAAGGGAATAGGGTGCCATTTGAGACCAGTCACTTCCCTGTGTGCTCAGACAGTGGGTTTTTAACATGGAGTGACAAGTAACAAGTCTACCTGACAGATTGTACATACAAAAATTAATTCAGGCAGGAAGAGTGCATATACTGTATATTTATAAATATCCCAAATTGAAAAGCTACTAAATTCTCTCTCTCTCTCTCTCTCTCTGTCTCTGTCTCGCTCTCTCTCTCTCTCTCTGTCTCTCTCTCTCTCTCTCTGTCTCTGTCTCTCTGTCTCTCTGTCTCTCTCTCTCTCTCTCTGTCTCTCTCTGTGTCTCTCTCTCTCTCTCTCTCTCTCTGTCTCTCTCTCTCTCTCTGTCTCTCTCTCTCTCTCTCTCTCTCTCTCTCTCTCTCTCTCTGTCTCTCTCTCTCTCTCTGTCTCTCTCTCTCTGTCTCTCTCTCTCTCTCTGTTTCTCTCTCTCTGTCTCTCTCTCTCTCTCTGTCTCTCTCTCTCTCTGTCTCTCTCTCTCTCTCTCGCTCTCTCTCTCTCATCTTACTAGTTTACTGTCTCTCTCTTTTTCTCCCCAACAAACACCACTCTATAAATACATACTTTGAATTAGAGTCTTTACCTTGTCTCAAATTCGCCCAGACCAAGACTGCTATTTAATTCTTGTTGTTGTGTATCCCGAGTGGACGGACAAATATAACCACTGTCTGTGTTTACTCTTATGAGGGCAAAGTGATTTTTTACGGCCATATATACAGGGCCTGTTGTGTGACCCTCCTACTCACTAGATTTAGCGACAAAGTAGCCTTTCTGACTGGCTGCTGAGTCTGGCCCCGTTTGGCCCATAATGTCCTCATTATTACACACGGCCTGAGTCCCAAATGGCACCATATTCCCTATGTAGTGCACTACTTTTGACCAGAGCCCTATTGTCAAACCACATAGGGAATAGGGTGCCATTTGACACAGTCAGGACTACAGGGTGAGAACTGTGAACAAATCCCGTGCTGAATAACATAAATTCTTTTCTGCTGCAAACTCTACTCTTTAGTTTTTTCTTGGTTGAACCCACATACTGTGGTCACACGGGGATTTCTTTTATTGATAAAAAAGTGGGGCTTTTGTTTTTTCGTTTTTTTTGGGGGGGGGGATGTCTTGTGACTTTGAGATGAAGTTGAACAAGTTGAGATACAGAGATGTGAGGGTGGGAACTCGTATCTGTCAAGGAATCTGATGACGTAGTCTATGTAATGCAGTTCTGAAGCAACAGAGAGCAGTATTTCAAATCAAAGTTCATTGGTCACATACACAGGTTTGCAGATGTTATCGCAGGTGCAGCGAAATGCTTATGTTTTTTTTTAGCTCCAACAGTGCAGTAATATCTAGCTATATACTAACCAAAACATTTTTAAAAAGCAAGAAATTAGTAAATATCAGAACGAGCAATGTCAGCTAGTGGTGACTGTTTAACAGTCTGATGACCTGGAGATCTATTTTTCAGTCTCTCGGTCCCAGCTTTGATGAACCTGCACTGCCTCCGCCTTCTAGATGATAGTGGGGTGAATAACACATGGCTCAGGTGGCTGAGGTCATTGGTGATCTTCTTGGCCTTCCTGTGACACCGGGGGCTTGTGGGCGGTGCAGTTGCCGGAACCAGGTAGTGATACAGCCCCACAGAATGCTCTCAATGGTGTATCTGTAGAAGTTTGTGAGGGTCTTAGGTGCCAACCCGAATTTCCTCCACTGCGGCCCCCGTCGGTGTGGATGGAGGCGTGCTCTCTCGGCTGTCTACTGTAGTAGACTATCAGCGCATTGGTTTTGTTAACTTTAAGATAGAGGTTATTTTCCTGGCACTAAGACTCCACCAGGGATTTCACCTCCTCCCTGTAGGCTGTCTCATCATTGTTAATCAGGACCACCACTGTTGGGTTGTAAGCAAACTTCTTTAATAGAGTTGGAGATGTGGGGTAGGCCACGCAGTCATGGATGTGCAGTGCAACGGGCGATTACGTCGTCAGTAGATCTGTTGGGGCGGTATGCAATTTGCAGTGGGTCTATGGTGTCGGGTAAGATGGAGGTGATATGATCCCTAACTAGCCTCTCAAAGCACTTCATGATGACAGAAGTGATTGCTACAAGGGATTGCCATTTTTATTTTAAAAAATTGTTATTAAAGTTGTATTTAGTTTTTACTTTTTCCACAGAACAAACAAATAAAAATATAATAAAACAGTGCACATATTATCTCACAAGCTTCAAAACAGAACTAAATGGGTTCACAAGCTTCAAAACAGAACTAAATGGGTTTACAAGCTACAGTACAGAACTAAATGGGTTCACAAGCTACAGTACAGAACTAAATGGGTTCACAAGCTACAGTACAGAATTAAATGGGTTCACAAGCTACAGTACTGAACTAAATGGGTTCCCAAGCTACAATACTGAACTAAATGGGTTCACAAGCAGAAGTAATCACCTCCCAGTCTTAGAAACATGACAAATACACGCCCAGCTTCTAGAATTTAAATTTCTACCAGTGATCCTAGCAAGCATTTGCTCATAAGATGCCACTGCCAAAATTGATTCTACACTGTTTCAGTGCAAGAGAGGCCCTTCTAGATTCTAAGGATTACTCTAGTTGCTGTAACCATATCAGCAGTGATTCTTTCCACGGTTTCAGAGTAGGAGTGAATCTTCCAGATTCTAAGGATTACTCTAGCTGCTGTAACCATACCAACAGTGATTCTTTCCACGGTTTCAGAGTAGGAGTGAACCTTTCAGATTCTAAGGATTACTCTAGCTGCTGTAACCATACCAACAGTGATTATGACCACTGTTTCAGAGTAGGAGTGAACCTTCCAGATTCTAAGGATTACTCTAGCTGCTGTAACCATACCA
Organism: Oncorhynchus tshawytscha; assembly: GCF_018296145.1. NCBI lineage: Eukaryota > Metazoa > Chordata > Actinopteri > Salmoniformes > Salmonidae > Oncorhynchus > Oncorhynchus tshawytscha. Next base: position 83,187,618 of record NC_056436.1, on the reverse strand, counting down.
ACGGTGATTCTATCCACGGTTTCAGAGAAGGAGTGGCCCTTCCAGATTCTAAGGATTACTCTAGCTGCTGTAACCATACCGACGGTGATTCTATCCACGGTTTCTGAGTAGGAGTGAACCTTCCAGATTCTAAGGAATGGTCTGTTTATACACGTCCATGTTCCCAGTACCCTGCCCTGGTTAAATGTGGTGGTTTGCGCTTTCGGTTTTGTGTGAATGCTGCCAGCTATTCACTGTTTCTGGTTTGGATAAGTCCTAATCGTTCCAGTAGGAACAACATCCTCTATGCACTTCCTGATGAACCCATTCACAGAGTCAGTGTATGCATCTATACTAACGTTATTCCCAAAGGTGACCCGGAACATTTCCCAGTCCGGGTGATCAGATTAGTCTTGAAGCATAGATTCTGATTGTTCAGACCAACTTTGAACAGTCCTTATCACGAGTGTTTCTAGTTTAAGTTTCTGCTTATGGGTGGGGAGGAGCAGGATCGAGGCGTGATCTGATTTGCTGAAGGGAGGGAGGGGGGGGGTACTCGTAGATGTCTCAGAAGGTAGAGTAACAATGGTCAAGCATGTTCTATTTGCGTGTAACACAAGAGATGTGTTGGTAGAATTTCGGGAGCGTTTTCCTCAGATTTCATTTATTAAAGTCCCCAGCTACAATAAATACAGCCTCAGGATATGCAGTTTCCAGTTTGTGCGAAGTCCACTGTAGTTCTTTGAGAGGGGTTGCAGTGTCGGCTTGGGGGTGAATATACACGGCAGTGACAATAACCAAAGACAATTATCTTGGGATGTAATGTAGTTGGCATTTGATGGTGAGATATCCCAGATTGGGAGAACAAAATAACTTGAGTTCCTATAAATTACCACATTCGCACCATGAGTTGTTAGTCATTACATACCCTTCCACCTTTGTTTTCCCAGAGAGTATATTTACAGCCCCTTATGTCTCTCTGAAAGGTGATCCTCGCCCTGAGCTCGTCTCTTTTATTGTCCAGGTCAGGGAAGTAGACTACCTGGTTGGATTTCTGGTGATTGACCGCCGATCTAATATCCAAAAATGTATTTTCGGCTGTAGTAAATAATACCAGAAACGTTTTGAGCAAATAAGGTAAGAAATAACACACACAAAAAAAGTACAAATTCCGCAAAGTTTGCTAGGAGAACAGGGTAACCGTGTTTGTCGGCTCCATCTTGCATATATAACATCTCAGGGATCACATTGCTGTGTAATCTGGCTAACTATAAGAGGAGAAAATAGCCTTGGGCGTCTGTAGTAGACAGCTACTTTTGTTGTTTGTTGTTTAACCATGACAGTAATCCAGGGCATAGTTTCACATTCTGCTCAGGGAAAAGCAGAGTAAAACATACTTACCTTTCCCTGGGATGTGATTGAAAGGTATTAAAGTTACAGCATACAGTGGCAGATTAACTCATTTTATAAAAAGTCTCAAAATGCCATCATACTTTGGCGGGGGTTGGGAACATTTTAATCTCCAAATTCTGTCTACCCTGTTTGTGCTGTGAGGTGCATAACCAGGAAAGCCAGGTGTCTTCTGGGAAGCTAACAGGGGAGAAGTAGTGGCCAGTATTGCTGGCAGTGATGTAAATACAGTCATGATCCAGCTATGAGGGGTGTCAATATCTCTATTTCTCTCTCTTTCTGATTCCCACTGTCCCACACACTCTAATCTCCCGTGGGCAGATGATGCGTGTAGACAAAGAATCTTCCGGGTCTGAATGGGCTGCATGAGACAACTGCGATCGCAACATTTTTGGCAAAATCAACCATTCCTCGCATATTATGCGAGGGCTTGCAAATTTGACCAATCTCCACACTATTTCTGCATAAAACAGTCAAATCATTGCAATATTATCACATAAAACTGACCCATCACCGCAGTAACAAAAAAAAAAGAGGGCTTGCAATTTCAACCAATCATCGTACATTTACCGCATCATATGATTCAATCAACCAATCATCTTTTACATTTACCGCATAATATGGTTCAATCAACCAATCATCTTTTACATTTACCGCATAATATGGTTCAATCAACCAATCATCTTTTACATTTACCGCATAATGTGGTTCAATCAACCAATCAACCACACGTCAACAAACCTTTTCCCTCGTCAGAGCATTTTCTCAACAAAATTGGACAAAATCATTGCAAATTGCCATGCAAAATGTCAGAATTGCGGCACAAAAATCTAGCAATTTATCCCGCAAATATCACAAAACATGTCAGTGAAATCCCAGAGGGATAACAGCATTAGTTCCGTTTTGGGGTTTTCATGGTTATTTGGATTGTGTGAGGATTGGACAAAGACTGTGCTTAGGGTGGCTTCATGTGTTCTTGTGGGAAACTGGGAAGTCTGACATGATTGTGTTCACGTGCCTTTGAAACACTTGTTCAACCACTAAGATTTGAACTTGCAACCTTCCGGTTACTAGTCCAACGGTCTAACGGTCTAACCACCCTGCCGCCCCTGTGTTCACACTGTGTGAACACAGAAGTTAATTATGCAGCTGACCAAATTACACAAGATTTTACTTCTGGGTTAACAGTAATTACTCACACTCTGATCTCTCCTCCCGTTCTCTCTCTCTCTCTCTCTCTCTCTCTCTCTCTCTCTCTCTCTCTCTCTCTCTCTCTCTCTCTCTCTCCCCTCACTCTCTTCTCTCTCTCTCACTCACTCTCTCTCTCCCCTGTCTCTTTCCTTCCCCTCTATCTCTCTCCCGTCTATCTTTTTCTCTCACACTCTACCCCTTTCCCTTTCTCTCTCCCTCACTCTCGCTTTTCTCTCTTGCTCCCCCCTCTCCTATTCTCCCAAGTTCTGATCTCTCTGCCCCTCTCCCCTCTCTGTCACTCTCGCTCTCCTCCTCTCCCTCTCTCTCCCCTCTCTCCCCCTCTTTCCCTCTTGCTCTCTCCCTCGTTCTCTTCCCCCCCCCTCTCTCCCTCTCTCCCTCTTTCTCTCTCCCACTCTCCCTCTCTCCAGTCTAGCTTTACATTACCCTCTGACCGGAATGGCTCCTACCACAGCCAGCAGAGACAGAAATAGCACAGTCACAATCTCTCACACAGAATGCTCAGCTCTGGCAAAGTCACAAACCGGCAGGCCTCACAGCTCACACACACCAGTCATACCTCTCTCTCTCTCACTAAGGTTCAAACTATTATAACAGCGGAATAGTAGATCTGAATATGCTTGTACAGAAGGCTCTGCATGTTGTTTCAATGTTTCAATACTGGCTCCTCTCATAACCTAACATGATTGCAACATTCACTCTGGTGGAGGTGGCTCTGCATGCAACCTGGTCTCAGAGGTAGACGTAGCATAATACACATAATTTGAATCAGGTTAATTTTAGTTTTGAATTAAAGTTGAAAATATGTATTTTCCGGACATTGAAAATACATATTTTCCGGACGTTGAAATCAGTTTCATTTTCGGGTTCTGAATGAAAGTTGAAAAAACATAATTTACAAATGTTGAAAATATTTGTTTTTTTGGTCATTCGTTCTATGGATATTTCAACTGCACACAAAATACATTCTCAGTGATTAATAATGTTTTATAGCCATCACTAGCACATTAGAGGCTGCTTGCTGCCTATTAACATAGACTTGAAATCACTGGCCACTTTAATAAATGGAACACTAGTCACTTTAATAATGTTTGCATATCTTGCATTACTCATCTCATGTGTATACGCTGTATTCTATTGTGTTCTACTGTATCTTAGTCTATGCTGCTCTGACATTGCTCATCCACATACACTACCGGTCAAAAGTTCCTACTCATTCAAGGGTTTTTCTTTATATTTACTATTTTCTAAATTGTAGAATAATAGTGAAGACTTCAAAACTATGAAATAACACATATGGAATCATAAAGTAATCAAAAAAGTGTTAAACAAATCAAAATATATTTTATATTTGAGTTTCTTCAAATAGCCTCCTTTTGTCTTGACAGCTTTTGCACAGTCTCGGCATTCTCTCAACCAGAGATTGTCCTTTAGTTCCCTTTTTTTTTATCAAGGTGGAGACTAAGTAACATCAAATGTCCTTCTAAGTTCTTAGTACTGAACAAAACAACAAGTTATTTGTACTGGAGGCAAAGTGCTGGCAAAGGATGTGTGGGGTTAGGGGCTCCCGAGTGGCGCACTTCATCTCAGTGCAAGAGGAGCCACTACAGTCCCTGGTTCAAATCCAGGCTGTATCACAATGGACCACAATTGGGAGAGTCCCATAGGGCAGCGCAGCGTTGTCCGGGTTTGGCTGGGTGAGGCCATCATTGTAAATAACTGACTTTCCTGGTTAAAGGTAAAGGATGTCGCACCTATCCTGAGATGGTATATTACCCATAGGTCCACTCTACCCAGTGGGGTTCCACTCTATTCACTTTGTGGGTGCTTATCAATACGTTTTTAATAAAGTAAATATCCTCATAGGTGATTGACATTGTCTCTCCTCATTATGGGTAATTTTAAATATCCACTACACCCGACCGGACAATAGTGTGCAACTGCAGCCCGCAATTCAGGGCGTTTCGAGCATCCCATCGGTCCCTGGATGGTCCCTGGATGGTCCCTGGATGGTCCCTGGATGAACATTACACATTTGGATGTGGGTCAAAAGGGAAATAAAAGTATTATCTGAGTTTTCTCGCGCCCCCGCCTCCCAGAGTCCTCCTTGCTAGCTAGTGGGAGTGACACCGGTAGACAGTGTCCTTCGCTCCTACCTGCCGAACACCTGCATTAACAGAACTGCTGGAAAACAGTGCCCAAAAGGTGGGGGCGAAGGACACTGTCTACCAGTCACCCCCACTTACCTACCGCTAGCACAGCAGGCACCGTGTTTTAGCTAACTAGATAGCTTGCTAGTTACGCCATGTGCTAGCTTGCTAGTTAGCTCGCACATAGTGTTGTTCCCGGAGAAAACCATGCCCAACAGGCGGGGACGAAGGACACTGTCTACCAGTCACCTGCTAGTTAGCTAGCTAGTACACAGTGTCGATTCCGCCTGCTGTGTACCGGACCAGCTGGCAGTGTCCTTCGCTCCTGCCTGCCGAACACCTGACCTCGTAGTCATTAACAGAACTGCAGGAAAACAGTGCCCGACAGGCTGGGAGGAAGGACACTGTCTACCGGTGTACGGCTTACTTGCTACCAATGTCAGCCCCGCCCCTTCTTCTGTGAGTTTTTTTTCGGCGGCTGGCATCCAACATTATTGTGCATTAAAGCCACCTCCTGTAGTGGACTGGCCCCACCTCCCTCCTGTCCTAGCTTAGAAATGGACCAATAGAAGTATAAAGAGGGTTTCCAGCACGTGCCAGAATTCCCACATGCAGGAACACCCTGAATTGCTGGCTGCAATTACATCCCTCTTTGACCTGACAGGACCAAAAATAAGTCCTAAAGAAGGTTCATGCTTAGTGGGTATATGGAGCGTCCAGAAAGACCAAACAGCACAAATAAATGAGTTGTTCACATCTTTGTTAATTTACCGTAAACACCATTTTTATTCAGTGTGGAAGGGCTCGCTGTTTGAAAGGCAAACACTTTTTGACGCACTGCCGGTGAGCGCCGCAGTTATTACGTCAGCTCGAGGACAGTGAATAAGACAGCTGGCTGTTTCAACACCGGGCAAAACGCAGGAGAGAGGAGGTCAGCACTGCGCCGTGGGTTGATTTGGATCAAATTAGTTCTGTCAAAGAGGTGAGTTTGCATTTTGCATTGTAACGAGTTTCCTATAGTGTCAAATGCTCAACAATAATATAGGCAAAGATAATGTTGTCGCAAGTCACGTGAAGACAATAACGGAGCTATAACGGTTTGTTTAGGCTATTATTAGCCTAGCCCAAGCCTATAATAGCAAGTTTGTGATATGATAGTAATAAACAGACACTGTCCCATTTTACAAACCAAGAAGTATAAAGAACAACATAGAGAAAAGGATGTTGTAAATGTAAAGCAATGGATTGAGCATAGACATGAGTCATGTCTATTGACATTGATGTCCATTGTGTAAATAGTCAAATTCTAAGTTATGTGTTTTTAGACAGAATAAAATAAATACATTTTTAAAAAAGTTTTAAGCTTTATGAATATGAAGGTGTATAATTTGTTTGGGGTGGGAGCCTGAGAGATGGGGTGTGGTCGTGGACATTCTGTGGCTGTAGGGATTGTGGATCAAACTATTTTAGGAGACTGAACACTGCTGTGGGCTTATCTTAAACAAACTAAGATACCTTTCTTAGATTGTTTATCTCATATCCTCACTAATGGAGAAACTCTCAGAAATCCTACAATTGACTGCAATACTGCGTGCTAGCTTGTCCTCACTGAGTGCTTCTCCTGCGCTATATATTCTTTATGAGAATCTGAATGACTTTTCATCTCATTTGGAAAGTCCAACAGCATTCCCTTTACTGATACACAAATTCTTAAGCTACACAGTTTTTCCATCTATTGTAGAATCCATCATCATAGACCGTGTGCGCTTTGGTTCAAAGTTGAGATGCTTCAAAACAGTTCAACAAGAGTGTCAGAACAAGTTTAACCCAATCGTACCTTTGTAAAAGTAGATGTTTCATTATTACATGTTCTGTGCCCCTTTCTCCACCTCACCAGATGCTAAAGCTAACTACCACTCTGAAAGGGAACCCTGTAGCCTTACTGAACTGCAGGAGAGAAGCAGCCAACATGTTTCCTGCAGAAAACGTGGCTATGCTTTATAACCACTAGGCCATAAGCCAAGCACCCTACATTTACCCTGAACGCGTCAGCATGTGGGTGGGCCCCCGTTGTGTCTTCTCCCTGTATAATCCTATCGCAAGCCAACTAGTGACTTTTATTATGAAACAGTATTTTGATCTTGCAATGCAGTCTTCTCTAGTGCAGGTTCTGTGGATGGTGTTGTGCTGAAATCGGACCACCACCATTCAATGACATATCAAGTATATTTTCATGAGCCTATGGTCCAATAGCATCTCTTTGTTCATCCGGCCACACATGTGGATCACAATCATATCAATCATGTAAACATTGACAGTTAGGATCGATAAGATGGAACAGCCAGAAGAGGACTGGCCACCCCTTGGTTTCTGTAAAAAGCTCTTTGTGACACAACTGCGAGCTGTAAAAAGGGCTCCATTAATTAATACATTTGATTGGTTGATATTGATACCATCTTAAACAGAATGTCAACACGTTTCTCTGTTCTCATTTCTGCTTCGTATATATCTTGTCTTGCAGGTCGATTGTTTCCTGCATATCCTTAAAAGACCAAATATGGAAATGGTAAGTCAATATCATAATCCTGTGTCTGCCATTCTCTCAGTGATATGTGTAGCTACAGTAGATCTATAAGGATAAACATATCCTATTCCATAATGACTGTATGATAATGAGGTAAGGACAGAGGAGGGGTCAGATGAGCAGTCATCAGCCTGTCTGTTTATTGTAATGGCAGCAGTATAAGGTGTCACTTCCCTCTGGCAACCTGGACATGCTATTGACAGACACACAGAGAGAGAGCTCCCGAAGGCATACGGCAGGCCTGCTCCTCTATCTAATGCCAAGCCTCGGACACCCAGGTTCCGCTCGCGTAAGCTCTGAAAGTCCAGTCAACAAGAGGAGATTTGCAAGGATGGCTCTGCTAGACTATTTAATATCAAAACCATGTCCAAGGATGGCCCTGCTAGTGTAACCGATGTGAAATGGCTAGCTAGTTAGCGGTGGTGCGCGCTAATAGCGTTTCAATCGGTGACGTCACTCGCCCTGAGACTTGAAGCCGCGGCTTTTGTGGAGCGATGGGTAACGATGCTTTGTGGGTGTCAGTTGTTGATGTGTGCAGAGCGTCCCTGGTTCGAGCCCGGGTAGGGGCGAGGGGACAGACTAAAGCTATACTGTTACACTAGGTTATTTAATATCAAAACCATGTCCAAGGATGGCTACACCAGAGTAGGAAGACAAACAACAAGTTAGCCATAGCACAGACAGACTGGTGCCAAGGATAGTGCAGTGTCTGGATGGAAGTTACGAGCAGCCAATCACTGCTGTAGTTTAGTTTTATCATCAAAACAAATAGCTCTAGTATTTCACTGGTATCATCTGAACATACTGTGATTATTATCTATGTTCTACTATGCTTATTTGCTGCTTGAACAGTTTGCTGAAAGGACCGTTGCTATAGGCCCGTTGGTTTGGTCCTGTCGCTATGTGGGTGGGACCTCCCAGCTGTCCTGGGGAGTGATGGTCTCTATGGTATGGCTGTAGTAGGGGCACAGCTGAGCATGGGCAGTGGCCTCCTTGGCTGTCTGGCTGGATTTCTGGATAGGAGACATTGGCTGTGTGCCTCAATGCAGCAGAAAGAATCTCCACAGAAACAGCAGCTGAATGGATATGTTTCTCACATACAGGATAAGAAATACACATCAGATATAGGCTGGGGATTCTTCAAGACAGATCTGTAGTCTCTGAGCTGTTTATTTGGTTCTTGTTTATCACGTGATCGTCAACGTGTATTTTCACGTCATATGAACACCGGTATTTTCCGCACTGAATATTTTATTGAATTGCAGCCCTGGTGACTATTGTGTTTTATTGTTACCATGTTGATTTGAAGTCAGCTTCTCTGAAGCCGTGTCAGACCCCTGCAGACTGAGCAGATCTCTGTGTGTGTAACCTGACTCCCCGTTCCTCCCTGCACACACACTGCTGTTCTGGAGGGGGCAGCTGTAGGCAGGCGGGCAGACTGGTGTCAGCTGTCTGTCTGCCTGTCAACCCTCTGCTCAGGGCAGCCACAGCCCCTTCCTGCTCCCTGTACACCCACACAGCCACTTCCTGCTCCCTGTACACCCACACAGCCACTTCCTGCTCCCTGTACACCCACACAGCCACTTCCTGCTCCCTATACACCTACACAGCCCCTTCCTGCTCCCTGTACACCCACACAGCCACTTCCTGCTCCCTGTACACCCACACAGCCCCTTCCTGCTCCCTGTACACCCACACAGCCACTTCCTGCTCCCTGTACACCCACACAGCCACTTCCTGCTCCCTGTACACCCACACAGCCACTTCCTGCTCCCTGTTTCACCCACACAGCCCCTTCCTGCTCCCTGTTCACCCACACAGCCACTTCCTGCTCCCTGTTCACCCACTCAGCCACTTCCTGCTCCCTGTACACCCACACAGCCCCTTCCTGCTCCCTGTTCACCCACACAGCCCCTCAAAGGCCATCATATACTCCAACACAGCCCACAAACACACCCATAACCCCTCACTTCCCTGTGACTTTAATTAAACCTGGGACAGGCCCAGAGCAATTCCTGGCCCCTCATTCATTCTTCTGTGCCGAACGAGTCATACCAAGCTTCCAGTTTTCTCAATCAACCTTTGCTCTGAAACTCATTGTTATGAATGAAAATGTGTTCTTTAACAACTGACCTGATAAAGTGAATAAAATATAATTAATATTTTTCTAGGGGTTCCGAGGCACAGTAACCGATGCTCCAGACTTTGATGCCAGTGCAGATGCTGAGACACTCTACAATGCCATGAAAGGCATCGGTGAGTAACACCGTAGCTACACTCAGTATCCACTTTAGGGCAGGGGTACACTAGCCTGGTAAAACCAAACAGAACACTGCACTGCACTTTGTTTCAGTTTACTTCAGTTCTGTCTGGTTTATTAACCAGGCTAGAGATACACAACTCCAACACCAGTATTCACGGCTGTTTAGAACAGGGCTGATTTAACCCTGTTCCTGGAGAGATACCATCCTGTAAGTTTTAACCACCAACCCTGTTCCTGGAGAGATACCGTCCTGTAGGTTTTAACTCCAACCCTGTTCCTGGAGAGATACCATCCTGTAGGTTTTAACTCCAACCCTGTTCCTGGAGAGATACCATCCTGTAGGTTTTCACTCCAACCCTGTTCCTGGAGAGCTACCCTCCTGTAGGTTTTCACTCCAACCCTGTTCATGGAGAGCTACCCTCCTCTAGGTTTAAAACTCCAACCCTGTTCCTGGAGAGCTACCCTCCTGTAGGTTTTCACTCCAACCCCATTCCTGGAGAGATACCGTCCTGTAGGTTTTAACTCTAACCCTGTTCCTGGAGAGCTACCGTCCTGTAGGTTTTCACTCCAACCCCATTCCTGGAGAGATACCGTCCTGTAGGTTTTAACTCTAACCCTGTTCCTGGAGAGATACCGTCCTGTAGGTTTTTAACTCCAACCCTGTTCCTGGAGAGATACCGTCCTGTAAGTTTTCACTCTAACCCTAATCTAGCACACCTGATTCTGGTAATTAGCCGGTTGATAAGAATCAGTTTAGTTACAACGGGCGTTGGAGCAAAAATTTAGAGGAGGGTAGCTCATAGGAATAGATTAGAATCAGTCTATTTCAGTGGTGTAGCTCTCCAGGAACAGGATTGGAAAGCCCTGGCTGACAAGGTTCTAAAGTCAAATGTTACTAATGATGTTACTGATGATCTTCCTCTGTGCTCTGCAGGCAGCGACAAGGAGGCCATCTTGGATTTGGTCACTGGCCGAAGCAATGCTCAGAGACAGGAGATTGTACAGGCGTACAAGTCTAGCTATGGGAAGGTACAGGAACATCACATCATAACATCTAACATCACATCTATCATCACGTTTCTGTACCTTTCCAGAGCTGGACCTGGATTGCATTGAAATCATTTTTTGGGGGGGGGGGGATTCATGTACATAAACATCACTATATATCAGAAAGGTCCCATTGTTACTTTGACCCACTCTATCATCTATAGTTAATACCAGGTAAATACTGGATCAGTACCAGCTAAAACCACGGTGTAAAATTTAGCTATACCACAAATTGCACAATTCAGTGTGCCATTTATTAGAAGGTACAATACATTCTTGGTTAAATTCCAGAGGTGCATGCATCAGTTTGTGAACATTAGCTAACGTTAGCTAACATTTCCCATTTGTGTTGTTCTATGCTAACGTTAGCTAACATTTTCCATTTGTGTTGTTCTATGCTAACATTAGCTAACATTTACCGTTTGTGTTGTTTTATGCTAACATTTTCCATTTGTGTTGTTCTATGCTAACATTAGCTAACATTTCCCATTTGTGTTGTTCTATGCTAACGTTAGCTAACATTTCCCATTTGTGTTGTTCTATGCTAACGTTAGCTAACATTTCCCATTTGTGTTGTTCTATGCTAACGTTAGCTAACATTTCCCATTTGTGTTGTTCTATGCTAACGTTAGCTAACATTTCCCATTTGTGTTGTTCTTTGCTAACATTAGCTAACATTTTCCATTTGTGTTGTTTTGTGCTAACATTAGCTAACAGTCTGCGAAGGTAGTGTGCAGAGAACGTCAGTGTCTGTTTTGGGGTCTAAACTGCTACTACAAATAATAATGTAACCCTGTAGGCTTTCCCATTACATGTAGTAGGAATAGCAACGTCATTTGCAGTTTGACTATTATCCCTAAACTGCCTCAGTTATCCTTACAAAAAATGATCTGTTTAATGTTTCACTGTAACATTTTGGAATATTCATTCAAATCGTTCAACTGAAATTGTTGCTAAGTAACATGTTTGCCGCTAACAGAAGCGTTGTTGAACTCACTATACTCTACTGAGCACGTTGTGTCACAAATCATGACAGGATAACTTCAAAACAGACACGTGTCTTACTAATTGTGTTGAATTCTTTAAGGTAAGTTTGGCCAGTCAATTTGCAATTCACAATTCAGTGTGCGCACACCGTGAGAGGGTAACTTCCTAACAGATGTCTCTGTTCCCCAGGACCTGATAGATGACCTGAAGTATGAGCTGACGGGGCATTTTGAACGCCTCATCGTCAGTCTGATGAGACCCCAGGCCTACCATGATGCCAAAGAGATCCACGATGCCATCAAAGTAAGATAATGTCTTCGAGATTTTGGAAATAAAAAGTTAAGAAACAGGAAAATGATCAGAATTGAGAATACCCACATCAGACACCAACTGTTAGACAGTCCAGTTAGTAACTTGTGTCATTCTGTATTTCATGTAATGCTTTATTTCTAAGGGGGCAGGAACAGATGAGAAGTGCCTGATTGAAGTCTTGGCCTCGAGGAACAACCAACAGATACACGACCTGGTGGAGGCATACAAGGATGGTAAGATATATTTCCTCCTCCCATTAGAATAGATGGTAAGATATATTTCCTAATAATCTCCCATAATCTCCCATTAGAAGCATTAGAAGCTGAATGGTGGAGATGCCTGCAGATCTATGATCTATAGTTAAAGCAACGTCAGCAGAAGAACTGCTTCTCGGGGGCTTCATGAAATGGGTTTCCATGGCCGAGCAGTCGCACACAAGCCTAAGATCACCATGCGCAATGCCAAGCGTCGGCTGGACTCGGAGCAGTGGAAACTTGTTCTCTGCAGTGATTAATTACGCTTCACCATCTGGCAGCCCGACGGACGAATCTGGGTTTGGCAGATGCCAGGAGAACGCTACCTGCCCCAATACATAGTGCCAACAGTAAATTTTGGCGGAGGAGGAATAATGGTCTGGGGTTGTTTTCATGGTTCGGACTAGGCCCCTTAGTTCCAGTGAAGGGAGATCTTAACCTTACAGCATACAATGACATTCTAGATGTTTCTGTGCTTCTAACTTTGTGGCAACAGTTTGGGGAAGGCCCTTTCCTGTTTCAGCATGACAATGCCCCCGTTCACAAAGCGAGGTCCATACAGAAATGGTTTGCAGAGATCAGTGTGGAAGAACTGGACTGGCCTGCACAGAGCCCTGACCTCAACCCCATCGAATACCTTTGGGATGAATTGGAACACCGACTGCGAGCCAGGCCTAATCAACCAACATCAGTGCCCGACCTCACTAATGCTCTTCAATCAATCAAATGTATTTATAAAGCCCTTCTTCATCAGCTGATGTCACAAAGTGCTGTACAGAAACCCAGCCTAAAACTCCAAACAGCAAGCAATGCAGGTGTAGAAGCACGGTGGCTAGGAAAAACTCCCTAGAAAGGCCAGAACCTAGGATGAAGCCTAGCGAGAAACCTGGCTATGAGGGGTGGCCAGTCCTCTTCTGGCTGTGCCGGGTGGAGATTATAACAGAACATGGCAAAGATGTTCAAATGTTCATAGATGACCAACAGGGTCAAATAATAATCAGCACACTGTTTGTAGAGGGTGCAACAGGTCAGCACCTCAGGAGTAAATGTCAGCTGGCTTTTCATAGCCGATCGTTCAGAATATCTCTACCGCTCCTGCTGTCTCGAGAGAGTTGAAAACAGCAGGTCTGAGATGTCCGGTGAACAGGTCAGGGGTTCCATAGCCGCATGGCTGAATGGAAGCAAGTCCCTGCAGCAATGTTCCAACATCTAATGGAAAGCCTTCCCAGAAGAGTGGAGGTTGTCATAGCAGCAAATGGGGGGGACCAACTCCATATTAATGCCCACGATTTTGGAATGAGATGTTCGATGAGCAGGTTGTCAACTTACTACTGGTCATGTAGTGTATGACAAACACAGCATGTTCCAGTGAAATCCTGGTTGCGTTATTAACTGCCTGTGTTGTTACTGTCTTCAGCTTACGGCTCAGACATCGAGGAGGACGTTACAGGAGAGACCTCAGGGCACTTTAAGAAGATGCTGGTGGTTTTACTCCAGGTAAGTTGTTTTATAAGGACACAGCCATGGAAACAGGAAATGTAAATCGATCTATATGTGATTTGACTATTGGAAAGGCTGTCAATAGCTTGTTTTCTGATTTTTGTTATTTTGTAAGTAGATCTAGTCTGGGTACCAATCTGTTACTGAACTTGTTGTTGTCCTAACCAAGGCATTTGTATAGCTGTTTAGTCAGGTGTGTGTGTGTGTGTGTGTGTGTGTGTGTGTGTGTGTGTGTGTGTGTGTGTGTGTGTGTGTGTGTGTGTGTGTGTGTGTGTGTGTGTGTGTGTGTGTGTGTGTGTGTGTGTGTGTGTGTGTGTGTTTTCTCCAGGGAACCAGAGATGAACCAGGAGTAGTGCATACTGATCTAATAGAGGAGGATGCTCAGGTGAGTGTTTAAACCATTAGAACACGTTCCCCATAATATAAACACCAAGCATTTGATCCCCTACCCAACCCTATCAACCTCACCCCTTTCTTCCTGTCTCTAACTATCACTTTTCAACACTTTTCAGGTGCTGTTTGCAGCCGGGGAGGAGCAGTGGGGCACAGAGGAGTCCATTTTCATTATGTTGCTGGGAAACCGCAGTTTCGACCACCTACAGATGGGTGAGTATAACACTGGGGTACATAAACATGAGGCTGAGTGCGACAACAGTATCATGACCTCAGCCTGTTAAACAGCCACCACTAACATTGAGTGGCTGCTGCCAACACACTGACAATGACACTGACTCAACTCCAGCCACTTTAATAATGGGAATTGATGGGAAATTATGTAAATATATAAACAATGCTACCTTATATAATGTTACTTACCCTACATTATTCATCTCATATGCATACGTATATACTGTACTCTATATCATCGACTGCATCCTTATGTAATACATGTATCACTAGCCACTTTAACTATGCCACTTTGTTTACATACTCATCTCATATGTATATACTGTACTCGATATCAGCTACTGTATCTTGCCTATGCTGCTCTGTACCATCACTCATTCATATATCCTTATGTACATATTCTTTATCCCCTTACACTGTGTATAAGACAGTAGTTTTGGAATTGTTAGTTAGATTACTTGTTCGTTATTACTGCATTGTCGGAACTAGAAGCACAAGCATTTCGCTACACTCGCATTAACATCTGCTAACCATGTGTATGTGACAAATAAAATTTTATTTGATACTGGTTACTTCCCAAATGGCACCCTACTCCCTACATAGTGCGCTGTCCATAACCCATAGATGTTAACAGTAGTGCACTATGTAACGAATAGGGTTCCATTTGGAACGTATCCATTATGACGTCAGTGTGACATTTACTAGTGTGAATGGGTCATTTCTTGTCACACCCACAACACACAGGGATCCTGGTTGTATCAGGCTGCTGAGTTATGTGTCTGTGGTCTGGTCTCAGTAGTTCACTGACTAGGATACCATGCCAGGGAATGACTCCGTTCTCTTGTCTTCTTCCTGCAGTGTTTGATAAGTACCAGGAGATAGCAGAGACGTCCATAGAGGACAGTATCAAGAGTGAGCTGTCTGGGGACTTTGAGAACCTCATGTTGGCTGTCGGTACGTGTTGGACTCTTTCTGATAACACACATGACGTTCCTTTCCGCCTGGTTAAAAATCAGTCGGAGCCAAATTGAAATCAAATTGAACACCGTGGAGTTCGCTCACCATCGTTCAGTCTGGTCTAATCATACCTAGTCAAGTCATCCACGAACCCTTATTCTGTCTGTCTTGTGCGTCTTGTCTCCTACAGTCCAGTGCATCAGGAGTGTACCTATGTACTTCGCCAAGCGTCTCTACAAGTCTATGAAGGTCAAATCAACTGCTTATTCTTATTGAAGTATTTCAGCTGCGCTCATATCAATCTCACTCTGACCAACAAGCTCTCAATTCAATTCAAAGGGATGTATTGTCATGGGGAAACATATGTTAACGTTGCCAAAGCAAGTGAAATGGATAAACAAAAGTGGAATAAACAATAAAAAGTTAACAGTAAATCTCTCTCTCTCTCTCCAGGGTCTTGGTACGCAAGACAACACTCTGATCAGGATCATGATCTGTCGTTCTGAGATAGACATGCTGGATATTCGGGAGTGCTTCCGTATGTGCTATGAGAAGTCCCTGTACAACATGATCAAGGTGATACAGCTTAACTTATCTTAAACCTCCAGACGTTATAATGCCTCTTGTTTGAAGTTCTGTCTTAGTTCTTAGTCACCTTGTCTAGTGACTGAGTTCTTAGTCACCTTGTCTAGTGACTGAGTTCTTAGTCACCTTGTCTAGTGACTGAGTTCTTAGTCACCTTGTCTAGTGACTGAGTTCTTAGTCACCTTGTCTAGTGACTGAGTTCTTAGTCACCTTGTCTAGTGACTGAGTTCTTAGTCACCTTGTCTAGTGACTGAGTTCTTAGTCACCTTGTCTCGTGACTGAGTTCTTAGTCACCTTGTCTCGTGACTGAGTTCTTAGTCACCTTGTCTAGTGACTGAGTTCTTAGTCACCTTGTCTAGTGACTGAGTTCTTAGTCACCTTGTCTAGTGACTGAGTTCTTAGTCACCTTGTCTAGTGACTGAGTTCTTAGTCACCTTGTCTCGTGACTGAGTTCTTAGTCACCTTGTCTAGTGACTGAGTTCTTAGTCACCTTGTCTAGTGACTGAGTTCTTAGTCACCTTGTCTCGTGACTGAGTTCTTAGTCACCTTGTCTCGTGACTGAGTTCTTAGTCACCTTGTCTAGTGACTGAGTTCTTAGTCACCTTGTCTAGTGACTGAGTTCTTAGTCACCTTGTCTAGTGACTGAGTTCTTAGTCACCTTGTCTCGTGACTGAGTTCTTAGTCACCTTGTCTAGTGACTGAGTTCTTAGTCACCTTGTCTAGTGACTGAGTTCTTAGTCACCTTGTCTAGTGACCGAGTTCTTAGTCACCTTGTCTAGTGACTGAGTTCTTAGTCACCTTGTCTAGTGACTGAGTTCTTAGTCACCTTGTCTCGTGACTGAGTTCTTAGTCACCTTGTCTAGTGACTGAGTTCTTAGTCACCTTGTCTCGTGACTGAGTTCTTAGTCACCTTGTCTCGTGACTGAGTTCTTAGTCACCTTGTCTCGTGACTGAGTTCTTAGTCACCTTGTCTAGTGACTGAGTTCTTAGTCACCTTGTCTAGTGACTGAGATAAGAGTAACATTATGACTCCATACTGTCTATCTTCCTGTCTGTCTAACTAGCTATCTGTCTGTCTAACTAGCTATCTGTCTGTCTAACTAGCTATCTGTCTATCTAACTAGCTATCTGTCTATCTAACTATCTATCTGTCTGTCTAACTAAAGCAAGCAAGTTATGCAACTAGCTATCTGTCTATCTAACTAGCTATCTGTCTATCTAACTATCAATATGTCTATCTAACTAGCTATCTGTATATCTAACTAGCTATCTGTATATCTAACTAGCTATCTGTATATCTAACTATCTATATGTCTATCTAACTATCTAACTAGCTATCTGTCTATCTAACTAGCTATCTGTCTATCTAACTAGCTATCTGTCTATCTAACTATCTAACTAGCTATCTGTATATCTAACTAGCTATATGTCTGTCTAACTAGCTATCAGTCTATCTAACTAGCTATCTGTCTATCTAACTAGCTATCAGTCTATCTAACTATATATATGTCTATCTAACTAGCTGTCTGTCTATCTAACTATCTAACTAGCTATCTGTCTATCTAACTAGCTATCTGTCTATCTAACTATCTGTATATATCCCTGTCTTTCTAACTATCTATATGTTTATCTAACTAGCTATCAGTCTATCTAACTATCTAACTAGCTATCTGTCTATCTAACTAGCTATGTCTATCTAACTAGCTGTCTGTCTATCTAACTAGCTATCTGTCTATCTAACTATCTAACTAGCTATCTGTCTATCTAACTAGCTATCTGTCTATCTAACTAGCTATCAATCTATCTAACTAGCTATCTGTCTTTCTAACTATATATATATATATATGTCTATCTAACTAGCTAGCTATCTAACTATCTGTATATATCCCTGTCTTTCTAACTATCTATATGTCTAACTATCTATCTGTCTATCTACCAATCTATATGTCTATCTAACTAGCTATCTGTCTATCTAACTAACTATCTGTATATCTCCCTGTCTATCCAACTAGTTATCTGGCTATCTAACTAGCTATCTGTCTGTCTAACTAGCTATCTGTCTATCTAACTAGCTATCTGTATATCTAACTATCTATATGTCTATCTAACTATCTAACTAGCTATCTGTCTATCTAACTAGCTATCTGTCTATCTAACTATCTAACTAGCTATCTGTCTATCTAACTATCTAACTAGCTATCTGTATATCTAACTAGCTATATGTCTGTCTAACTAGCTATCAGTCTTTCTAACTAGCTATCTGTCTATCTGTACATCTCCATGTCTATCTAACTTGCTATCTATATAGCTGTATATATCCCTGTCTATCTAACTAGCTATATGTCTATATAACTAACTATCTGTATATCTCCCTGTCTATCTAACTAGCTATCTGTCTATCTAACTAGCTCTCTGTCTATCTAACTAACTATCTGTATATCTCCCTTTCTATCCACCTAGCTATCTGTCTATCTAACTAAATATCTGTATATTTCCCTGTCTGTCTAACTAGTTATCTGTCTATCTAACTAGCTATATGTCTATCTAACTAGCTATATGTCTATCTAACTAGTGATATGTCTAACTAGCTAACTAGCTATATGTCTATCCGTCTATCTAACTAGCTATATGTCTATCTAACTAGCTATATGTCTATCTAACTAGCTATATGTCTATCTAACTAGCTATATGTCTATCTAACTAGCTATATGTCTATCTAACTAGCTATCAGTCTATATAACTAGCTATCTGTCTATCTAACTAGCTATATGTCTATCTAACTAGTGATATGTCTATCTAACTAGCTAACTAGCTATATGTCTATCCGTCTATCTAACTAGCTATATGTCTATCTGTATATCTCTCAGTCTATCTATCTAATTACCTATCTGTCTAACTAGCTATATGTCTATCTAACTAGCTATATGTCTATCTAACTAGCTATATGTCTATCTAACTAGCTATATGTCTATCTAACTAGCTATATGTCTATCTAACTAGCTATATGTCTATCTAACTAGCTATATGTCTATCTAACTAGCTATATGTCTATCTAACTAGCTATATGTCTATCTAACTAGCTATATGTCTATCTAACTAGCTATATGTCTATCTGTATATCTCTCAGTCTATCTATCTAATTACCTATCTGTCTAACTAGCTATATGTCTATCTAACTAGCTATATGTCTATCTAACTAGCTATATGTCTATCTAACTAGCTATATGTCTATCTGTATATCTCTCAGTCTATCTATCTAATTACCTATCTGTCTAACTAGCTATATGTCTATCAAACTAGCTATCTGTTTGTCCAACTAGTTATCTGTCTATCTGTACATCTCCATGTCTATCTAACTTGCTATCTAACTAGCTCTCTGTCTATCTAACTAACTATCTGTATATCTCCCTTTCTATCCACCTAGCTATCTGTCTATCTAACTAAATATCTGTATATTTCCCTGTCTGTCTAACTAGTTATCTGTCTATCTAACTAGCTATCTGTCTGTCTAACTAGATATATGTCTGTCTAACTAGTTATCTGTCTGTCTAACTAGCTATGTGTTTGTCAAACTAGTTATCTGTATGTCTCCCTGTCTATCTAGGTGTCTGTCTATCTAACTAGCTTTCTGTCTGTATATGTCAATTTCTATCTAACTAGCTGTCTGTCTGTCTAACTAGCTATCTGTTTGTCTAACTAGTTATCTGTATATCTCCCTATCTATCTAGCTGTCTGTCTATCTAACTAGCTGTCTCTCTATATGTCCCTGTCTAACTAACTATCTGTATATCTCCCTGACTGTATATATTTTAACATGGTGTCTTAATGTTCCGTCTGGTCTTCTACCCATCAGGAAGACACATCAGGAGATTACAAGAGGACTCTGCTCGCCCTGTGTGGAGGAGACGATGAGTAAGTCAGTTACTGCTGATTGATGGAGCTCATCATTACTGGGTATTTTTAGTAGTTCATGTTCACCGCTTGGGGGTGACATTGCACCATCTCAGTTTATCCACAGTTGGCAGATTCGACAATGACTTTTTCTGAGAAAACATTAAGCCAAGGAGCTGAAACCCAAAGCTTCCCTAAAGAGTGAGAGAATTTAGAATGAAATGTTGTCATAGTTCAGGAATGAGTCAGAGGAGAAATACTGTTCATATATAACTCTCAACAGGCAAACCTGAAGGGTCAGAACGGAGTCTGCTTATAGTGTAAAGGGTGGGGGAGTGCAAAGCTGACATAAGGAATTATGGTCATGATATCGATGTTGTGGTCATACTAAGATGGTCATACTGTGGATAATTTTGCTATTTGATTTTGAATTGTGTGACCCCTTTAGGTATCAACATAAAAAAGAGGTATTTGATAAAATAACAATTTTGTCCTTTACTACTAAAGCCGATAGAAACGCATTGAGTAACACATTCATACATGTCAAAAAGAACAGTCAGAAAAGAAATCATAAAAACAAGGTTCTGAAGTGTCTATGCTATACCAGGAGATACAGAGCATTCAGAGAAAGTATTCAGACCCCTTCTCTTTTTCTAAATGTTGTTACGTTACAGCCTTATTCTAAAATGGATTAAATTATATTTTTTCCTCATCAATCTACACACAATACCCCATAATGACATCACAATACCCCATAATGACATCACAATACCCCATAATGACACCACAATACCCCATAATGACATCACAATACCCCATAATGACATCACAATACCCCATAATGACACCACAATACCCCATAATGACATCACAATACCCCATAATGACATCACAATACCCCATAATGACACCACAATACCCCATAATGACATCACAATACCCCATAATGACACCACAATACTCCATAATGACATCAAAATACCCCATAATGACAAAGTGAAAACAGGTTTTTAGAAATACCTTATTTACATAAGTATTCAGACTATTTGCTATGATACTCAAAATGGAGCTCAGGTGCATTCTGTTTCCATTGATGATCCTTGAGATGTTTCT
The DNA here is from genome assembly GCF_018296145.1 of Oncorhynchus tshawytscha. Taxonomy (NCBI): domain Eukaryota; kingdom Metazoa; phylum Chordata; class Actinopteri; order Salmoniformes; family Salmonidae; genus Oncorhynchus; species Oncorhynchus tshawytscha. Next base: position 83,166,750 of record NC_056436.1, on the reverse strand, counting down.
ACAACTTGATTGGAGTCCACCTGTGGTAAATTCAATTGATTGGACATGATTTGGAAAGGCACACACCTGTCTATATAAGGTCCCACAGTTGACAGTGCATGTCATAGCTAAAACCAAGCCATGAGGTTGAAGGAATTGTCCGTAGAGCTCCGAGAAAGGATTGTGTCGAGGCACAGATCTGGGGAAGTGTACCAAAACATTTCTGCAGCGTTGAAGGTCTCAAAGAACACAGTGGCCTCCATCGTTCTTAAATGGAAGAAGTTTGGAACCACCAAGACTCTTCCTAGAGCTGGCTGCCCCGACAAACTGAGCAATCGGGGGAGATGGGCCTTGGAGGTGACCAAGAACCCGATGTCTCCTGACACTTGTGGGGGTCGTAAAGCAAAACGGAAAACACCTTCGCGAGAGGCTCATCTTTCCATATAGTTGTCATAATAGTTTGTAGTTCACACCTTCTGGACGCTGCGGACATTTACGCGACGAGACCAATTTTCGGGACGTCTCATGTTCCGACAAACACCCCTGTAGCTCTGCCACCGCAGATGCAGAAGTGCAATATAGGCAGATGTGGTGGATTGAGACGCATCCAATAATATCTCTAGTTTAAACTGAAGGATTTTGATGGGGATTCTTTGGTTATTTAACTTAGATTGGCATACCCGTGCAATAATCAACTCTAAGGGGTTAAAACAGCCATAAACCCTATTGCGACGGGGGAAATGGAAGCTTGTTGTGTGCAACAGAGAGTGGCAATGAAAGCTTCACACGTATTTGTCTTCTTGCTAAAAATAGTTATATTCGGGTAACGATGACGTGGACATGGATTTTAAGGCAGCCCCCTGCACCTCTCCGAGTCAGAGGAAAATGAGGAAGACACATTTAGTTTGAATGCATTCACTTGTGCAACTGATTACGGTATTCCCCATTTCCTTCCTATTTATGGGTAACAGGGTTGACGTGTTATGCTTGACCCACTCAGTTTTTTGTCACCACAAAACACCAGGAAATGTCCAGAAAGAGTACAACCCAGCTCACATTCTTTTACACTATGAATTGATTATTCAATGTTTTCTTTAGAAAATACAATTCTAAAGCAATAGTTAAATAAAACTAGAGTTCAGTTCACGTGACAGGGTTGACCTTAAAATGAGGGATATATATATATATATATATATATATATATATATATATATATATATATATACAGTGGGGAGAACAAGTATTTGATACACTGCCGATTTTGCAGGTTTTCCTACTTACAAAGCATGTAGAGGTCTGTATTTTTTTAAATCATAGGTACACTTCAACTGTGAGAGACGGAATCTAAAACAAAAATCCAGAAAATCACATTGTATGATTTTTAAGTAATTAATTTGCATTTTATTGTATGACATAAGTATTTGATACATCAGAAAAGCAGAACTTAATATTTGGTACAGAAACCTTTGTTTGCAATTACAGAGATCATACGTTTCCTGTAGTTCTTGACCAGGTTTGCACACACTTATGTCATGCAATAAAATGCAAATTAAATGCAAATTACAGACCTCTACATGCTTTGTAAGTAGGAAAACCTGCAAAATCGGCAGTGTATCAAATACTTGTTCTCCCCACTGTATATACAGTATATATATATAAAATTATTTATTTAATCTGATTAATAAATAAATCATTATCTTAAGAAAGGATTTGTAACTGTTGCCTTTTTTCATGTAAATAAACCAGATTTAGGTCTATATTAAAGGGCACCTCATTTAATATAACAGGCTTTTTTTTTTTAAATCAATGTTGGTGAACAATTTCTACTTAAAATATCAAAGGGACGCAAAAGGTACTCTTTACGTAGAACGACACAGCTACTTTCAGGAAGTATTATTAGGAGAGAAAACAGAGTTGTCAAGAGAACATGATGTCTTGTGGAACATGTCAGATCTCAGAATAGCATATCTGATCTAGGAAATGAACCATATGTGTATTAGATAGCCAGTTCTCTTTGTGTGTGTGTGAGGGGGGGGTAGCTCTGTGGTTTTGTTGTGGGGGGTCCAGGTTAGCTCTGTGGTTTTGTTGTGGGGGTCCGGGTTAGCTCTGTGGTTTTGTTGTGGGGGTCCGGGTTAGCTCTGTGGTTTTGTTGTGGGGGTCCGGGTTAGCTCTGTGGTTTTGTTGTGGGGGTCCGGGTTAGCTCTGTGGTTTTGTTGTGGTGGGGGGGTTGACTCATGATTAGATTTGATTAGATACATTTTATTATTAACGTGTTTTGCATCTTCAGGATGCCCAGCCCAGATTGGCTTAAAAGCCACTGTCTGTTTTTCTGATTCAGTCTGTTCATTACTCCTTGACTCATTAGTCTATAATTGGTCATTGCAGCCTTGCAGGAGAGTTCTTCCCAGAGGCTGCTCAGCTAGCCTACAAGATGTGGGAAACAAGCGCCATGACAAAAGTCCAGGTTTGGCCCTCTGCCCTCTGCTCACACATCCCAAATGGCACCCTATTCCCCCATTCAATATGCATCCCAAATGGCCCTATTTAGTGAACTAGTGGACTCTGGTCAAAAGTAGCGCACTGTATAGGGTCACATTTGGGACACAACCGTTGTGCCATTTTGGCCCTCAAAAATAGTACACTGTGTAGGGTGTCATTTCAGCGTTGCACATAGTATAGATTGCATGTTTTTTCTGGCTCTGCCATGCATCTCAATACCTTTACAAGGATCTCTTCCCTTGCTGTGGCCCCTCAATCTGTGTTGATAACTCTACCATCTCTTCCCTTGCTGTGGCCCCTCACCCCGTGGTGATAACTCTACCATCTCTTCCCTTGCTGTGGCCCCTCACCCCGTGGTGATAACTCTACCATCTCTTCCCTTGCTGTGGCCCCTCACCCCGTGGTGATAACTCTACCATCTCTTCCCTTGCTGTGGCCCCTCACCCCGTGGTGATAACTCTACCATCTCTTCCCTTGCTGTGGCCCCTCACCCCGTGGTGATAACTCTACCATCTCTTCCCTTACTGTTGATAACTCTACCATCTCTTCCCTTACTGTTGATAACTCTACCATCTCTTCCCTTACTGTTGATAACTCTACCATCTCTTCCCTTGCTGTGGCCCCTCACCCCATGGTGATAACTCTACCATCTCTTCCCTTACTGTTGATAACTCTACCATCTCCTCCCTTGCTGTGGCCCCTCACCCCGTGGTGATAACTCAACCATCTCTTCCCTTGCTGTTGATAACTCTACCATCTCCTCCCTTGCTGTGGCCCCTCACCCCGTGGTGATAACTCTACCATCTCTTCCTTTGCTGTGGCCCCTCACCCCGTGGTGATAACTCTACCATCTCTTCCCTTGCTGTTGATAACTCTACCATCTCTTTCCTTGCTGTTGATAATTCAACCATCTCTTCCCTTGCTGTGGCCCCTCACCCCGTGGTGATAACTCAACTATCTCCTCCCTTGCTGGTTTCCCTCACCCTGTGTTGATAACTCTACCATCTCTTCCCTTGCTGTTGATAACTCTACCATCTCTTCCCTTGCTGTTGATAACTCAACCATCTCCTCCCTTGCTGGTTTCCCTCACCCTGTGTTGATAACTCAACCATCTCTTCCCTTGCTGTGGCCCCTCACCCTGTGGTGATAAATCTACCGTCTCTTCCCTTGTGGCCCCTCACCCCGTGGTGATAACTCTACCATTTCCTTCCTTCCTTGCTGTGGCCCCTCACCCCGTGGTGATAACTCTACCATTTCCTTCCTTCCTTGCTGTGGCCCCTCACCCCGTGGTGATAACTCTACCATCTCCTTCCTTGCTGTGGCCCCTCACCCCGTGGTGATAACTCTACCGTCTCTTCCCTTGTGGCCCCTCACCCCGTGGTGATAACTCTACCGTCTCTTCCCTTGTGGCCCCTCACCACGTGTTGATAACTCTACCATCTCCTCCCTTGCTGTGAGGGGCTCACCCCGTGTTGACCTGTGCATGTTTGCTGCTCTGACCCTTTGAAGTGTTGACATTTCAGAAGGAGGATTATGGCTTTGCCTTTACTGTACATGAGTGTGTGTGTGTGTGTGTGTGTGTGTGTGTGTGTGTGTGTGTGTGTGTGTGTGTGTGTGTGTGTGCGTGTGCGTGTGCGTGTGCGTGTGCGTGTGTGTGTGTGTGTGTGTGTGTGTACTATATCTGATTTGACCCTTGCCCCCTCTCATCCTCTCTTCTTCAGCTCAGACCAACCATCCGTCCTGCCAGTGATTTCGACCCGGCTGATGATGCTCAGAACCTGAGGAAAGCCATGAAAGGCTTTGGTACATTGCCTCCCATGGAAAACACATCACCTTCACTCTAACCGTGTTAATGACGTTGTTGTAACTGGTTCATACATCATATGGTATTGTATTAAACATATTGTGTGGAAGTGTTTGATAAAACAGATATTTATAACCATTGTTTCTGTCATGTCTTCAGGCACAGATGAAGACGTCATCATTGACATTGTGGCTAACAGAAGCAACGAGCAGAGACAGGAGATCAGACAGGCCTTTAAGTCCATCCTCGGCAGGGTAAGACAGACATCCCCAACACTCACATGGTAGCGCTTTACGTTGTACTGTGAAACCCACCGCATCCAAAACTCTGTTTGCTGGAATGTGATGACATCGTTCCAGTGACTGGGTGATGCACAGCAGCCATTTTGTGCCAGTAGTTCCACACATGGGCTACAGATGTACACAGGATAAAATGGTCATTTTTATTTATTTTACCTTTATTTTTAACTAGGCAAGTCAGTTAAGAAAAATGTCATATCCTTATTCTCAATGACAGCCTAGGAACAGTGGGTTAACTGCCTGTTCAGGGGCAGAACGACAGATTTTTACCTTGTCAGCTCAGGGATTTGAACTTGCAACCTTTCGGCTGCTAGTCCTACGCTCTAACCACTAGGCTACCCTGCCACCCCCGTCATCTGTTCTGGGTGCTAACTATGACCTCTCCTATAGGACCTGATGAAGGATCTGAAGTCTGAGCTCTCTAAGAACCTGGAGAGGCTGATTATCGGCCTGATGCTGACGCCCGCTGAGTTTGACGCCAAGATGATGAGGAAAGCGATGGAGGTAGGAGGTGGTGGTGGTCAGTGTATCTACAGCGCATTCGTAAAGGATTCAGACACAATGACTTTTTCCACATTCTGTTATGTTACAGCCTTATTCTAATATGTATGAAATTACTTCAATCTACACACAATACCCAATAATGAAAAAGGCAAAAACAGATTTTAAGAAACGTTTGCAACTGTATATTTTAAAAAACAACTGAAATATCACATTTACATAAGTATTCAGACCCTTTACTCAGAGTACTTTGTTGAAGCACCTTTGGCAGTGATTACAGCCTCAAGTCTTCTTGGGTATGACGTTACAAGCTTGGCACACCCATATTTGGGGAATTTCTCCCATTCTTCTCTGCAGATCCTCTCAAGCTCTGTCAGGTTGGATTGGGAGCGACACTGCAAAGCTATTTTCTGATCTCTCCAGAGATGTTCGATCGAGATGTAGTCCGGGCTCTGGTTGGCTACTCAAGGACATTCAGAGACCCAAAGCCACACCTGCGTTGTCTAGGGTCGTTGTCAGGTTGGAAGATTAACCATCTCCCCAGTCTGAGGTCCTGAGCGCTTTGGAGCAGGTTTTCATCAAGAATCTCTCTGTACTTTGCGTCGTTCATCGTTCCCTCGGTCAGGACTAGTCTCTCAGTCCCTGCCGATGAAAAACATCCCCACAGCATAATGCTGTCACCACCATGCTTCACCGTAGGGATGGTGCCAGGTTTCCTCCAGACGTGACACTTGGAATTCAGGCCAAATAATTCAATCTTGGTTTCATCAGACCAGAGAATCTTGTTTTTAATTGTCTGAGAGACTTTAGGTGCCATTTGCAAACTCCAAGCGGTCTGTCATGGGCCTTTTACTGAGGAGTGGCTTCCATCTACCCACTCTACCATTAAGGCCTGATTGGTGGAATGCTGCAGAGATGGATGTCCTTCTGGAAGGTTCTCCCATCTCCACAGAGGAACTCTGGTGCTCTGTCAGAGTGACCATCGGGTTCTTGGTCACCTCCCTGACCAAAACACTTCTCCCCTGATTGCTCTATTTGGCCAGGCAGCTCTAGGAAGAGTCTTGGTGGTTCCAAACTTCTTCCATGTAAGAACGATGGAGGCCACTGTGTTCTTTGAGACCTTCAACGCTGCAGATATTTTTTGGTACCCTTCCCCAGATCTGTGCCTCGACACAACCCTGTCTCGGAGCTCTACGGACAATTCCTTCGACCTTATGGCTTTGTTTTTGCTCTGACATGCACTGTCAACTATGGGACCTTATATAGACAGGTGTGCCTTTCCAAATCATGTCCAATCAATTGAATTTACCACAGGTGGACTCCAATCAAGTTGTAGAAACATCTCAAGGATGATCAATGGATGCAGGATGCACCTGAGCTCAATTTCAAGTCTCATAGCAAAGAGTCTGAATACTTATGTAAATACGGTATTTCTCTTTTTGACAATAATTTCAAAGAATCAAATCAAGCTGCATTTGTCACATGCGCCGAATACAACAGGTTTAGACCTTACAGTGAAATGCTGAATACAACAGGTTTAGACCTTACAGTGAAATGCTGAATACAACAGGTTTAGACCTTACAGTGAAATGCTGAATACAACAGGTTTAGACCTTACAGTGAAATGCTGAATACAACAGGTTTAGACCTTACAGTGAAATGCTTACTTAACCAACAATGCCGTTTTAATAAAATACCCCCCCCAAAGAATTAGATAAGAATAACAAATAATTAAAGAGCAGCAGTAAATAACAGCAGGTCTATATACAGGGGGTACTGGTACAGAGTCAATGTGTGGGGGCACCGGTTAGTTGAGGTAATTGAGGTAATATGTACATGCAGATAGAGTTATTAAAGTGACTATGCATAGATAATAACAGAGAGTAGCATCAGTGTTCCAGAGCAGGGGGGGCAATGCAAATAGTCTGGGTAGCCATTTGACTTGATGTTCAGGAGACTTATGGCTTTGGGGTAAAATATATTTTGGAGCCTCTTGGACCTAGACATTGTGCCCCGGTACCGCGCGGTAGCAGAGAGAACAGTCTATGACTAGGGTGGCTGGAGTCTTTGACCATTTTTAGGGCCTTCCTCTGACACTGCCTGGTATAGAGGTCCTGGATGGCAGGAAGCTTGGCCCAGGTGATGTACTGGGTCGAACGCACTACCCTCTGTAGTGCCTTGCGGTCGAAGGCCGAGCAGTTGCCATACCAGGCAGTGATGCAACCCGTCAGAACCTTTTGAGGATCTCAGGACCCATGCCAAATCTTTTCAGTCTCCTGAGGGGGAATAGGTTTTGTCGTGCCATCTTCACGACTGTCTTGGTGTGCTTGGACCATGTTAGTTTGTTGGTGATGTGGACGCCAATGAACTTGAAGCTCTAAACCTGCTCCACTACAGCCCCATCGATGACAATGGGGGCATGCTCTGTCCTTCTTTTCCTGTAGTCAGGAAGTCCAGGATCCAGTTGTAGAGGGAGGTTTTTAGTCCCAGGGTCCTTAGCTTAGTGATGAGCTTTGAGGGCACTATGGTGATTAACACTGAGCTGTAGTCAACAAATAGCATTCTCACATAGGTGATCCTTTTGTCCAGGTGGGAAAGGGCAGTGTGGAGTGCAATAGAGATTACATCATCTGTGGATCTATTGGTGCGGTTTGCAAATTGGAATGGGTCTAGGGTTTCTGGGATAATGGTGTTGATGTGAGCCATGACCAGCCTTTCAAAGCGCTTCATGGCTACAGACGTGTGCTACAGATTGCTAGTCATTTAGGCAGGTTACCTTAGTGTTCTTGGGCACAGAGACTATGATGGTCAGCTTGAAACATGTTGGTATTACAGACTTGGACAGGGAGAGGTTGAAAATGTCAGTGAAGACACTTGCCAGTTGGTCAGCGCATGCTCAGAGTACACGTCCTGGTCATCCGTCTGGCCCTGCGGCCTTGTGAATGTTGACCTGTTTAAAGGTCTTACTCACATTGGTTGCGGAGAGAGTGATCACACAGTCGTCCGGAACAGCTGATGCTCTCACGCATGTTTCAGTGTTACTGTGGCCCTGCCACATCCAACATACGTCGGAGCCGTTGTCACTGGGCACTCGTAAGTGGCAGCTCTACCCTTTAGCTCAGTGCGGATGTTGCCTGTAATCCATGGCTTCTGGTTGGGGTATGTACGTTCGGTCACTGTGGGGACGACGTCCTCGATGCACTTATTGATAAAGCCAGTGACTGATGTGGTGTACTCCTCAATGCCACGAGAAGAATCCCGGAACATATTCCAGTCTGTGCAAAACAGTCCTGTAGTTTAGCATCTGCTTCATCTGACCACTTTTTTTATAGACCGATTCATTGGTGCTTCCAGCTTTAATTTTAGCTTGGAATCAGGAGGATAGAGTTATGTTCAGATTTGCCAAATGGAGGGCGAGGGAGAGCTTTGTACGTGTCTCTGTGTGTGGAGGAAATGTGGTCTAGAATGTTTTCCATATGGTTGCACTTTTAACATGCTGATAGAAATGAGGTAAAACTGATTTGAGTTTCCCTGCATTAAAGTCTCCGGACACTAGGAGCGCCGCCTCTGGATGAGCGTTTTCCTGTTTGCTTATGGCGGTATGCAGCTCATTGAGTGCGGTTTTAGTGCCAGCATTGGTCTGTGGTGGTATGTAGACAGCTACGAAAAATACAGATGAAAACTCTCTAGGTAGATAGTGTGGTCTACAGCTTATCATGAGATACTCTACCTCAGGCGACCAAAAATTTGAGACTTCCTTAGATATCGTGCACCAGCTGCTGTTTACATAAATGCATAGGCCCCTGTGTCTTACCAGAGGCTGCTGTTCTATCCTGCCGATAGAGTGTATAACCCACTGTATGTTCTTAATGTCCTCGTTCAGCCACGACTCGGTGAAACATAAGATGTTACAGTTTTTAATGTCCCTTTGGCAGAATAAACGTGCTTTCAGTTCGTCCCATTTATTTCCCAGCGATTGAACGTTGGCTAGCAGGACGGAAGGCAAGGACAGATTGACACTCATCACCTGATGCACTGTAATATATAGAAATGTATTTACACACTGAATGTTTGTGAAGGATCTCTCTGTATGATACATATCTAGTAGACAGGTCTTAGTATGAGATAACATCTTCTGTTCTGTGTGATACAGATTTAGTATGTTCCACAGACAAAGGACAACCTACGGGTTCTTTCTCCAGTGGGTGGATTGATGTGTGAGACAGATATGACGAACTATGAATCAAAAGTGTTTTGACAGCACAGTGCCTTTGAAAGACTCCTTCTCAAAAAAAAGAGAGAGAGAGAGAGAGAGAGAGAGAGAGAGAGAGAGAGAGAGAGAGAGAGAGAGAGAGAGAGAGAGAGAGAGAGAGAGAGAGAGAGAGAGAGAGAGAGAGAGAGAGAGAGAGAGAGAGAGAGAGAGAGAGAGAGAGAGAGAGAGAGAGAGAGAGAGAGAGAGAGAGAGAGAGAGAGAGAGAGACACACAGTGTTAAATCCAAAGATTCTAAAAGATAAATCTCAGCATTTAGAAGACATGCAATGGATTTGATGTTGGCTGCTCAAACATATTTTTTCCAGGGGGCGGGGACTGATGAACACGCTCTGATTGAGATCCTGGTAACCCGGAGCAACGAGGAGATCCACGCCATGAACGCTGCCTACGAGGATGGTGAGGCTTATAAGCGCCCTTTAAAACATATATAATCACTAATCACTATTCTACAATGTAGAAAATAGTCAACATAAAGAAAAATCCTTGAATGAGTAGGTGTGTCCATACTTTTGACTGGTGCTTTATATGCATATAGCAATTATTGGAACCGTGATATTTGTATTGCGGACTCTGACATCGCTCGTTCTGATATTTCTTAATTTTTATTTGTTGCGGTATTTGTGTGTATTTTTTTTATATTGTTAAGCAATACTGCACTGTTGGAGCTAGAAACATCAGCATTTCTCTGCACCTGCGATAACATCTGCGTAATATGTGTTCACAACTAATACAATTGCTCTTTGAACTGTGGTACCTATTGTTGCCTTTAGGGGGAGCCAGTTGTTCTAGTAGCTGTTACTAAACCATAACACACTGAAGCATTAACAGTTATTGTAGCTATAAACACCTATGATGCATGAATAATAGCCTTGTATTAACCTTGGTCTGATGTCTTGCAGGCTATAAGAAGAGCATGGAGGACGCTATCCAGTCAGACACCTCAGGGCGCTTCAGTCAGATCCTCACATCGCTGGTGCAGGTAACATCTATTCCCTCGTACTGTACATCTACAAAACAAAGGGAGATAATATGGGCCGTCTGTATAATTCTATAGGAATGAGTGAAATCTATTCTACATAACAATTCCTGCCGTGCTCTTCCTCCCCCACCAGGGGGCGAGAGAGCAGGGTCCAGCCGACTGGGACAGAGCATTGGTGGACGCCCAGGTGAGTACATCATGCAACATGACTCTCGCTTGTTCCATTTTTCAACGGGGTTTATTGTGGAATAGTGTTGATGCTCTTTTCAGGAACTGGCCGATGCCTGTAACGAAGACTCTGACGACATGGAGATTAAGTTCATGAGTATCCTCTGTACCAGGAGCTTCCCACATCTCAGGAGAGGTACCAGAGAAACACTATTTAATCACTACTGACCACATCTCAGAGAGGTACCAGAGAAACACTGTTTAACCACTACTGACCACATCTCAGAGAGGTACCAGAGAAACACTATTTAATCACTACTGACCACATCTCAGGAGAGATACCAGAGAAACACTGTGTTAGCACTACTGACCACATCTCAGGAGAGATACCAGAGAAACACTATTTAATCACTACTGACCACATCTCAGGAGAGATACCAGAGAAACACTATTTAATCACTACTGACCACATCTCAGGAGAGATACCAGAGAAACACTATTTAATCACTACTGACCACATCTCAGAGAGGTACCAGAGAAACACTATTTAATCACTACTGACCACATCTCAGAGAGGTACCAGAGAAACACTGTTTAATCACTAATGCAATATTAGATAGACACATTATTGGACATACAAGCCTCGATGTCTGGCTTTTACAATCGATGATTGACATGTCATTTAGATTTTTTTTCTTCTCAGTGTTCCAAGAGTTTGTTCGATGCAGCAATAAGGACATTGAACAGATCATCAAGAATGAGATGTCTGGAGACGTGAAACAGGCCATGTATGGCATAGGTAATAAGGCATTTGATTGGATGGCTTCTTCAGTTTGACCCTTGACTCCAGAGTGGAGTATAGGCCATTGAGGCTGTTGACAAATGACATTTTACAGGTTTGGCTATTGTAATATTTTGTTTTGTTGTTGTTGTTGACCTATCATATCTCTCTTTCTTGTTGCAGTTCGGAGTGTAAAGAACCAGCCTAATTACATTGCAGAGCGCCTGTACAAAGCCATGAAGGTAGGTGCTTTTTACAAACGGCTCCCATCGCAGTCCAGCCATGTTTCACTGCCCCGTGGATAGCTAGCGAAATCCAGTTTTTACTAGGCTAGCTGTTAGTACTAGCAGGCCTAAAGTGGATGGCGTTTCTAACCACTTCATGTTGTTGTTTCTGTCTACCTGCTAGAGCAGGCTATGTATGTTTTGTGTTTTGTTGTGTTTTGTATTGTGTAGTGTGTTTTTGTTTTGTAGTGTGTTTTGTGTTGTTGTGTTTTGTATTGTGTAGTGTGTTTTTGTTCTGTAGTGTGTTTTGTGTGTTTGTGTTTTGTATTGTGTTTTGTATTGTGTTTGTATTGTGTGTGGACCCCAGGACCCTTGGGATCCAACGACACTGAACTAAAATATAAACACAACATGTAAAGTGTCGGTCCCATGTTTCATGAGCTGAAATAAAAGATCCCAGACATGTTCCAGATGCACAAACATATTATTTCTCTCAAATGTTGTGAACAAATGTGTTTCCTTCCCAGTTAGTGATAATTTCTCCTTTACCAAGATAATCCATCCACCTGACAGGTGTGGCATATCAAGAAGCTGATTAAACAGCATGATCATTACACAGGTGCACCTTGTGCTGGGGACAATAAAAGGCCTCTCTAAAATGTGCAGTTTTGTCACACAACACAATGTCACAGGTGTCTCAAGATTTAAGGGAGCGTCAATTGACATGCTGACTTCAGGAATATCCACCAGAGCTGTTGCCAGACAATTTAATGTTGATTTCTCTACCATAAACCGTCTCCAACGTCGTTTTAGAGAATTTTGGAGTACATCCAACCGGCCTCACAACCGCAGACCACGTGTATGGCGTGGGTGAGCGGTTTTCTGATGTCAACGTTGTGAACAGAGTGCCCCATGGTGGGGTTATGGTATGGGCAGGCATTAGCTACGATGAACATTTTACCAATAGCAATTTGAATGCACAAAAAGACTGCGTATAAGATCCTGAGGCACATTGTGTTTTAAGTATCTGTGACCAACAGATGCATATCTGTATTCCCAGTCATGTGAAATGTATAGATTAGGGCCTTGTGAAATTAGAGGGGATTTTTTTTTTTGGGGGGGATTTTATATATTTTTGATCAGTATATGTGTATAAACATCTTTTCTCTGTTCTCTCTGCAGTGTATTGGAACAGACGACAGGGCTCTGATCCGCATCATGGTCTCACGCAGTGAAGTCGACCTTTTCAATATCCGCAAAGAGTTCAAGGAGACTCACGACTGTTCTCTCCATGAATTCATCCAGGTAGAAACCATGGTTGTAAGTTTTCATATTTTACATGTCGAGTGACACACTACTGTCTACTGCACTGTGTGTGTCTGTGTGCGTGTATGCATGTGTGCGTTTGTGTGTGTGTCTGTGTGTGCGCGTGCGTGTGTGTGTGTGTGTCTGTGTGTGCGCGTGCGTGTGTGTCTGTGTGTGCGCGTGCGTGTGTGTCTGTGTGTGCGCGTGCGTGTGTGTGTGTGTCTGTGTGTGCGCGTGCGTGTCTGTGTGTGTGTGTCTGTGTGTGTGTGTGTGTGTGTGCGTGTGTGTCTGTGTGTGCGCGTGTGTGTGTGTGTGTGTGTGCGCGTGTGTGTGTGTGTGTGTGTGTGTGTGTGTGTGTGTGTTCTGTTGCACTAACTGTGCTGCTACACATCCTATTTCTGTTCGAGACGGGTGGAACGGGGAACGGTGCTCTATAGCTTCCTGTGTCGGGCGGGGCTTGTGGGGCTGCGGCTGCCATACAGCTGTTTAGGAATTTCCCCTGACTTCCTCTCTGTAGGCCGACACCCATGATTGGCTGGAAGATGTCGAGGCAGGAAGTGCCCAATAACAGGTCTATACTGACTCTCACATGTAAAATGTTGAGGCAGGAAGTGCCCAATAACAGGTCTATACTGACTCTCACATGTAAAATGTCGAGGCAGGAAGTGCCCAATAACAGGTCTATACTGACTCTCACATGTAAGATGTCGAGGCAGGAAGTGCCCAATAACAGGTCTATACTGACTCTCACATGTAAAATGTTGAGGCAGGAAGTGCCCAATAACAGGTCTATACTGACTCTCACATGTAAGAGACCTGGGTTGTGTACTGAATGGCACCCTGTTCCTCTACGGGCCCGGGTTGAAAGTAGTGCACTATATAGAACCTAGAGTAGGGTTTCATTTGGGACACATTCACCAGTACTAACTTCTACAGGTGAGGGTGACCCTTAAATAATGTCAATGATATTATCTATGTACCAGAGGATGTACTATGTGTGTCTGTGTGATGTACTGTGTCTGTGTGATGTACTGTGTGTGTGTCTGTGTGATGTGTGTGTATCTCTGTGATGTACTGTATGTATCTCTGTGATTTACTGTGTGATGTACTGTATGTGTCTGTGTGATGTACTGTATGTATCTCTGTGATGTACTGTATGTGTCTCTGTGATGTACTGTGTGATGTACTGTATGTGTCTCTGTGATGTACTGTATGTATCTCTGTGATGTACTGTGTGTGTCTCTGTAATGTACTGTGTGATGTACTGTATGTATCTCTGTGATGTACTGTGTGTGTCTCTGTGATGTACTGTGTGATGTACTGTATGTGTCTCTGTGATGTACTGTATGTGTCTGTGTGATGTACTGTATGTGTCTCTGTGATGTACTGTATGTATCTCTGTGATGTACTGTATGTATCTCTGTGATGTACTGTATGTGTCTATGTGATGTACTGTATGTGTCTCTGTGATGTACTGTATGTATCTCTGTGATGTACTGTATGTGTCTCTGTGATGTACTGTATGTGTCTCTGTGATGTACTGTATGTGTCTCTGTGATGTACTGTATGTGTCTCTGTGATGTACTGTGTGATGTACTGTATGTGTCTGTGTGATGTACTGTATGTATCTCTGTGATGTACTGTATGTATCTCTGTGATGTACTGTGTGTGTCTCTGTAATGTACTGTGTGATGTACTGTATGTATCTCTGTGATGTACTGTATGTGTCTCTGTGATGGACTGTGTAATGTACTGTATGTACTGTGTGTGTCTCTGTGATGTACTGTATGTGTCTCTGTGATGGACTGTGTGATGTACTGTATGTACTGTGTGTGTCTCTGTGATGTACTGTATGTATCTCAGTGATGTACTGTATGTGTCTCTGTGATGTACTGTATGTGTCTCTGTGATGTACTGTATGTATCTCAGTGATGTACTGTATGTGTCTGTGTGATGCACTGTACTGTATGTGTCTGTGTGATGTACTGTGTGTCTGTGTGATGTACTGTGTGTGTCTGTGTGATGTACTGTTCTGTATGTGTCTGTGTGATGTACTGTACTGTATGTGTCTGTGTAATGTACTGTGTGTCTGTGTTAATGTGTCTGTGTTAATGTGTCTGTGTGATGTACTGTATGTCTCTCTGTGTTAATGTGTCTGTGTTACTGTGTCTGTGTGACATTATTGAGTTGACAATGCTTTTACTGTGGGAGCTGTTCATATACCTAACTGATTACCCCACTCTGAATAACTTAGAATATTTATATAGCTATATAATATATGATAGAATTAACCAATAAGGCCCGAGGGGGTGTGGTATATGGCTAATATACCACGGCTAAGGGATGTTCTTAGACACAACGCAACGCGGAGTACCTGGATACAGCCCTTAGCCGTGGTATATTGGCCATATACCACAAACCCCAGAGGTGCCTTATTGCTGTTATAAACTGTTTACCAACGTATTTATAAGAGTAAAAACAACCCAGTTTATAACTTAGATTATATCACATATTATATAACTTAGATTATGACCTGGGTGGTTCGAGCCCTGAATGCTGATTGGCTGACAGCCGTGGTATATCAGACCGTATACCACACCCCCTCAGACCTTATTGGTTAATTATATAATATATGATATAATAACATATACTGTATAAACACTCAGTAAAAGAGACCCTAAATACTCCTTCCTCTCCTGTATGCATCCCCAGCTGTGCCACCAGAGACTCTGGGTTCGCGCCCAGGCTCTGTCGTAACCGGCCGCGACCGGGAGGTCCGTGGGGCGACGCACAATTGGCCTAGCTTCGTTAGGGAGGGTTTGGCCGGTAGGGATATCCTTGGGCACCATATCCTGTGTCTAACCAGGTTGCCAGGTGCACGGTGTTTCCTCCACCATTGGTGCGGCTGGCTTCCGGGTTGGATGCGCGCTGTGTTAAGAAGCAGTGCGGCTTGGTTGGGTTGTGTATCGGAGGACGCATGACTTTCAACCTTCGTCTCTCCCGAGCCCGTACGGGAGTTGTAGTGATGAGACAAGATAGTAGCTACTAACAATTGGATACCACGAAATTGGGGAGAAAAAGGGGTAAAATTCACAAAAAACAACAAACGAACAAAAACATTTGTATGCATCCCAAATGGTCCCCTATTATTATATAGTGCCATTTGGGACGGAGTCTGTTTTAGTAAGTTCCTAAAAAGCTGCTGCTTCCTCTCAGGGTGATACCTCAGGGGACTACCGTAAGACCCTGCTGATGCTGTGTGGAGGACAAGACTAGAACCACCCAGCAGGCTTCCAGAAGGCTCTAGAACACTCTAGAACCAGAACCACCCAGCAGGCTTCCAGAAGGCTCCAGAACACCAGTGGAGCTTCTGGAACACTCTAGAACACCAACTGAAGCTGTCAATCTACCGGTCAACTGTGCTGTGTATACATCCACATTGAACCCAGTGGGGATAGTCCGTCTGCTCTGTTTGTCCCTCACCGCTGCCACTCCTCTGCCAAAGTGACCTATGACCTCAACAGCCTCCCCACAGAGTCTCTGTTCCTTTCTTCTTTCCTAGCTTTCCTCAAGTAATCACAGATCTAAATTGGTTCAAGGGATGTTCATAACCTTGCTATGCTTACACCTATCCATAACTAATGATGCATTTTTAAAGTATTGGAACATTGGAGCTCTGTGCTGTCACCTCTGTGTCAGATAGCTGTCACCTCTGTGTCAGATAGCTGTCGCCTCTGTGTCAGATAGCTGTCACCTCTGTGTCAGATAGCTGTCACCTCTGTGTCAGATAGCTGTCAGATAGCTGTCACCTCTGTGTCAGATAGCTGTCAGATAGCTGTCACCTCTGTGTCAGATAGCTGTCGCCTCTGTGTCAGATAGCTGTCACCTCTGTGTCAGATAGCTGTCGCCTCTGTGTCAGATAGCTGTCGCCTCTGTGTCAGATAGCTGTCACCTCTGTGTCAGAGAGCAGTCACCTCTGTGTCAGATAACTGTCACCTCTGTGTCAGATAGCTGTCACCTCTGTGTCAGATAGCTGTCGCCTCTGTGTCAGATAGCTGTCGCCTCTGTGTCAGATAGCTGTCGCCTCTGTGTCAGATAGCTGTCGCCTCTGTGTCAGATAGCTGTCGCCTCTGTGTCAGATAGCTGTCGCCTCTGTGTCAGATAGCTGTCGCCTCTGTGTCAGATAGCTGTCACCTCTGTGTCAGATAGCAGTCACCTCTGTGTCAGATAACTGTCATCTCTGTGTCAGATAGCTGTCACCTCTGTGTCAGATAGCTGTCACCTCTGTGTCAGATAGCTGTCACCTCTGTGTCAGATAGCTGTCACCTCTGTGTCTAGCTGTCACCTCTGTGTCAGATAGCTGTCACCTCTGTGTCAGATAGCAGTCACCTTTGTGTCAGATAACTGTCATCTCTGTGTCAGAGTCGCCTCTGTGTCAGATAGCTGTCATCTCTGTGTCAGATAGCTGTCACCTCTGTGTCAGATAGCTGTCATCTCTGTGTCAGATAGCTGTCATCTCTGTGTCAGATAGCTGTCATCTCTGTGTCAGATAGCTGTCGCCTCTGTGTCAGATAGCTGTCACCTCTGTGTCAGATAGCTGTCACCTCTGTGTCAGATAGCAGTCACCTCTGTGTCAGATAGCTGTCACCTCTGTGTCAGATAGCTGTCACCTCTGTGTCAGATAGCTGTCACCTCTGTGTCAGATAGCTGTCACCTCTGTGTCAGATAGCTGTCACCTCTGTGTCAGTCTTTTTCATGTCAAATATTTTTTTTCATTTTTTTTCCCCAGAACCCCTGTAGTGTTAGTGGTATTTACATTGAAAGTGAGAGATAGGAAACTGCTTGGCTATGTGTCTATCAACCTATTGAGGGCTTGAAGTGTTTTGTATGGCGCTTCTACAATGCAATAGGTCAATAGGTCATCCATCCAATGAATACTGTATGGTTTTAGGAACATTACATTGTGTCTCCTGATAATAAAAGGAAGGTGTCGTAGGACTGTATTCTGTTGGCATTTCTTTTTTGAAGACAGATTTTGAATGATAAGATATGACCTATATTGGTATAAATGCATACAATTTTGGAAACTGCATTGAATACATTTTCAACGAAATTGCTCTTAGGTCCACATTTCTGTGTAATATGCACCGATGACGGGGTAATGAGTCATTTGGACTGAGATCGTGTTACGGTAATGCCCTGTGTTGATTTCCTCTTGACAGAGCTGCAGATACAGCAGGATCAGGGTTAAGGCCGTGTCAACATCTCTACTTACCAGAATGGCACCTTATCCCTTATATAGTACACAACCCTATGGGTCCTGGTCAAAAGTAGTGTACTATATAGGGAATAGGGTGCCATTGGGCCCTGATCAAAAGTAGTGTACTATATAGGGAATAGGGTGCCATTGGGCCCTGATCAAAAGCAGTGCACTATATAGGGAATAGGGTGCCATTGGGCCCTGGATAAAAGCAGTGCACTATATAGGGAATAGATTGCTATTTGGACCTTGTCAGTGGTTCACTATGTTTAGCTACCTGGTTAGCTTCTGGGTACCGTTCAGTGATTAAATATTGATATTGGCAGAGGGACACTGGGCAGAGATTTAGAATCAGGAAACTCCCTAGTTACATCCTGAATGGCTCCCTATTCGCTACACATAGTGCACTACTTTTAACCAGAGCCCTATGGCACCCTCTTCCCCATATAGTGCACTACTTTTAACCAGAGCCCTATGGCACCCTATTCCCTGTATAGTGCACTACTTTTAACAAGAGTCCTATGGGTCCAGGTCAAGTGTAGTACACTATTTAGGGAATAGCAAATGGTACTCTATTCGGGATAGGCTACTACTTTGGATACGGCACTTTGTATAATTCACTCACTGCCTCTCCCACTCGCTGCCTCTCCCACTCACTGCCTCTCCCTCTCGCTGCCTCTCCCACTCGCTGCCTCTCCCACTCTCTGCCTCTCCCACTCACTGCCTCTCCCACTCACTGCCTCTCCCACTCTCTACCTCTCCCACTCTCTGCCTCTCCCACTCGCTGCCTCTCCCACTCTCTACCTCTCCCACTCGCTCTACCCTCCCACTCCTACCTCTCCCCTCTCTACCTCTCCCACTCTCTGTCTCTCCCACTCGCTGCCTCTCCCACTCTTTGTCTCTCCCACTCACTGCCTCTCCCACTCTCTGTCTCTCCCACTCACTGCCTCTCCCACTCTCTACCTCTCCCACTCTCTACCTCTCCCACTCTCTGCCTCTCCCACTCTTTGTCTCTCCCACTCGCTGCCTCTCCCACTCTTTGTCTCTCCCACTCTCTGCCTCTCCCACTCTCTACCTCTCCCACTCTCTGTCTCTCCCACTCGCTGCCTCTCCCACTCTCTGCCTCTCCCACTCGCTGCCTCTCCCACTCTCTGCCTCTCCCACTCGCTGCCTCTCCCACTCTCTACCTCTCCCACTCGCTGCCTCTCCCACTCTCTGAACCAAAAATACATAGAAGTCATACAATCTTAAAAAACACAGTATGTTGTGGTCTTCATAGTTAATATAATAGCTTATTTTAATCACATCCATTACATTCTTTATTTCACTGACCAGAACAATTTTTTTTTTTACCTTTATTTAACTAGGCAAGTCAGTTAAGAACAAATTCTTATTTTCAATGACGGCCTAGGAACAGTGGGTTAACTGCCTGTTCAGGGGCAGAAAGACAGATTTGTACCTTGTCAGCTCAGGGGTTTGAACTTGCACCCTTCCAGTTACTAGTCCAACTCTCTAACCACTAGGCTACCCTGCCGCCCCAACTATGAGAGAAATTATATATTTCCTCTGGCATAAACACTGAGCGTACAAAACATTATGAACACCTGCTCTTTCCATGACAGACTGACCAGGACTATGTATATACACTGAGCGTACAAAACATTATGAACACCTGCTCTTTCCATGACAGACTGACCAGGACTATGTATATACACTGAGCATACAAAACATTAAGAACACCTGCTCTTTCCATGACAGACTGACCAGGACTATGTATATACACTGAGCATACAAAACATTAAGAACACCTGCTCTTTCCATGGCAGACTGACCAGGACTATGTATAGACAAGCGTACAAAACATTATGAACACCTGCTCTTTCCATGGCAGACTGACCAGGACTATGTATAAACACTGAGCATACAAAAATTAAGAACACCTATCTTTTAGATCAGGACTATGTATATACACTGAGCATACAAAACATTAAGAACACCTTCTTTTGACAGACTGACCAGGACTATGTATATTGAGCATTTTAAGAACACCTTCTTTCCATGGCAGACTGACCAGGACTATGTATAGACACTGAACAAAAATTATGAACACCTGCTCTTTCCATGACAGACTGACCAGGATTATGTATAGACACTGAGCATACAAAACATTAAGAACACCTGCTCTTTCCATGGCAGACTGACCAGGACTATGTATAGACACTGAGCGTACAAAACATTATGAACACCTGCTCTTTCCATGACAGACTGACCAGGACTATGTATATACACTGAGCATACAAAACATTATGAACACCTGCTCTTTCCATGACAGACTGACCAGGATTATGTATAGACACTGAGCGTACAAAACATTATGAACACCTGCTCTTTCCATGACAGACTGACCAGGACTATGTATATACACTGAGCATACAAAACATTATGAACACCTGCTCTTTCCATGACAGACTGACCAGGACTATGTATATACACTGAGCATACAAAACATTATGAACACCTGCTCTTTCCATGACAGACTGACCAGGACTATGTATATACACTGAGCATACAAAACATTATGAACACCTGCTCTTTCCATGACAGACTGACCAGGACTATGTATATACACTGAGCATACAAAACATTATGAACACCTGCTCTTTCCATGACAGACTGACCAGGACTATGTATATACACTGAGCATACAAAACATTATGAACACCTGCTCTTTCCATAACAGACTGACCAGGACTATGTATATACACTGAGCATACAAAACATTATGAACACCTGCTCTTTCCATGACAGACTGACCAGGACTATGTATAGACACTGAGCATACAAAACATGAACACCTGCTCTTTCCATGACAGACTGACCAGGACTATGTATAGACACTGAGCATACAAAACATTATGAACACCTGCTCTTTCCATGACAGACTGACCAGACTGACCAGGTGAAAGCTATTATCTCTTATTAATGTCACTTGAAACCAGATGAAATGGAGGAGACAGGTGGACTTGGCAAGACAAAATATTGAAGTGCCTCTGAACTGGGCGTAGGGGAGGGGGGTAGATAGACGAGGAAAACGAGGTTCGAAAGACAAGGTTATCCCCTCAATATCTCCCATGCACTTAAGGAAATTACAAATGTCATGGATATATTGAAACTAGTGGATATATGGAGGCTTAAATATCCTGACCTTGTGAGATATACATGGCGGAGGCTCAATCAAGCTAGTCGTCTTGACTACTTTCTTATGTCATTCTCTCTGGTGTAACAGTATAACTTTAGACCGTCCCCTCGCCCATACCCGGGTTCGACCCAGGGACCCTCTGCACACATCAACAACAGTCACCCACGAAGCATCGTTACCCATCGCTCCACAAAAGCCACGGCCCTTGCAGAGCAAGGGGAACCACTACTTCAAGGTCTCAGAGCAAGTGACGTCACTGATTGAAACACTATTTAGCGTGCACCGCTAACTAAGCTAGCCGTTTCACATCTGTTACACTGGCACCAAAAGTTTTTAAAAGTGTTGAAAGGGGACAGAATGCAGTCTAACCATCACATAACCATCACATAACTGGTATACACATTACTCTTACAGAATTTCCACAAGGGCGAGGATATTGGAAATGTATTCAAAGCCTACTGGATGACAAAATATTTTTTTACCAATACCAAGAATAATTCATAACTTGCTTTTTCCTACACAACATAGGTACAGCAGATCCCTTTATTGTAAGGAACACTTTTAAATGTGCTTTTAAGAGGCCATGCAATTCAACACTCATCTTTAAAACAAAACAATTGAGGTCTAAAGAACTCAGTCCAGATATATAGCAACAAAAACTGTAACATAGAGGTTCAGAATAAGTTTAGAGGAAAAACAAAAATAACTCAAGTGTAATATATTATAAAAATGAAACGAACTGGATGGAAAATGGAAGAAAATGCCCCTAATTACGTTTTGATCTTCCAACACAGAAATGCTAACCAAAATAATTCACAGAAACTCATCCATGATTTACCAAACAATGTTTGGAAAGAGGAAGCAAAGTACTTTAAAAGCTTAAATGTTTTCATTTCAGTCTCCTCCATCTCCACTAATTAATTTAATTAATTTAGTGTCAACTTAACAGCTGTACAGAAAGACTCATGTGAAGGACTAGTTACAGAGGAGGAGCTTCTAGATGCAATTAAAGCATTCAAGTCTGGGAAAACTTCAGGGCTGAATGGGAAGTATATAAAATCTTTTTCAATGTACTCAAAAGGTTTGCTTATTAGCATGTTTTAACCAGTCCTATAAAAATGGTTAACTATCACAAACTCAGTAAGGTGGTTAGATTTTACTATGACTGAAACAGGACCCTGGTGGTAAATATAAAGATCTAGGCCCCCTAAAAAAAATGGACCCCAACACTGCGGTGTTGTGATGCTAAAATCCAGGCAAAATGCATAGTGCATAGAATTAAAAAGGTATTGTCGGATATTGTTAATCCTAAACAGACAGGTTTTTTTTTTTTACATGGAGATAATATAAGACAATGTCACACCCTGACCATAGTTTTCTTTGTATGTTTCTATGTTTTGTTTGGTCAGGGTGTGATCTGAGTGGGCATTCTATGTTGTGTGTCTAGTTTGTCTGTTTCTGTGTTTGGGCCTGATATGGTTCTCAATCAGAGGCAGGTGTTAGTCATTGTCTCTGATTGGGAATCATATTTAGGTAGCCTGTTTTGTGTTGGGTTTTGTGGGTGATTGTCTATTTTGATTGCTTGTGTCAGCACAGTTCTCATTAGCTTCATGGTCGTTATTTCGTTTATTGTTTTTGTATAGTGTTTCAGTGTTCAGTGTTTTCTTTATTAAATTTCATCATGAACACATACCACTGGCACCAAAAGCCGCATTTTGGTCCTCCGATCCTTCTCGCCTCTCCTCTTCAGATGAAGAGGAGGACGCCCATGACAGACAAGTACTGGAAATAATAGAACACTATTAAAAATATGTGAAACCAGGCCTGGTATTCATACCTGACTTTGAAAAGGCCTTTGATAAAATATGACTGGAATTTATATATAAATGCCTGGACTTTTTTTTAAATTTTGGAGAATCTCTTATACAATGAGTTAAAGTTATGTATAGTAACCCCAGGTGTAAAATACATTTCTCAGGCCAACTCATTTCTCTATATACATCAATGATGTCGCTCTTGCTGCTGGTGATTCTCTGATCCACCTCTACGCAGATGACACCATTCTGTATACTTCTGGCCCTTCTTTGGACACTCTGCTAGTAATAGGGGTTGCAACAATTTCGGCGGATAATTCTAGAAAGAGAGGGGGGGGTTTGGGCAAGTTGCTGCAGGGGGATTTATCGGTGGTGACAGTGTTTCCTAGCGTCAGTGCAGTGGGCAGCTGGGAGGAGGTGCTCTTATTCTCCATGGACTGACAGAATGAGGTCAATATCCTTCCAAGATACCCGGGCCAGGTCGATTAGAAAGGCCTGCTTGCAGAAGTGTTTTAGGGAGCGTTTGACAGTGATGAGGGGTGGTCATTTGCATGACGCACAATTGGCCTAGCGTCGTCCGGGTTAGGGAGGGTTTGGCCGGTAAGGATATCCTCATCGCGTACCAGCGACTCCTGTGGCGGGCCGGGCGCAGTGCGCGCTAACCAAGGTTGCCAGGTGCACAGTGTTTCCTCCGACACATTGGTGCAGCTGGCTTCTGGGTTGGATGAGCGCTGTGTTAAGAAGCAGTGCGTCTTGGTTGGGTTGTGTATCGGGGGACGCATGATTTTCAACCTTCGTCTCTCCCGAGCCCGTACAGGAGTTGTAGTGATGAGACAAGATAGTAGCTACTAAACAATTGGATACCACGAAATTGGGGAGAAAAAGAGGGTAAAAATTCACACAAAAAAATAAAATAATAATAATAATGAGGCAGTGATTGCTGAGATCCTGGTTGAAGACAGCAGAGGTGTATTTAGATGGCATGTTGGTCAGGATGATATCTAAGAGTCTGCCCATGGTTAAGGATTTAGGATTGTACATGGTCGGTTCCTTGATCATTTGTGTGAGATTGAGGGCATCTAGCTTAGATTGTAGGGCGGCTGGGGTGTAAGCATATCCCAGTTTAGGTCACCTAACAGTACGAACTCTGAAGATAAATGGGGGGCAATCAATTCACATATGGTGTCCAGGGCACAGCTGGGGGCTGAGAGGGATCTATAACAAGCGGCAACGGTGAGAGACTTGTTTCTGGAAAGGTGGATTTTTAAAAGTAGAAGATCGAATTGTTTGGGCACAGACCTATCTCTGCAGTAGATTGCAACTCCGCCCCCTTTGGCAGTTCTATCTTGTCGAAAAATGTTGTAGTTGGGGATGGAAATGTTGGGATTTTTGGTGGCCTTCCTAAGCCAGGATTCAGACACGGCAAGGACATCAGGGTTGGCAGAGTGTGCTAAAGCAGTGAATTAAACAAACTTAGGGAGGAGGCTTCTGATGTTAACATGCATGAAACCAAGGCTTTTACAGTTACAGAAGTCAACAAATGAGAGCGCCTGGGGAATGGGAGTGGTGCCTGGGGCTGCAGGGCCTGGGTTAACCTCTACATCACCAGAGGAACAGAGGAGGAGTTGGATAAGGGTACGGCAAAAGGCTATAAGAACTGTTCGTCTAGTGCATTCGGAACAGAGAGTAAAAGGAGCAGATTCCTGGGCGTGGAAGAATAGATTCAAGGCATGATGTACAGACAAGGGTATGGTAGGATGTGAGTACAGTGGAGGTAAACCTAGGCATTGAGTGACAATGAGGCACCAGTTAAGCCAGGTGAGGTCACCGCATGTGTGGGGGGTGGGACAAAAGGGCTATCTAAGGCATATTGGGCAGGGCTGGGTGCTCTACAGTGAAATAAGACAATAATCACTAACCAAAACAGCAATAGACAAGACATATTGACATAGGGAGAGGCATGCGTAGCCGAGTGATCATAGGGTCCAATAAGTAGCAATAGGTGAGTCAGGGAGACGATTCAGTAGTCGCTACTACGCTAGGCGAGCTGGAGACACGGTGACTCAAGACAGCTAGCGGGCCGGAGCTAGCAGATTGGCCTTCGGCAATGTCACAACGGAAGTTCCTGTTGAAACCACCTCGGACGATTACATCAACAGACCGGTCGTAATGGATTGGCTGGGCTCCGTGTCGGCAGTAAAGGGTCAAGGCCAATTGGCAAAAGAGGTATTGTAGCCCAATAATCAGCTGGTGGACCTCTTCGGCTAGCCGGGAGATGGGCCTAGCTCGAGGCTAGCTCAAGGCTAACTGGTGCTTGCTTTGGGACAGAGACGTTAACCAGGAGTAGCCACTCGGATTGCAGCTAGCTAGCTGCGATGATCCGGTGTAAAGATTCAGAGTTTGCAGTAGGAATCCGGAGATGTGGTAGAGAAAGCAGTCCAATATGCTCTGGGTTGATGTTGTGCTGTACAGACTGGCAGCTATTGACCGAGCTGAGGCTGGCTGGTGTCTGAGTTAACGGTGAAGACCGCTAGCAGTGGCTAACCAAATACTAGCTAGTAGCTAGTTAGCTGTCTAGCTTCTGATGGGGGTTCTGGTTCTTAATTAAGTATAAAAATAGCAGAACCGTACCACATTGGGTGAGGCGGGTTGCAGGAGAGTATATTCAGTCCATAGATGGAAAGCGAGATTAAAATATATATACGAAATATATACTGGAATAAAATGAAGAAAACAATATTTACACGGGACAGGACGGGACAAGACACATGTCCGACTGCTACGCCATCTTGGGTGGACTTTACTGTATGGTGTACTGCATGTGATGGGCTTTATTTGTTGAGTGCAGCTGTTGTCAAGCCTCTCAGAGTTAAAAGTGGAAAGAAGAAAATAGGGTTTTGAGAGAGGAGGAAATCCCCTACATCAGGCCAAGAGATCCATGGCAACATGTAGACTGTAGTCTACACCGTGCAGCAGCACAACACTGATCATTTAAACAAAGACTACATAACGACACAACCTCAAAATTATCCCTATTTTATGTTCGATATTATACATTCATAGATCAAGGTAAATAGTAAGCTTTCTTTGCAATGCATTGTCAGATCATCACCCTGTGTTGCAAAATTGTCCTTTCTGACGGCTGTAAAAGTAAGGCAATTCTATTGGATTCTCTTCAAGTCAAATTGTATAGTTTAATATAAATGAGATTAGACTTGGTTATTAGGCCTTATACTGTATGGACATTAATGGCTGTGTTATGTAAACTAAATGTGCATAGTTACACATGAGACCTCATGTCATTTAATTTCCATCACACTTTAGTTATGATTCTTAAAGTGTACGATGCAAAAAGACTCAAACTGTACAGTTTTATCTCCATCTCTTCATTTAAAGACTCAATCATGAACTCTTACTGACAGTTGAGGTTGCTTTGCATGATGTATTGTTGTCTCTACCGTCTTGCCCTTTGTGCTGTTGTCTGTGTCCAATAATGTTTGTACCATGTTTTGTGCTGCTACAATGTTGTGCTGCTGCCATGTAGTGTTGTCATGTGTTGCTGCCATGTTGTTGTCATGCTGTGTTGCTACCATGTTGTTGTCATGCTGTGTTGCTACCATGTGTTGCTGCCATGTTGTTGTCATGTGTTGCTGCCATGCTATGCTGTTGTCTTAGGTCTCTCTTTATGTAGTGTTGTGGTGTCTCTCTTGTCGTGATGTGTGTTTTGTCCTATATACGTATATATATATATATTTTTATCCCAGCCCCCGTCCCCACAGGAGGCCTTTTGGTAGGCCGTCATTGTAAATAAGAATTGGTTCTTAACTGACTTGCCTAGTTAAATAAAGGTTCAACAAAATGAAAATAACATAAAACTCTAGTATTTCTGTGTAGAGTAGAATTAACACATACCAGACTGATAGTGTTGATTGTGTCTGTTCTGCTGGTTGTCTTGTGTTGTTCACTTTAGGACAGATCAGTCTACACTAGCGCTCAGTTGGACGGAGCCCAGGTCCCCCTGCTCTGCTCTGTTCTCTTCTGTTGAGGCTATGAACTGCATCAGATTCTTTCTCTATGTGGGAATTCCCCATGTATCTCTAAAAACATTGAAATAGCTTCCCCCTCTACTCACCAGTTTCCTTATTAAAAAGCGCCTCTCGGAAAGACGCTCAATGTGTCGGTGAGTTTCTTTGCTTTTTTTCTAAATTGTATATATTGATTTAATTTTGTTAAATGTTATAAGAGAGTTTGTCTAGGTTATAAAGAGTCCTGTGTTAAAGCTTTCTGACTCTGACTTGGTTATGCTAAAGGAATCATCTAATTTGCTTACAGGGGAAAATCAAGTTAGTGAACAAAATGCTATTGATTTGTGAATGATTGTTAACATTAAAAAGGTTAATTTTATCGAGAATATAATTCTTAATATCTCAGACAGATACATCGTAAATATAAATATGATACTCTTTCTGTAATCTAAAAATCATGTTTTGATGTCATATAATATATATATTTTTAAACATTTAAATCCATTTATGTGATGTAATATAATCTCTTTAACTGATTTGGTGGAAGAAAAAGAATTCCAAAACTTTCCAGAGTCATTATAGGTCATATTTGTTCCAAAAACACATCAGAAATTATAACATGACATTTTTGTAATCACTTCAAATTAAAAATGATTTTACAATTGGTGTATATTAACAGTAAATGTTTAACCTTTATTTAACTAGGCAAGACAGTTAAGAACAAATTCTTATTTTCAATGACAGCCTAGGAGCAGTGGGTTAACTGCCTGTTGAGGGGCAGAACGACAGACTTGTACCTTGTCAGCTCGGAGGATTTGAACTTGCAACCTTTCGGTTACTTGTCCAACACTAACCACTAGGCTACCTTGCTGCCCCATCTGCTGCCCCATACATCTGAATTATGAATAACAAACCCTATACTGAACGGTGTACATACACCATGCAAATATCAGTCAGCTTTTCCAGACTTCCATTCAGCACATATCCAACCAAGTTACAGTCCAGATGTGGACTTTTCACAGTATTTTGTGCTTTGAGGAGAAGCCTAACGTGAGCCATGTATTGCGGTAAATTAGTTGATGTTCATTCCTACAAAGAAGAAAATAACTTTGATATTAAAAGCATATTAGTTCAAATGTTTTTGTTAAAGTTGAATGACCAAGATGCTCGAGACCCAAATGAGAAATTGACAGTCTTCCCTTGACCCAAATCGTCATCCAATGATTCAAATTAAGAATAAATAATACCCACCTCTCACATGCCCAGGGCCCACTTTTGGTCCTGACCCATAGTTTAAGAAACCCTGGGCTAGATCAAGGGCCAGTATCCACTCGGACAGATGAAAAAATATTTCAGTGGAGATTGGAGACTTGTGTTAGATCTGTTTCCATCTACTTTATTCTACTCAATTCTACTTTATTCTACTCTACTGTACTCTATTCTACTGTATTCTACTCTACCGTACTCTATTCTACTCCATTATATTGTATTCTACTCTACTCTACTCTATTCTACTGTATTCTACTCTAGCGTACTCTATTTTACTCCATTATATTGTATTATACTCTACTGTACTCTATTCTACTGTATTCTACTCCACTGTACTCTATTCTACTCTACTGTACTCTATTCTACTCTATTATACTGTATTCTACCCTACTGTACTCTATTCTACTGTATTCTACTCCACTGTACTCTATTCTACTCCACTGTACTCTATTCTACTGTATTCTACTCCAGTGTACTCTATTCTACTCTACTGTACTCTGTTATACTCTATTATACTGTATTCTAATCTACTGTACTCCATTCTACTTTATTATACTGTATTCTGCTCTACTGTACTCTATTCTACTCCATTCTAATGTATTCTACTCCACTGTACTCTATTATACTGTATTCTACTGAATTCAACACTACTGTACTCTATTCTACTCTATTCTACTGTATTCCAATCTACTGTACTCCATTCTACTCTATTATACTGTATTCTACTCAACTGTACTCTATTCTACTGTATTCAACTCTACTGTACTCTATTCTACTCTATTATACTGTATTCTACTCTACTGTCCTCTATTCTACTCTATTATACCGTATTCTACTCTACTGTACTCCATTCTACTCTATTATACTGTATTTTACTCTACTGTACTCTATTATACTCTACTGTACTCTATTCTACTCTATTATACTGTATTCTACTCTACTGTACTCTATTCTACTGTATTCCACTCTACTGTACTCTATTATACTGTATTCTACTCTACTGCACTCTATTCTACTGTATTCTACTCTACTGTACTCTATTATACTATATTCTACTCTACTGTACTCTATTCTACTCTATTATACTGTATTCTACTTTACTGTACTCTATTCTACTCTATTATACTGTATTATACTCGATTGTACTCTATTCTACATAATTCTACTGTATTCAACTCTACTGTACTCTATTCTACTCTATTATACTGTATTCTACTCTACTGTACTCTATTCTCCTCTATTATACTGTATTCTACTCGACTGTACTCTATTCTACTCTATTCTACTGTATTCAACTCTAAATGTACTCTATTCTACTCTATTATACTGTATTCTACTCTACTGTACTCTATTCTACTCTATTCTACTGTATTCAACTCTACTGTACTCTTCTACTCTATTATACTGTATTCTACTCTACTGTACTCCATTCTACTCTATTATACTGTATTTTACTCTACTGTACTCTATTCTACTCTATTATACTGTATTCTACTCTACTGTACTCTATTCTACTCTATTATACTGTATTCTACTCTACTGTACTCTATTCTACTCTATTATACTGTATTCTAATCTACTCTACTCTATTCTACTGTATTCTACTCTAGCGTACTCTATTTTACTCCATTATATTGTATTATACTCTACTGTACTCTATTCTACTGTATTCTACTCCACTGTACTCTATTCTACTCTACTGTACTCTATTCTACTCTATTATACTGTATTCTACTCTACTGTACTCTATTCTACTCCATTCGATGTATTCTACTCCACTGTACTCTATTCTACTGTATTCTACTCCAGTGTACTCTATTCTACTCTACTGTACTCTGTTATACTCTATTATACTGTATTCTAATCTACTGTACTCCATTCTACTTTATTATACTGTATTCTGCTCTACTGTACTCTATTCTACTCCATTCTAATGTATTCTACTCCACTGTACTCTATTATACTGTATTCTACTGAATTCAACACTACTGTACTCTATTCTACTCTATTCTACTGTATTCCAATCTACTGTACTCCATTCTACTCTATTATACTGTATTCTACTCAACTGTACTCTATTATTCTACTGTATTCAACTCTACTGTACTCTATTCTACTCTATTATACTGTATTCTACTCTACTGTCCTCTATTCTACTCTATTATACCGTATTCTACTCTACTGTACTCCATTCTACTCTATTATACTGTATTTTACTCTACTGTACTCTATTATACTCTACTGTACTCTATTCTACTCTTTTATACTGTATTCTACTCTACTGTACTCTATTCTACTGTATTCCACTCTACTGTACTCTATTATACTGTATTCTACTCTACTGTACTCTATTATACTGTATTCTACTCTACTGTACTCTATTCTACTCTATTATACTGTATTTTACTCTACTGTACTCTATTCTACTCTATTATACTGTATTCTACTCTACTGTACTCTATTCTACTCTATTATACTGTATTCTACTCTACTGTACTCTATTCTACTCTATTATATTGTATTCTACTCTACTGTACTCTATTCTACTCTATTCAAAACCAGCGAGCCGATGTTCAAGATAAGCAATACAACTAAATTATTCCTGATTACAAAGACAACATTTTGCAGTTGTTGTTTTTTTCACAATATAAACATGTTTTGTTGGTTATGTAACGCCAAATGTAAAAATTTTGCAGAGCTAGAAAATGTATGTTTCTGAAAAACAGATTTGATTAAGCTTTAGCTCAGCAGGCTAAAACTGTCTTTAGTTCCAACTGGGTTTGAACGTAGGTTGCCTGCGTGTCGTCCGACTGGGTTTAAATCTGATTACTTTCAGATTACCTTTAAGAGGCATTAGAAGACAAAAATGATAGATCAAATGCCTTAGGTTTGTCATCATAGTGGTTTCTGTGGTCAGTCTCACTCAGGTGGAACAAACTGAAACGTGTGCTGTTTTTCAATGCTGAATTGAATGTCATTGGGAAAAAAAACATACTTTTGGGAATTTAAAAGTAATCCAAGAAGTAATCATCCATTTTTTCAAAAGTATCTGTAATCAGATTACAACATCATTGCTGGTAATGTAATTGATTACAGTTACTGTTTTTTGTAATCAGATTACATTACTCCCAAACCCTGAATATGATGTCCAATGGGTCCTACAGACCATAGAGAATGAGAGAGGCCTCTAGTGGCAAAAAGACTGTATTAGCATGGCATCGCCAATCAGTGCTTCCACCATTTTAATGTCGTCAAATGGGTGGGACTTCCTACTTCCTTGACTGATCCCCCCCTAGTGACACTGTTGGACTCATGTCCAACCCGAGTCATCAGGAGAGATCAGCCAATCGTGAAGAAGAAATTGACTACTTCAAAACCAGTGGAGGCTGGGGAGAGGAGCTATAGGAGGACAGACTCTGTGTAATGGTAGGAAAGTCATTCGTGGAATGGAGTCAAACACGCGGTTTCCATATGTTTGATACCGTTCCATTTCATTCCATTCCAGCCATTAAAACAAGAGCCCGTCCTCCTATAACTCCTCCCACCAGCCTCCACTGGTCAAAATGGAGCCCATGCTGTCACAGACCCTTTAATGGCACATATGCAAAGGTGAGTCATCTATCTAACTGTATGGTAAAGACACAGGTCTGCACTGTGTCTCACTTATTTTAGTCAATAGCAGTTTGTGTTTAGGTATTATTATGTTTCCCACAAGATGTCTCTATTGGTTTTGGTTGCATCTAGTGTATGAGGGTCACCCATCATGAGATTCCTATCTTTGAAAATAACTGAGCAGAATTTTGTTGATCATAGGCCTATCTGCAGTAGGCCTATGCATGCTGGTGTTGGCACTTGTATCAAGGTTGTCCCAGAGTTCATATGTGCATACAGTGAGGGAAACGAGTATTTAATCCCCTGCTGATTTTGTATGTTTGCCCACTGACAAAGAAATGATCCGTCTATAATTTTAATGGTAGGTTTATTTGAACAGTGAGAGACAGAATAAAAACAAAAGAATCCCGAAAAACGCATGTCAAAAATGTTATAAATTGATTTGCATTTTAATGAGGGAAATAAGTATTTGACCCCCTCTCAATCAGAAAGATTTCTGGCTCCCAGGTGTCTTTTATACAGGTAACGAGCTGAGATTAGAGCACACTCTTAAAGGGAGTGCCCCTAATCTCAGTTTGTTACCTGTATAAAAGACACCTGTCCACAGAAGCAATCAATCAATCAGATTCCAAACTCTCCACCATGGCCAAGACCAAAGAGCTCTCCAAGGATGTCAGGGACAAGATTCTAGACCTACACAAGGCTGGAATGGGCTACAAGACCATCGCCAAGCAGCTTAGTGAGAAGGTGACAACAGTTGGTACGATTATTCGCGAATGGAAGAAACACAAAATAACTGTCAATCTCCCTCGGCCTGGGGCTCCATGCAAGATCTCACCTCGTGGAGTTGCAATGAACATGAGAACGGTGAGGAATCAGCCCAGAACTACACGGGAGGATCTTGTCAATGATCTCAAGGCAGCTGGGACCATAGTCATCAAGAAAACAATTGGTAACACACTACGCTGTGAAGGACTGAAATCCTGCAGCGCCCACAAGGTCCCCCTGCTCAAGAAAGCACATATACAGTGCCTTGCGAAATTATTCGGCCCCCTTGAACTTTGTGACCTTTTGCCACATTTCAGGCTTCAAACATAAAGATATAAAACTGTATTTTTTGTGAAGAATCAACAACAAGTGGGACACAATCATGAAGTGGAACAACATTTATTGGATATTTCAAACTTTTTTAACAAATCAAAAACTGAAAAATTGGGCGTGCAAAATTATTCAGCCCCTTTACTTTCAGTGCAGCAAACTCTCTCCAGAAGTTCAGTGAGGATCTCTGAATGATCCATTGTTGACCTAAATGACTAATGATGATAAATACAATCCACCTGTGTGTAATCAAGTCTCCGTATAAATGCACCTGCACTGTGATAGTCTCAGAGGTCCGTTAAAAGCGCAGAGAGCATCATGAAGAACAAGGAACACACCAGGCAGGTCCGAGATACTGTTGTGAAGAAGTTTAAAGCCGGATTTGGATACAAAAAAGATTTCCCAAGCTTTAAACATCCCAAGGAGCACTGTGCAAGCGATAATATTGAAATGGAAGGAGTATCAGACCACTGCAAATCTACCAAGACCTGGCCGTCCCTCTAAAATTTCAGCTCATACAAGGAGAAGACTGATCAGAGATGCAGCCAAGAGGCCCATGATCACTCTGGATGAACTGCAGAGATCTACAGCTGAGGTGGGAGACTCTGTCCATAGGACAACAATCAGTCGTATATTGCACAAATCTGGCCTTTATGGAAGAGTGGCAAGAAGAAAGCCATTTCTTAAAGATATCCATAAAAAGTGTTGTTTAAAGTTTGCCACAAGCCACCTGGGAGACACACCAAACATGTGGAAGAAGGTGCTCTGGTCAGATGAAACCAAAATTGAACTTTTTGGCAACAATGCAAAACGTTATGTTTGGCGTAAAAGCAACACAGCTCATCACCCTGAACACACCATCCCCACTGTCAAACATGGTGGTGGCAGCATCATGGTTTGGGCCTGCTTTTCTTCAGCAGGGACAGGGAAGATGGTTAAAATTGATGGGAAGATGGATGGAGCCAAATACAGGACCATTCTGGAAGAAAACCTGATGGAGTCTGCAAAAGACCTGAGACTGGGAGATTTGTCTTCCAACAAGACAATGATCCAAAACATAAAGCAAAATCTACAATGGAATGGTTCAAAAATAAACATATCCAGGTGTTAGAATGGCCAAGTCAAAGTCCAGACCTGAATCCAATCGAGAATCTGTGGAAAGAACTGAAAACTGCTGTTCACAAATGCTCTCCATCCAACCTCACTGAGCTCGAGCTGTTTTGCAAGGAGGAATGGGAAACAATTTCAGTCTCTCGATGAGCAAAACTGATAGAGACATACCCCAAGCGACTTACAGCTGTAATCGCAGCAAAAGGTGGCGCTACAAAGTATTAACTTAAGGGGGCTGAATAATTTTGCACGCCCAATTTTTCAGTTTTTGATTTGTTAAAAAAGTTTGAAATATCCAATAAATGTCGTTCCACTTCATGATTGTGTCCCACTTGTTGTTGATTCTTCACAAAAAAATACAGTTTTATATCTTTATGTTTGAAGCCTGAAATGTGGCAAAAAGTCGCAAAGTTCAAGGGGGCCGAATACTTTCGCAAGGCACTGTACATGCCCGTCTGAAGTGTGCCAATGAACATCTAAATGATTCAGAGGACAACTGGGAGAAAGTGTTGTGGTCAGATGACACCAAAATGGAGCTCTTTGGCATCAAGGAGGTGGATTGCTGCCTATGACCCCAAGAACACCATCCCCACCGTCAAACATGGAGGTGGAAACATTATTCTTTGGGGGTGTTTTTCTGCTAAGGGGACAGGACAACTTCACCGCATAAAAGGGACGATGGACGGGGCCATGTACCGTCAAATCTTGGGTGAGAACCTCCTTCCCTCAGCCAGGGCATTGAAAATGGGTCGTGGATGGGTATTCCAGCATGACAATGACCCAAAACACACGGCCAAGGCAACAAAGGAGTGGCTCAAGAAGAAGCACATTAAGGCCCTGGAGTGGCCTAGCCAGTCTCCAGAGCTTAATCCCATAGAAAATCTGTGGAGGGAGCTGAAGGTTCGAGTTGCCAAACGTCAGCCTCGAAACCTTAATGACTTGGAGAAGATCTGCAAAGAGGAGTGGGACAAAATCCCTCCTGAGATGTGTGCAAACCTGGAGGCCAACTACAAGAAACGTCTGACCTCTGTGATTGCCAACAAGGGTTTTTCCACCAAGTACTAAGTCATGTTTTGCAGAGGGGTCAAATACTTATTTCCCTCATTAAAATGCAAATCAATTTATAACATTTTTGTCATGGATTTTGTTGTTGTTATTCTGTCTCTCACTGTTCAAATAAACCTACCATTAAAATTATAGACTGATCATTTCTTTGTCAGTGGGCAAACGTACAAAATCAGCAGGGGATCAAATACTTTTTTCCCTCACTGTAGATAGAACTTCATGGAAATAGTCATTCGTCCTGTAGAGCTTTTTAAAGGAGTACTGAAGTCTGTGACTGTACTACAGCCTCTGCCTAGAGGTGCAGAGCTATAAAGGAGTAGTGAAGTCTATGTGACTGTACTACAGCCTCTGTCTAGAGGTGCAGAGCTATAAAGGAGTATTGAAGTCTGTGACTGTACTACAGCCTCTGCCTAGAGGTGCAGAGCTATAAAGGAGTAGTGAAGTCTATGTGACTGTACTACAGCCTCTGCCTAGAGGTGTGGAGCTATAAAGGAGTAGTGAAGTCTATGTGACTGTACTACAGCCTCTGCCTAGAGGTGTGGAGCTATAAAGGAGTAGTGAAATCTGTGACTGTACTACAGCCTCTGCCTAGAGGTGTGGAGCTATAAAGGAGTATTGAAGTCTGTGACTGTACTACAGCCTCTGCCTAGAGGTGTGGAGCTATAAAGGAGTAGTGAAGTCTGTGACTGTACTACAGCTTCTGCCTAGAGGTGCAGAGCTATAAAGGAGTAGTGAAGTCTGTGACTGTACTACAGCCTCTGCCTAGAGGTGCAGAGCTATAAAGGAGTATTGAAGTCTGTGACTGTACTACAGCCTCTGCCTAGAGGTGTGGAGCTATAAAGGAGTAGTGAAGTCTGTGACTGTACTACAGCCTCTGCCTAGAGGTGCAGAGCTATAAAGGAGTAGTGAAGTCTATGACTGTACTACAGCCTCTGCCTAGAGGTGTGGAGCTATAAAGGAGTAGTGAAGTCTCTGACTGTACTACAGCCTCTGTCTAGAGGTGCAGAGCTATAAAGGAGTAGTGAAGTCTGTGACTGTACTACAGCCTCTGCCTAGAGGTGCAGAGCTATAAAGGAGTATTGAAGTCTGTGACTGTACTACAGCCTCTGCCTAGAGGTGTGGAGCTATAAAGGAGTAGTGAAGTCTGTGACTGTACTACAGCCTCTGCCTAGAGGTGCAGAGCTATAAAGGAGTAGTGAAGTCTATGTGACTGTACTACAGCCTCTGCCTAGAGGTGTGGAGCTATAGTAGTGAAGTCTCTGACTGTACTACAGCCTCTGTCTAGAGGTGCAGAGCTATAAAGGAGTAGTGAAGTCTGTGACTGTACTACAGCCTCTGCCTAGAGGTGTGGAGCTATAAAGGAGTAGTGAAGTCTATGTGACTGTACTACAGCCTCTGCCTAGAGGTGCAGAGCTATAAAGAGTAGTGAAGTCTATGTGACTGTACTACAGCCTCTGCCTAGAGGTGCAGAGCTATAAAGAGTAGTGAAGTCTGTGACTGTACTACAGCCTCTGCCTAGAGGTGCAGAGCTTATAGCTAAAATCTTTAGTTGCTACATATTTTTGGGGTACTTGTAAATTAATGACATATAGCCATTGATTCTTGAAGAATATAATTTATAAACACTTAATGAGATTAGTTTAACAGTCGTACCCCATCTCAACCCAAAATATACATTTGTTTTACACCAATGTTTGTAAACAACATAAATTTAAACACGCACACTGTATAGCCTCATAACATGGTTCAAATCATAATTGTGGTATCATGGACAGTCAGTCCTTAGCATCTATAGCTCTGTCTATGAATTTGAGAGTGGTTACATATGTCCAGGTCCATCCCTCAGCTTTTTACCAAACCAGAGGCGAGTTGACGGCTTTGTTATTGTTTCAACTAATGATTCTAGCTTTAAAGGTCACGGGTTCAAGCCTTGCTCTGGCTGCCGTCATCCATACCCCCCCAATCAATCCCTGAGCTACCAAGGTTTGGAGCAGCAACAACAACAAAAACTGCACGGTTTCTTTAAAGATGAACACAGCCTGTGTCAAAGCTTCTGCATTGGTCGGTCCGCTTGTCAACCACAACTGTTTACAACATCAAACGACAGCGAGGTGGAATTTCCCAGGTTACAGCAGAGGCCACTTCCGCAATTGGTGTCTGGGTAAATGGATGGAGCCACTGAAGCAGAAAGGTAGCTAACATAAAGCCAAAGACCTCTTTGTTTACCAAGAACATTTATAGAAAGTTGTCTAGCTACGTTGTCTGGAATCAGACACTGGTTTTTGTTGTTGTTGTTGTTGTTGTCGTCGCGTAACAAATGACTAGTTAGTTTGCTATCTATTATATATTGTGTCATGTTAGCTAGAATTTGCATGACTTTGTTAGCCAGGACGTTATCTTGTAGAAATACTTCCACTTAGATATATAACGTTATCTAACGCGAAAAGAGCTATCGTTCAAATAAGCAAAATGTTAGCTTGCTATACAGTCCGATTTACTACTTTGTTAGCTAACGTTAACTAACTAATGTTTTTTTTTCTCGGTATCTTAGCAACTGAAATGACTAGTTAGTTAGCTAGCTAGCTCCATGGCTAGTCGTAATTGTATCGTTAACTAAAGCCAGCGGTGAAACTATCAAGGATGTCGCTCCTAAACTACTGAACCGCGAGATATGTTGTTCTCGCTTGTCATCTAATCAGGGACTGTTTTTCTGGACTGGATACTTTAGTCGTCTCTTCTTCTACTCTATAAATGAACGAAGACAGAAAGAAAGGCCGAAAAGACAGAGTGAGTTGGGTCATGTTGTCTTGTGATGATGTCCACCGAGAGACATCTCATGACAACATCCAGTTTCAATCCAATTGGTTTTAATATATTGTCTTTCATTTCGTTACTCTATTTTGCAACTGAGATCAACTACTAATCGTCTGGTTATTCCTGTACAATGTCTTTGTTTCTCAACTTTTCTGTCTGGAAGTTCCGTTTTTTATTATTGCATGGTCATTCTTCAGGCATTCTCCAGTGTGGCATTTTTAATAGCATTTTTACAAGGTTGTTATCACTCCATGACTTGACCACATCAGTGTTTGTAAGTTACACATTTGAAATGATCGTGTCCCGAAATAGCATTTACAGAAGTCCCCTTTGACGGTGACGTTCATATGTGACTCTTTGCATTGTAAATGATTTAGTGGGAAACCAAAACAATGGTTTTTATGTAACAAAACTTCTCCTCCAACGCTTTCGGGAAGTATTTAGACCCCTTGACTTTTTCCACATTTTAGTTTACGTTAGACTTATTCTAAAATAGCTTTTTTTCTTTCCTTTATCAATCTACACACAATACCCCATAATGTCAAAGCAAAAACAGGATTTTAAAAATCTTTGCAAATGTGTCTAAATTATTATTATTATTTTTTTTAAAGACTGACATACCACATTTACATAAGTATTCAGACCCTTTACTCAGTACTTTGTTGAAGCACCTTTGGCAGCGATTACAGCCTCAAGTCTTCTTGAGTGTGACGCTACAAGTTTGGTACACCTGTATTTGTGGAGTTTCTCCAATTCTTCTCCGCAGATCCTCTCAAGCTCTGTCAGGTTGGCTGGGGAGTGTCGCTGCACAGCTATTTCCAGGTCTCTCCAGAGATGTTAGATCGGGTCCAAGTCCAGGCTCTGACTGGGCCACTCAAGGACATTCAGAGACTTGTCCCAAAGCCACTCTTGCGTTGTCTTGGCTGTGTGCTTAGGATCGTTGTCCTGTTGGAAGGTGAACCTTCGCCCCAGTCTGAGGTCCTGAGCGCTCTTGAGCAGGTTTTCATCAGGGAGCTCTCTGTACTTTGCTCCATTCATCTTTCCCTCGATCCTGACTAGTCTCCCAGTCCCACAGCATGATGCTGCCACCACCATGCTTCACCGTAGCAATGGTGCCAGGTTTCCTCCGGACGTGACGCTTGGCATTCAGGACAAAGAGTTCAATCTTGGTTTCATCAGACCAGAGAATCTTGTTTCTTATGGTCTGCGAGTCTTTAGGTGCCTTTTGGAAAACTCTAAGCGGGCTGTCGTGCCTTTTACTGAGGAGTGGATTCCGTCTGAGGAGCTGGCCTGATTGGTGGAGTGCTGCAAAGATGGTTGTCCTTCTGGAAGGTTCTCCCATCTCCACAGAGGAACTCTGGAGCTCTGTCAGTGACCATCAGGTTCTTGGTCACCTCCCTGACCAAAGCACTTCTCCCCTGATTGCTCATTTTAGCCAGATGGCCAGCTCTAGGAAGAGTCTTGGTGGTTCCAAACTTCTTCCATTTTAAAAATGATGGAGGGCACTGTGTTCTTGGAGACCTTCAATGCTGCAGAAATTTTTGGTACCCTTCACCAGATCTGTGCTTCGATACAATCCTGTGTCTGAGCTCTACGGACAATTCCTTCAACCTCATGGCTTGGTTTTTGCTCTGACATGCACTGTCAACTGTGGGACATTATATAGACATGTGCCTTTCCAAAGCATGTCCAATCAATTGAATTTACCACAGGTGGACTCCAATCAAATTATAGAAACAGCTCAAGGATGATCAATGAAAACAGGAAGCGCCTGAGCTCAATTTCGAGTCTCATAGCAAAGGGTCTGAATACTTATGTAGATAAGGTATTTCTGTTTTTTATTTTAAATTTGCAAACATTTCTAAAAACCTCTTCAATTTGTCATTCTGGGGAATTGTGTGTAGATTGATTTATAAAAAAAAGTTATTAAATCCATTTAGAATAAGGCTGTGCCGTAACACAATGTGGAGACAGTCAAGGGGTCTGAATACTTTCAGAATGCACTGTATATGAGGGAGTAGGAGGTTGGTACTTCTCCTCCTGTAGGAGGTTGGTACTTCTCCTCCTGTAGGAGGTAGTATGAGATTTGCATTTTGTAATGTCATGCTAAAGATCATCTCAATCTCTATTAGTTTCCCCCTTAGCCTTGTGTGCTAGAGCTATTGACTTAGCCTGGTCCCAGATCTGTTTGTCAACTCCTTGTCATTCATTGCCATGCCATGGAGTTGACATGATAGCACAAACAGATCTGGGACCAGGCTACTAAAGTCTAGGTTCTCCCATCACAAACAGTAAACATGACATGGGCCTATTTCCCCGTACTGTCACAAAAGTTACTGAGCATAGTCAAAACACATTCCCTAACTGAAACCTCCCACACAGCTCTGCCTCTCTTTTTCTATTGGTTCTTTCCTATTGACGTTTCTGTTCTGTTGTTCCTCCAGTTCCCAGCACCATGCCTGGTAAGTGAATCCGTGGCAATGGAAGGAAAAGGGCCCTATCACATCTACGACCCAGGCGGGGGCGAGGCTAAGGCCAGAGAGGCCAGGGAGGAGGGCAGCAGCATTGGAGGGAGCAGCTATAGACTACTGCTGGAAGAGAACAGCGTTCTCCGAGAGAGGATGAAGGGACTCAAGAGCTTAGGTCCGTACCTGCTTTTGTGACGCAGCCTGCCGCTCTGGTCTAGCTCTTTATTATGGTCCTAATCTCTTGTGGACAGAAAAACATAGACACATAAGTGGGCATCTGACCAAATTGCAGAAGATTTTAGTTCTGGGTTAATTTTAAATGATTGTAAAGCATGTCTTTAAACAACATCCCCCCCTCATCTACCTGTATTATTTAGGGACTTGTGGCATTGTACAAATGCCACTGTACAGCAGTAGACCTGGGTTAACTACACCCCTGGTCAAAAGTTTTAGAACACCTCATTCAAGGGTTTTTCCTTTATTTTTACTATTTTCTACATTGTACAATTTAATAGTGAAGACATCAAAACTATGAAATAACACATGGAGTCATGTAGTAACCCCAAAAAAAGTATTAAACAAATCAAAATATATTTTATATTCTTCAAATAGCCACCCTTTGCCTTGATGGCACGCTCTTGACATTCTCTCAACCAGCTTCATGAGGTAGTCACCTGGAATGCATTTCAATTAACAGGTGTGTCTTCTTAAAAGTTAATTTGTGGAATTTCTTTCCTTGATGCATTTGAGCCAATCAGTTGTGTTGTGACAAGGTAGGGGTGGTATACAGAAGATAGCCCTATTTGGTAAAAGACCAAGGCCGTATTATGGCAAGGACACCTCAAATAAGCAAAGAGAAATGACATTCCGTCATTAAAAATTTCAAGAACTTTGAAAGTTTCTTCAACTGCAGTTGCAAAAAAACATCAAGCGTTATGGTGAAACTGTCTCTCATGAGGACCACCACAGGAATGAAAGACCCAGAGTTACCTCTGCTGCAGAGGATAAGTTCATTAGAGTTACCAGCCTCTGAAATTGTAGCCCAAGTAAGTTCTTCACAGGGTTCAAGTAACAGACACATCTCAGCATGTGCCTTCATGGTCAAATTTCTGCAAAGAAACCACTACTAAAGGACACAATAAGAAGACTTGCTTGGGCCGAGAAACACGAGCAATGGACATTAGACCGGTGGAAATCTGTCCTTTGGTCTAGAATCCAAATCTGAGATTTTTGGTTCCAACCGCTGTGTCTTTGTGAAGCACGCTGTGGGTGAACGGATAATGTCTACATGTGTATTTCCCACCATAAAGCATGGAGAAGGAGGTGTGGGGGTGCTTTGCTGGTGACACTCAGTGATTTATTTAGAAATCAAGGCACACTTAACCAGTATGGCTACCACATCATTCATAGTTTTGTAAGATGGCGCCGGAGAAGGCAGACGTTTTACGTGCCCACAGCCGATTTGTGTATTTGCAACTTTTATTTTTGAAACTTATTTTATACATAATGTTGCCGCTACCGTCTCTTATGACAGAAAATAACTTCTAGACATCAGGACTGGGATTACTCACCACGGACTAGCAGAATCCCGACGTAAAGGATATACTGCTTTCTCGCGAACAGGCCCTGATCCCCGTGATCTGCGTGAAGAGGTGGCGGAGAAAAAGGGGCCAAAGGGTGGGCTTCTGAGAATTCGTAGGCGATCGAATAAACCCCCACATCCTTCCGTTCTGCTAGCAAACGTCAATTTTATTCTCCAAAGATTGCACGAGTTATGCGGAAGATTAAAATACCAACGGGACTTTTAAAAACTGTAACATCTTATGTTTCACCGAGTTGTGGCTGAACGATGACAATATGAACATACAGCTGGCTGGTTATACGATGTACTGGCAGGATAGAACAGCGGCGTCTGGTAAGACAAGGGGCGGAGGAATATGTGTTTTTGTAAATAACAGCTGGTGCACAATATCTAAAGAAGTCTCGAGCTATTGCTCGCCTGAGGTAAGAGTATCTCATGATAAGCTGTAGACCACACAACCTACTGAGAGAGTTTTCATCTGTATTCTTCGTAGCTGTTTACATTAGCTGTATTCCTGCATAAGCAAACAATAAAACGCTCACCCAAAGGTGGCGCTCCTAGTAGCCGGGGACTTTAATGCAGGGAAACCTAAATCCCTTTTTACCAAATATCTATCAACATGTTAAACGTGCAACCATATGAAAAGGAAAACTCTCCCTCCATTTGTCAAATCTGACCATAATTCTATCCTCCTGATTCTTGCTTACAAGCAAAAATTAAAGCAGGAAGCACTAGTGACCTAGATCAATTTTTTTTTTAAGTGGTCAGATGAAGCAGATGCTAAGCTACATGACTGTTTTGCTAGAACAGACTGGAATATGTTCCCGGGATTCCTCCTGCCAGGACAACAACCTCTCCCTCAACGTGATCAAGACAAAGGAGATGATTGTGGACTCCGGGAGAAAGAGGACCAAGCACGCCCCCATTCTCATCGATGGAGCTGCAGTGGAGCAGGTTGAGAGCTTCAAGTTCCTTGGTGTCCACATCACCAACAAACTAACATGGTCCAAGCACACCAAGACAGTCGTAAAGCGGGCACGACAAAACCTATTCCCCCTCAGGAGACTGAAAAGATTTGGCATGGGTCCTCAGATCCTCAAAGCGTTCTACAGCTGCACCATCGAGAGCATGGTTGCATCACTGCCTGGTATGGCAACTGCTCGGCCTCCGACCACAAGGCACTACAGAGGGTAGTGCGAACGGCCCAGTACATCACTGGGGCCAAGCTTCCTGCCATCCAGGA
This sequence comes from Oncorhynchus tshawytscha, assembly GCF_018296145.1. Classification (NCBI taxonomy): domain Eukaryota; kingdom Metazoa; phylum Chordata; class Actinopteri; order Salmoniformes; family Salmonidae; genus Oncorhynchus; species Oncorhynchus tshawytscha. The sequence continues at coordinate 83,123,379 of NC_056436.1, read as the reverse complement.
CCTCTATACCAGGCGGTGTCAGAGGAAGGCCCCAAAAATTGTCAGGCTCCAGCCACCCTAGTCATAGACTGTTCACTCTGCTACTGCATGGCAAATGGTACCGGAGCGCCAAGCCTAGGTCCAACAGGCTTCTAAACAGCTTCTACCCTCAAGCCATAAGACTCCTGAGCATCTAGTCAAATGGCTACTCAGACTATTTGCATTGCCCCCCTTACACCACTGCTAATCTGTCATCAATGCATAGTCACTTTAATAACTCTACCTACATGTACATACTACCTCAACTAACATTGACTCTGTATTGGTACCCCCCTGTGTAAAGTCTCGCTATTGTTATTTTACTGCTGCTCTTTTTACTTGTTACTTTTTTTTTTTTTTTTACTGCATTGTTGATTAGGGGCTCGTAAGTAGGCATTTCACTGTAATGTCTACTATACCTGTTGTATTCGGCACATGACTATGAGTCACAATGTAGAAAATGGTAAATATAAAGATCAACCCTTGAATGAGTAGGTGTTCTAAAACTTTTGACCGGTAGTACCCATGTGATCTGACAGATCTCAAGACAATGTAGAAAATGGTAAATATAAAGATCAACCCTTGAATGAGTAGGTGTTCTAAAACTTTTGACCGGTAGTACCCATGTGATCTGACAGATCTCAAGACCATAATGTCTACTATACCTGTTGTATTCGGCACATGACTATGAGTCACAATGTAGAAAATGGTAAATATAAAGATCAACCCTTGAATGAGTAGGTGTTCTAAAACTTTTGACCGGTAGTACCCATGTGATCTGACAGATCTCAAGACCATACCCCCCCTCAACCCTCATCACACTCCTCTGTCGAGATTAGTGTTGTGACCTATACATTATGGGTACATATTGTCATAGCCTTGTAGGAACAATGTGGTTAGACCTGATTTCATTCTTTGGCTATGTGCTGTAATGTTTGCAGGGAGTTTCTCTAGTGACTTGTGACCTTGTATGTTTTTGTTGAGTTGGTGTGGTCCATTCTTTGGTTATGTGCTGTTTCTTTGTAATGAGTAATGTTCTCAGGGTCAGCATGATTTTAGTTGTTAGTCATCAGAAACACTAGCTACCGTCTATCCATCACGTATTATAGGTCATGTCGACTGTGAATAACATTCATCTCTATGCCACAACCCAAAATGAACAAGTGACTACTTCAAATCAAGATGTTTCTGACCGTCTGTCTGGTGTGTAGGAGCAGTTTGTTACTGCTGTGAATACGGTTGTTACTAATGGTTTGGTGTGTAGGAGACCTGTTGGAGGAGTCTCAGTGGGAAGCTTCTAAGTTGCGTCAGCGCGTAGAGGAGCTGGTCAGAGACAACGAGGCCCTGAAGTCTTCTACCTCCAGCTTCGCTACCAGTCTGTGTATGGGAGGACCTGTTCAGACTGAGACACAAGGTATGGTATCAGAGATGGGTTTCCTACCTGATTATTCATGATTTGCAGCAATATGTTATCACCAATGGCCCAGTGCAATCAAAAACATGATTGTCCTGTTTAAAAAAACAATGTTTAAATATACATTTCCACACTGAGGTTGGTGTAATATTGTGAAAATGATAATGTCATTTTAGTGTAAGAGCTGATTGAAAATACCACCTGAAATTTCAGCCTGTTTTGGTGGTATGGAGTTTTGGCCTTGGTGACATCACTAGTTAATAGACCAATAGGAGGTCCTAATCTCTCTGTCAATAACAAGTCATTTTCATACCCTTCCCAGACACTCCTAGCACAATTCTTGCTTGAGAAATTGCCCTTTGATAAGAAGCTATTTTGAATGTCTTTTTGACCCTATAACCGTGGTGTGACTCCTAACTGTTTCAGGTCAGGGGAAGCTTCACCGTCAGCCCAGTAACGACCAGAGACTGAGTCAGTCGTGTCTCTCAACGGAGAAGGCCCTACATCATGATCAGCCCAGTGTAAGTAAACAGAGATTTTACTTTATAGCTATATAGTACTTTATATTTTATAGATAATGTGCTGGGCTGCTCAGCTTGCTCAATAATAAGTACAGCCTCCTTAGCCTACATCTGAAACATAACATTCACATGTCTGGTGGTGGTGTGCTTTTTATGTCTGTCTGGCTTCCAGCAAAAGCTAACTGGTTTACTTAAAGGGATAGTTTGGGATTTTGGCAATGAAGTTCCTTTTTCTTCCCCAGAGTTGGGTGAACTTGTGGATATCATTTTGTTTGGGGGGGGGCTCTGTGTGTAGTTTTAAGAAGGTCGCTAACTGGCATTAGTGCATCATGCTAGCTGTTCTCATAGACTTCCAGTCATTGCGCTACTGCTAGTTAGCCTTGGTTCGGGAAACTACCTCTAACGTCCTCCTTACTGGATACAGAGGCATACAAATAAAAAAGGTGAGTTGGTCGGACTCTGGGGAAGTAGATAAAGGGCTTCATTGCCAAAATCCTGAAGTATCCCTTTAATACTGACCAGTCTGGATCATTGTCCTCCTTGGTGCTTGTAGGAAGGTCTGTCCGAGTTTGAGGTGGTGAATATGGAGCAGAAGACCTCCGATACCTTGCCGGTAAGTACTAGTTTTCATACGAGGCTAGCTAACAATAACAGGGGGCAAAAAAATGGGATGTTTGGAAACGATCCAGGTTCTTTATGTAATTTGTTCAGTTTAATCCATAAAGTTGTGTGTGTAGCCTACATTCAGGACCACTCAATCTGTTTGTGTCTAGGAGGCTCAAGTTCAGCAAGAATTGGACTCTCTGTCTGTGTGTGTGTGTGTGTGTGTGTGTGTGTGTGGTTATAACTTCCAGTTACACTGAGCAGTTGTTTTGGGCCCTGTACAGGGCCAGATAAGAACAACAATATAATCAGAAAATAGAAAGTGACGTATCATTTAAAAGCTATACCTCTTCCCTCATAAATCATGCTCTATGTTCATAGAACATAGGTCAAGGTACAATTGGTGTCATATTTTATTTCAAATTTCTCATTCACCAACATGGGGACAATGTTGCCATACTGACTGGACAGGACTGTGTTTGTAGGACATAAGAGTGAACTGGAACCCCAAAATGTATTTTATGAGGGTAGTAATACAATATTCACATGTCATTTTAGAAAATTCCACTAGAGTTAAGAGGTTTTAAAAACCATTGAACATGGTCGTTATACCTGGTGAAGAATCTAAGAGCGGCTCCTCAAGTTTCATTTCCTTAGCTCTCGGTTGTCTTTGGTCATGTCTTCTATATCAGGAACTTCTCATGTGTCTCATTTCTAGTGAGTCAACTAACAGCCAACTAACTCAATACTGGTAGCTCGACATGAGTCAGCACAGGGAATGTCCACGTTTTATTACTGACCCCACACACACACACACTCACTCACTCACTCACTCACACACTCACACACTCACACACTCACACACTCACACACTCACACACTCACACACTCACACACTCTCACACACACACACCTGCAGTTAGAATGCCTGACAGGGAAGAATGTCAGTCACAGAATATTCCGGACTGATATGGTATAGAATCAAATGACTATCGCTGATATAATGCATCACCCAAAAGTATAGGAAAACTGTGACACATTTTCACACGTCTATAGACTGAGCTTCTTCTAAATGTTTCATCAGCTCGGAGTCAATCTTAATGGGGTTTTTGCTTCATTGTATAATATTGCACAACATGTATAGCCCTGCATTGCATATAGGATATGGAGCGTTACTTACATGATTGATCAATCAATACAACACGCAGGGATAGTCTATCTACAGGCTGTATGATCCAGATGGGATTTGTCCTTATTTTTATACATCTCGTATCCATGAAACTGGAGAACTAGAAATATGTTGTTTTTGACATTACTTGATTGGAGTCCTGTCCAGTCAGTATGGCAGTACAGAACTTCTGATTGGTGTTTCTCAGATCCTCTTTGTTTTGCTATCATATAATTCTATCTTAAAAAAAAAAAAACGTTGTTATTTTATCTTAATGTCATATTTGTCTAGAAATGTATTGTTTTGGAGGTGTTTTGAAGTTTGATTTGATCTCCAGGCTGGTGCAGGAACAGGACAGCTTCCTCAGGAGAACCAGGAGTTAACCAGTCAGCTACAGCGTCTAGAAAGCTCCTTTAGTATCTTTGCTGAGGCGTCCAACCCCAACCAGCTCCTAGCCCACCTGGGACGCATGGCCGTCGAGTTCCACCACCTCTCCTCCAAGGTCCAGAAGAACGAGCAGAGGACCTCCCTCCTACAGGTAACTGACAGGGGAGAGAGGCAGGTAGATAGCCAGGCTTAGTAGACAAATGTCCACACAGGTATTTCAAAGACTGGAAATTCAGCATGTGACCTGAATAGCGAATAACAGTTGTGTATTTTGTCATTCCTGATGCTGAACCAAATGATGTTGCAAAACCAAGGCAGCGTCTAGTCTTCCTGGGTCCAAATAGGAAACGAAACACAACAAATGAAATACATAACACAATACATCATATAATTCAAAATACAATAAAATTCATTTTCATTTTAATATATATATATATATGTCTCTTTACATGCCGTAAGGTGTTCTTTTATCAGGTTTTATTTCTAGCTTGAGTTTCCTGGGGTGGCAGAGTTCCATGCTACCGCACAGCAAGTGGTACTGGAGCGCCAAGTCTAGGTCCAAAAGGCTCCTTAACAGTTTCTACCCCCAAGCTATAAGAACTGCTGTAAATAGTCCGGCCACCCAGACTATTGCTTATTATGACAGGGGGGGACTGGAGCACTAGCCTAGCGGTTCACTATGTTGAAGGAGATCATCCTGGAACCACTGTGGTTAGGGAGAATCCCCTCTCTTTTAAAGACTGTCGGTTGCTCCCACAGCAAGTCAAAATTGTCACAAACAGAGACGTTCCTGTCTGTGCAAAGTTTCTTCAGGGACTCCTTTAGGGCAGCGAGGCAGCTGTAACTTTCCGAACCCTTTCTATAGTACGGCATCGGGCCAGATATGATTATTCTCTTCCCTGTGCCAACGACGGTGTTCAAGACAATGTTGTAGTCCTTCTACGCTTCCTCAGATTGCCAAAGTGAGTGACGATGGTGCCAGTATTAGAGTAGTTGGCTAGAACAGTGGGCAGAGGGGAATTGATGTCTCGGACACGGGCGCCTGGGTGACGCTGGACCGTGGTCAGCCCACAGGCCAAAGTCTCTCACCATTGAGCGTCCCATGATGACCGTGGTCGAGATGGAGAAGGGGGAACAGAACGGGACTGCCTCGGTCGGGGGGGGTGTGTCTTGGTACAGGAGGACAGTGTTGTGTTACTCATGCGTGTCCCTCTGTTTGTCAAGACTCTTTGTGAGCAGCTCAGACACGAGAACAGCGAGCTGAGAAAGAAGATGGAGGAAGACCTTCAGTACAGAAATGGAGATGTGGAACTGCTGAGGTGAGTTGTTGTATTTTCTCTGCATTCAGTTTCATCTCCCCAGGGGAGAGGAGGAGTTTACATTTACTATTGTGAATTGAAACGGTTGGCTTTATGCTGTTTTCTGCTCCTAAGTCAAGTTTAGTACTTTGTTGGAGTTTATTGAGCTTAAATAAAGGCAATAAACTCTTGGTAGTCAGTAAATTAAAAGTGGACTTTCACTTTTCTTTTTCCCATTGATTCTCTGTCTAGCAACTACAAAGCTTCAAGTGAAGTGACAGTTGGTCAAACTTTTGTTTTTGATGCCTCCTGGAATTGCCCTAATATTCTCCCTACCTCCGTGGGGCTGTAGGGTCTTCCCAGAGAATATTCTAGGGCTCTGCCAAGCTGCACATTCCTCCTACTAAACACTGCGATACATAGTCTAGATATCTCTATAACTGCATAGTAACACTAACCCTGCTTTCACTCTCTGGTCACTGCAGACCAGAGAACCTGAAGCTGAAAGAGCAGGTAACGGGAGCAGGAGAGACCGCGGCAGAGAGCGAGGGGCAGCCAGAAGCCAAAGAAGACGTGGTGAAAGAGGAAACTGCCAGCGTTAGATCCAAGATGGAGGTCAGCACACCACAGAAGGTATGGAAATCCCTCCCCAGAATGGATGGAATGGCACCTGTCTGATTCAGAGTACATTAAAAGCTGGGGGGGAGAGAGAGAGGGGGGAATGATCAGCATAGACATCTAGGAAGCCACAGCATCATTTCAGGATGTGCGCTGTTACAGTAAACACTCCAGTATTTAAATACTCTAGTTTCCGTATTGAGTATTGGCAGTATGAGTCAGGTCATTGCCAGGCATCGCGGTAGTGGAATAGTTACCATGACTGACGTCTCATCCTAATGTACTGTACAGTATGGGGATGTGATTGACTGTAGTACTACTGTAATGTTGCTGTGTGTGAAATCCTTTTTTCCCCATTGGTCACTGTAGAATGTCTGAGAGACCTCCCCCCCCCCAAAAAAAGCACATGTTTATTTTTATGACACGACTTGTGTAAATGGTGATCTGTACTAGTGCTGGGAATTATAAGAGCAATGTTTCATATCCTTGTTCTGTTGCAGAGCGGAATCTGTGAATGAATTACATTTCTAATCATTTATTGTGAAACGCATCATTGTGATGTTTTGACAGTTAGCTTTTTGAAAGTCCTATGTCTTGAAAATATGATTGCTGACATGGGGGGGGCATTTTTGTCACTGTATCAACAGTGGGATCTAATGAAAACAAATACCGGGTTTGGAATTGGATTATTCCTTCTTTTGTTTTTTAAAGAATCATCATGTTTTATATCCCTTGTACTACAGCGGAGGGGGAATGCCACAGAGATGGAGAAAGCCCCGGCCAAGCCCTGTGACCCAGAGGCCTACGAGAAGAAGATCAAGCTTCTAGAGAAGCAGAGGAAAGATGTGAGTCCCTCTCAACTTTACATCAGGTGTTCTCTTGCCACGTTAAAAAAAAGTATTTGTTATAAAAGTGTATGTCCCAAATGACACCCTATTCCCTTTTTTTAAAAATAGTGGGGTCAATACCTGGGTCAATACATAGTAGTGCACTAGTGTTTTGACCTGGGTCAATACATAGTAGTGCACTAGTGTTTTGACCTGGGTCAATACATAGTAGTGCACTAGTGTTTTGACCTGGGTCAATACATAGTAGTGCACTAGTGTTTTGACCTGGGTCAATACATAGTAGTGCACTAGTGTTTTTGACCTGGGTCAATACATAGTAGTGCACTAGTGTTTTTGACCTGGGTCAATACATAGTAGTGCACTAGTGTTTTTGACCTGGGTCAATACATAGTAGTGCACTAGTGTTTTTGACCTGGGTCAATACATAGTAGTGCACTAGTGTTTTTGACCTGGGTCAATACATAGTAGTGCACTAGTGTTTTTTGACCTGGGTCAATACATAGTAGTGCACTAGTGTTTTTTGACCTGGGTCAATACATAGTAGTGCACTAGTGTTTTTTGACCTGGGTCAATACATAGTAGTGCACTAGTGTTTTTGACCTGGGTCAATACATAGTAGTGCACTAGTGTTTTTGACCTGGGTCAATACATAGTAGTGCACTAGTGTTTTTGACCTGGGTCAATACATAGTAGTGCACTAGTGTTTTTTGACCTGGGTCAATACATAGTAGTGCACTAGTGTTTTTTGACCTGGGTCAATACATAGTAGTGCACTAGTGTTTTTTGACCTGGGTCAATACATAGTAGTGCACTAGTGTTTTTTGACCTGGGTCAATACATAGTAGTGCACTAGTGTTTTTTGACCTGGGTCAATACATAGTAGTGCACTAGTGTTTTTGACCTGGGTCAATACATAGTAGTGCACTAGTGTTTTTTGACCTGGGTCAATACATAGTAGTGCACTAGTGTTTTTTTGACCTGGGTCAATACATAGTAGTGCACTAGTGTTTTTTGACCTGGGTCAATACATAGTAGTGCACTAGTGTTTTTTGACCTGGGTCAATACATTTTTGACCTGGGTCAATACATAGTAGTGCACTAGTGTTTTTTTGACCTGGGTCAATACATAGTAGTGCACTAGTGTTTTTTTGACCTGGGTCAATACATAGTAGTGCACTAGTGTTTTTTTGACCTGGGTCAATACATAGTAGTGCACTAGTGTTTTTTTGACCTGGGTCAATACATAGTAGTGCACTAGTGTTTTTTGACCTGGGTCAATACATAGTAGTGCACTAGTGTTTTTTTTTTGACCTGGGTCAATACATAGTAGTGCACTAGTGTTTTTTTTGACCTGGGTCAATACATAGTAGTGCACTAGTGTTTTTTTTGACCTGGGTCAATACATAGTAGTGCACTAGTGTTTTTTTTGACCTGGGTCAATACATAGTAGTGCACTAGTGTTTTTTTTGACCTGGGTCAATGCATAGTAGTGCACTAGTGTTTTTTTTGACCTGGGTCAATGCATAGTAGTGCACTAGTGTTTTTTTTGACCTGGGTCAATACATAGTAGTGCACTAGTGTTTTTTTGACCTGGGTCAATGCATAGTAGTAGTGCACTAGTGTAGTGCACTTTTTGACCTGGGTCAATGCATAGTAGTGCACTAGTGTTTTTTTTTTGACCTGGGTCAATGCATAGTAGTGCACTAGTACATAGTAGTGCACTAGTTTTTTTGACCTGGGTCAATGCATAGTAGTGCACTAGTGTTTTTTTTTGACCTGGGTCAATGCATAGTAGTGCACTAGTGTTTTTTTTGACCTGGGTCAATGCATAGTAGTGCACTAGTGTTTTTTTTTTGACCTGGGTCAATGCATAGTAGTGCACTAGTGTTTTTTTGACCTGGGTCAATGCATAGTAGTGCACTAGTGTTTTTTTTGACCTGGGTCAATACATAGTAGTGCACTAGTGTTTTTTTTGACCTGGGTCAATGCATAGTAGTGCACTTTTTATAGGGAGACCTTTTGGGACACACCCTTGATAAGGTGTTCATGTTCCCGCTTGAGGGAGTCTGTGAAAAAATGTGTACATGACGTATTGGTTTCAGTCATATTTCTGTTGTGATGATGATGATGATGATGATGATGATGATGATGATAACAGGTACTGGATGTTAACAAGCAATGGGATGCCCAGTGGAACTCGATGAAGTCACAGTTTGAACAGAAGGTATGTTCTATCTCTCTCTCACACTCTCTCTCTCTCTCACACACACACACACACACTGTGTTCATATAGTAACCTGTGTGTGTGTGTTGATGGAGAAGATGTAGTGGTGTGTACCCAGTGTGTGTGTGAGTCAACCACATGTTCTTGTGACACATCAGAAATCCCCTCACCTCTCTGGTACTCACTGTTCCTGCTGTGGTCCACACACTGAGACGCACACACCCACACACTGAGACGCACACACCTACACGCCCACACACATTTCCACGGCTCGGAGATTTGGGGCTAACCCTAAACTGCTCCACATCCTTCTTCTGAGTCTGAAATGATGATTCTGATCATATGTCTCGTTGAAAAGACATACTCCCTGTATTTAAGAGTTTGAAACCCCCCCGATCAGATCACAGACCTGCGTCAGCGGCTAGCGGACTCCCAGAAGGCCGTGCAGGAGTTAGAGGCGGAGCGAGAACAGAGGCAGCGGGATTACGATAAGAAGCTGCTGCTCGCCAAGTCCAAGATTGAGAACGTACAGGTGAGAACAGACAGAAACCTAGTACAGACCCAACCATGTCCTCAAGACGTATACAAACCCAACAACGTACACAACATTTGTGTGTGTGTGTGTGTGTGTGTGTGTGTGTGTGTCCGGTCTTCACTGCTGGGAACACGTGCATGTCAGTGTGGAGGAGAACCGCTCCAGCCCACTCAGCCACGGTCCAATGAGTATTTCTCACCAGTCTGTTGTGACACTATGGACTCAAAATAGCTCATTTGAAGCCAAGGAAATCAAATATGTATGTAGACATAACATGCACAGATTAAGCTACTCCAGGAAGTGACGTTGCGGGCTAGGTCAGTGCTGCCCCCTCTCATTGAGTATCTCAAGTTGAAGGCCAACCGGGGTACTGCAGGCTGCCAGTAGCAACTGAATTATCCTAATAACTTCTTCTGTGTGCAAATTTTTCTGATGTAAAGTTACATTTTGTCACATGCGCCGAATACAACAGGTGTAGACTTAACCGTGAAATGCTTAGTTATGAGCCTTTTCCCAACAATGCAGAACACACACACACACACACACACACACACCAGTACTGAGTCAATGTGCAGGGATACCAGGTTAAGATAATATACATATACACACAGAGCCACACAGTCACGGGGCCACACACACACGGGGCACACACAGTCACACACCCAGTACTGAGTCAATGTGCAGGGATACCAGGTTAAGATAATTGATGTAATATTCACATGTACAGAGCCTTCAGGGTAGTCTCCCGGGGCCTTCAGGGTAGTCTCACGGGGCCTTCAGGGTAGTCTCACGGGGCCTTCAGAGTATTCATACCCCTTGACTTATTCCACATTTTGTTGTTACAGCCGGGATTCAAAATGGATAAAATAATCTCACCCATCTATCAGTTAGGATCACCTCCTTTTTATTTTAAGAATGTGAAATGTCAGAATAATAGTAGAGAATGATTTATTTAAGCTTTTATTTCGTTCATCACATTCCCAGTGGGTCAGAAGTTTACATACACTCAATTAGTATTTTGTAGCATTGCCTTTAAATTGTTTAACATGGGTCAAATGTTTTGGGTAGCCTTCCACAAGCTTCCCACAATAAGTTGGGTGAATTGTGGCCCATTCCTCCTGATAGAGCTGGTGTAACTCAGTAAAGTCAGGTTTGTAGGCCTCCTTGCTCGCACACGCTTTTTCAGTTCTGCCCACAAATTATCTATAGGCTTGAGGTCAGAGGGCTTTGTGATGGCCACTCCATTACCTTGACTTTGTTGTCCTTAAGCCATTTTGCCATAACTTTGGAAGTATGCTTGGGGTCATTGTCCATTCGGAAGATCCATTTGCGACCAAGCTTTAAGTTTCTGACTGATGTCTTGAGATGTTGCTTCAATATATCCACATAATTTTTCTGCCTCATGATGCCATCTATTTTGTGAAGTGCACCAATCCCTCCTTCAGCAAAGCACCCCCACAACATGATGCTGCCACCCCCTTGCTTCACGGTTGGGATTGTGTTCTTCGGCTTGCAAGCCTCCCCCTTTTTGCTCCAAACATAACGATGGTCATTATGGCCAAACAGTTCTCTTTTTGTTTCATCAGACCAGAGGACATTTCTCCAAAAAGTACAATCTTTGTCCCCATGTGCAGTTGCAAACCGTAGTCTGGCTTTTTTATGGTGGTTTGGAGCAGTGGCTTCTTCCTTGCTGAGCGGCCTTTCAGGTTATGTCGATATATAGAATTCGTTTTACTGTGGATATAAATACTTTTGTACCTGTTTGCTCCAGCATCTTCACAAGGTCCTTTGCTGTTGTTCTGGGATTGATTTGCACTTTTCGCACCAAAGTACTTTCATCTCTAGGAGACAGAATGCGTCTCCTTCCTGAGAGGTATGACGGCTGCATGGTCCCATGGTGTTTATACTTGTGTACTATTGTTTGTTCAGATGAACGTGGTACCTTCAGGTGTTTTGAAATTGCTCCCAAGGATGAACCAGACTTGTGGAGGTCTACAAAAAATTCAGAGGTCTTGGCTGATTTCTTTTGATTTTCCTATGATGTCAAGCAAAGAGGCACTGAGTTTGAAGGTAGGCCTTGAAATACATCCACAGGTACACCTCCAATTGACTCAAATGATGTCAATTAGCCTATCAGAAGCTTCTAAAGCCATGACATTATTTTCTGGAAATTTCCAAGCTGTTTAAAGGCACAGTCAACTTGGTGTATGTAAACTTCTGACCCACTGGAATTGTGAGACAGTGAAATAATCTGTCTGTAAACAATTGTTGGAAAAATTACTTGTCATGCACAAAGTAGATGTCCTAACTGACTTGCCAAAACTATAGTTTGTTAACAAGAAATGTGTGGAGTGGTTGAAAAACAAGTTTTAATGACCCCAAACCTAAGTGGATGTAAACTTACGATTTCAACTGTATCTAATTTACACAAGTAGTCACACCCCTGAGTCAATACTTTGTAGAAGCATCTTTGATTACAGATTTTTGAGTCTTTCTGGGTAAGTCTCTAAGAGCTTTCCACACCTGGATTGTGCAACATTTGCCCATTTTTTTAAAAAAATATATATTTTTAAAATTATTTTATAAATTCATCAAGCTCGGTCAAATTGGTTGTTGATCATTGCTAGACAACCATTTTCAGGTCTTGCCATAGATTTAAGTCAAAACTGTAACACGACCATTCAGGAACATTCACTGCCTTCTTGGTAAACAACTCCAGTGTCTATTTGGTCTTGTTTTACGTTCTTGTCCTGCTGAAAGGTGACTTCATTTCCCATTGTCTGGTGGAAAGCAGACTGAACCAGGTTTTCCACTAGGATTTTGCCTATGCTTAGCTCCATTCCATTTCTTTTTTTTTATGCTGAAAAACTCCCCAGTCCTTTTTGATTACAAGCATACCCATAACATGATGCAGCCCCCACTATGCTTGAAAATATGGGGAGTGGTACTCAGTAATATGTTTGGGGCAAATCCAATACAACACTTTGTATTCAGGACAAAAAGTTAATTTCTTTGCCACATCTTTTGTAGTTTCACTTTAGTGCCTTGTTTGCAAACCGGATGCATGTTCTAGAATGTGTTTTATTCTGTACAGGCTTCCTTCTTTTCACTCTGTCAATTAGGTTAGTATTGTAGAGTAACTATAATGTTGTTGGTTTCTGACCATTAAACTCTGACTGTATTTAAGTCCCCATTGGCCAGTGACAGAACATCTAAATGTAATCCATTTTCAATTCAGGCAGTAACACAACATGTAGGATAAGTCAATGGGTGTGAATACGTTCTGAAGGGAATGTAGGTAAGTGACTAGGTAATCAGGATAGATATTAAGTGTTTGTGAGCATATGTAGTCTGTGTGTTGGAACTGTCAGTATAGTATGTGTGAGTAGAGTCCAGTGCAAGGGTCAGTGTAAATAATAAAGGGGCTCAATACAAATAGTCTGGGTAGCCATTTTGATGAGCTGTTCAGCAGTCTGCTGGCTTGGGGGGTAGGAGCTGTTCAGCAGTCTGATGGCTTGAGGGGTAGAAGCTGTTCAGCAGTCTGCTGGCTTGGGGGTAGAAGCTGTTCAGCAGTCTGATGGCTTGGGGGTAGAAGCTGTTCAGCAGTCTGATGGCTTGGGGGTAGAAGCTGTTCAGCAGTCTGATGGCTTGGGGGGTAGAACCTTTTTTGCAAAAACATGCCAGGTTGACTATGATATGATGTTGGTCATTGTTAGGTCACCATCAGATGAACTTTAACCTGACAGTCTCTGACATGTGGAACATTACTTATCAGAATGTCACATCCTTCAGTCTGGTTTAAACTGTGAATGAACTCTGAAAAGGTGGAGTTGAAGCAGGTTATGGTAATGTTGTATGAATGTTTTCAGGGGGAGAAGGAGTGTCTGAACTCTGAGACCACAGAGTTGAAGCAGAAGATTCGTTACCTGCAGGATCAGCTGCTGCCCCTCAGTAAACAGAGAGAGTACCAGGAGAAGGAGATACAACGCCTCAACAGGGTCTCTATCGTGTGTGTGTGTGTGTGTGTACACTGTGTGTGTGTGTGTGTGTACTGTGTTCTAATTTACTGTCTCCCTCTGCCACCCTTCAGGCTTTAGAAAAGGCTCTGAACCTGCATCCTCCCCCGTCCTCCCAGCAGCCACCGGGCCAGGGCACCAGTGGTAACCATGACGACATGCCTAGTAACTTGAGGCAGGAGCTTCTCACTCAGATAACGGTGTTAAAGGAACAGGTCAGTTAGACACACTTAGTACCTGAGTTAATCCTCCTCCCTCCCCAATTTAGTACCTGAGTTAATCCTCCTCCCTCACCAATTTAGTACCCGAGGTAATCCTCCTCCTCCCTCACCAACTTAGTACCCGAGGTAATCCTCCTCCTCCCTCACCAACTTAGTACCAGAGGTAATCCTCCTCCTCCCTCACCAACTTAGTACCAGAGGTAATCCTCCTCCCATTGCTGTTTCTACTCTCTCAGGTGAAGATCTTTGAGGAGGACTTTAGGAAAGAGAGGAGCGACAGGGAACGAATGAACGAGGAAAAGGAGGACTTGAGGAGACAGGTGGAGAGGCTGCAGGGTCAGGTGACCAACCTCACCAATCAGGTTAGGAGCTGCTTTCATCTGCTTCCTAAATGGCACCCCATTCTCTGTGTAGTGCACATACCTATGGGCCCTGGTTTGCATTGACTAGGGAGGTTCTCATCTCCTCCACCACCCGTGTGTGGGTTTTCCTGATGTGTGTTCATCCATTTCTGTTGGTTTGTTCCTCTGACATCTTGTCCAGGCCCAGAGGGAGAGATGCAAGCTGGAGAGACTACAGATGCAGCATCATAAACAGGTACTGTAGTCACCGGGCCTCTTCTCATCTCCCGCTATAGACGGGTACTGTAGTCACCGGGCCTCAGTCCCTTCTCATCTCCCACCATAGATGGGTTTAGCTTGTCTTCACATGGCTGTGGTGATCCTAGTCCATTAGTACAGGTATTATAGGCTAACCCCTCAGTCAGACAGACAGGTTTACCACCACAGTCATGTGAAGACAAGCCCTATCAGTCTAGGTTCACATGGCACTTAAAGACATCCCTGAAGTAATGACAGCAATGGGATGGATTTTCTCCTGATAAGTACAAATGGCTGTGTGCTGTGCTTCACTTCCTGTCTGTTTTGAGGAGCACCAACTAGGGCTGTGCTTTACTCCAGTTATATCTCAAACTACTGGAACATTCCTCTGCCTGTCTGAAAACAACCTCCTCCATATTTCCAGACGTAGATCAACTAGATATGTTGTATAAATCCAAGTGACTGGACGCTGTGCTTCCTCTACCTGCCTGCTTGCCCTGCTTTACTCTACTCTGACCGGGGTCACCGAGGTGTGTGTCCCTGTGTTCCCTGGTAGGGCCAGCAGCAGCAGGAGAGGCGTACCTCAGACCCCTCCTCAGGCACCATGAACGGCCCTCTGAGCCCTCCCTACTATGGTCCCTTTATGCAGGTGGCTCCAGGAGGAGGCCCGGGACAGGATGTCCGGACAATACACCACCAACCCAGGATACTCAACATCCCCGCGGCCGCCGACAGTGTAGCGCAAACGGAACGTAGCGACTTCACACCGGTAAGGGTCCGTATCACAATAGATTTATTAGTGGAAACTGTTTTGCAATCGAAAACGAAAATAAGCGTTTTCTTATTGGACTTTTTCAGATTGTCGTTCCCTATTTTGGTTTGTTTTCTTCCGTTTTGGTTCCTAGTGAATATGATCCAGTGACCCAATCCCAAATGGACCGCTAGCCACTACCCCTAGATTATAGCGGCAGGGTAGCCTAGTGGTTAGAGCATTGGACTAGTAACCGAAAGGTTGCAAGTTCAAATCCCCGAGCTGACAAGGTACAAGGTACAAAATCTGTCGTTCTGCCCCTGAACAGGCAGTTAACCCACTGTTCCTAGGCTGTCATTGAAAATAAGAATTTGTTCTTAACTGACTTGCCTAGTAAAACAAAGGTAAAATAAATAAATAAAATAGCTACTGACAGAGACGGAGCGTTTTCCCTTTGCCACTAAGCAGCTACTAGCTGTTTTGGAGGCTTAGGCTGGGTTAACGTAAAGCACTTTGTGACAATTTATGTAAAAAAAGGACTTGTATGAATTAAATGTGATTCCCGGTGCTATCATCGTTCCCCCAGGCCAGAGGCCCCAGGTGGGCCGGCGCCGGGGATGGTTCCAGACCTCCACCAGAGAACATGGGTACGCTGACACAACAGATGGCTGTGAAAAAAAGGGTTACAAACTTCTGGAAAACCTGGTTGGAAGATCACCCGGAAGCAGGAAATTCTGGATCCTCCAACCAGGATATCTGGTTGGGAAAAGTTACCTGAATATTTGTTTGTTTGTAGCAAAACTCTCTTGTTCTCTGGAGTGGCTGATTGCTTAAGAGCTAAACCTTTTCCTCTACTCTTGTCTATAGATCAGTCCACCGCAACTGGGTTTGGAAGAAGAGAGCGATAGTGCTTTCCAGGGTCAATATTCTAAGGTCCTCTCTCCCATTTGTTCTCTCACTGTGGAGCCAGCTGGGTGATAGCAGCATGAATCAGTTAGTTTTCTGTTGACCAGGTATGATTTGAACTATAATTTCCTACTGAACTGTAGATATCCTGTTGTAATGTTGTTTATACTTGTGAAACACTGTTTCCGCTATTCAGAAATATATTCTAATTTAGATGCGTTTCTTTTTTAACCTCTTCATTTTTGGGGGGAGATTCAACATCTGCTTCATATGATTCTATGCAGGAACTGAAGTCATTTGTGTGTAATAGGTTGAAATGATCCAAATGTAATATTTAAGACAATATACCCATGAGATTATCGGCTATTGACGATCGTCCCACTTGCAAAATATGTAAAGTTTTTACAAAGCTGTTTTGTTTCTCGTAGGGTCAAAGGGGTCTTATTATCCCATGTCAATAACAACAAGTACTACTTGTATTCATTCCAACGATTTATATAATGAAAAAAAGGTCAATTGCCTTGGAATTGGAATCCATAGAAATCGTAACCGTGGGATTTGTTCAGTACTGTTGGTGTTCTAGAACTCTACCACAAGTATAACTGTTCATACAGTGATTGGTTATAACACATTACATTTGGGAAGTGAATTTAGCTGGTATATCATGCCAAAAAAAATCATGGTTGTTGTCGTCATTTATTTATAATCTACTGGGTTTTTTTTTTATGGTTGCATTGACTAAATGTAAATCACTTGTCTTTCAGTAATGCTGTTCTTTTTGTTAGTGTACTCCCAATATATTGTAGCTATTGACATCGTATGTTGGTTACACACATACATGCGCACGTACCCGATTGGCCAAAAATGACCAATGTAATTTCAATGCAACACCTTTTTTGATTATCGATTTCAATATGTATTGCTATCCTAAGGTAGATAAGTCCTCAACATATTTACCCCCAAAGCTGTCCAGTCATATGTCTGGAGGATTGGGTCATAGGTCGTAGTGTATCCAGGCTTTGTCCCAATAGTCTTGAATGGCTTCCTTTCCTGGCCTAATGCTGACCGTTGATAGCACTACAGTAGGCCTGTTCTGGTTGCTGTAAACGTTAGCCTACCTGAGCACTCGTAATATGTGCATTTTTATATTGAGTTAATGGGGTACAATTGGTCTCCATCACTGCTTTTAACCTGTCAGTCATGTCTTTTTTCTTTTACGGAGAATCTGCTAACCCCTAAGGATCAGTCAGTCAGCAATTACCTCCATGATAAACCACCTCAGCCTGACTCCTGGCCCTGGTCAAAAGTCCCTTTTCTATATAGGGAATAGGATGCTGTTTGGGACACATCCCTGACTCTGCTGGCTTCTGTCGCAATCCTGTAAGACCAGCAGCTCCATACTAATATCCTATCTATCCGGCAGTCCTGTGAGCCTCTGTGATACCGTCAAGAGCCGGTTTGAATTCCAAACCCAGCCTTGTACCTTACCCCAGGTACTTGTGTTGATCAGAGGATTGGATAGGTGTTGACAAAATGGCGTGGTTATTACTACTATACTTTACGATGTTTTGATATCTTCCCTGGTGTCTGGAGTTTTAAGGGGCGAGGGGTTGGTCACTACCCCCTAGAGCCACCAATCCTTCTGATGTGTGATTTGGTTTGGTGGTGAACTAATCTCCTGAATCAAAGCTACATAGGATTGCATATGTATGGGCATTATAAACCTTTGTGTATGTTGCATTCAGACTGGTAAAGATGGGTGTTAATTCACAATGTTCACTGTAAATCCAGTTGGATCAGACTTATTTAAGATGGTTGAATTGCTCTTTGAAAGGAATGCCTTGGTTTTTCTCCCCCTCTGGCAGTGGTCTTTTTCTAGTTTGTAATTCTGGAGTGTTTGCTGGAGGCAAAAAGCACATTACTGATGTGATGAGACTTTTTGTATTTAAACTGGCTTAATAAACATATCCTGAATGTCTTCGTACGTCTTACTCTGGTGGTCATCTTCATTTAAAAAAAAAAAGTTTTCTTTTGTTGACCTAGACATTTTGTGAAAGTATTTGAGTGGCCACACACACACACACACACACACACACCCCACAGTGCATCATCGTCAACAGGAAGAACTTGGCACCATGTTATACTGACGTGATTTATTGACATGAATTAGTCAGGCAGCAGCACTGGGTGGCAGGACCAGGAGGTAACATGGCTCCCAGGGTTACCAGGCCCAGCCTGAATGCACTGAAGGACTGGCCTGGACCCTAGAACTCCGGTTTGGCACCACAGACGCGCTGTTTTCAAGCCTCACCTTCATACAACATGCCACCTCCTCTACGACCAGCGACCCTTTATCCACTACCACCACAGCCAGCCATTCATTGACATTTTCTTCTACAAATCAGTTGAATGATGCTTTATAATACACAGACAGGGCTTGTCAGAGGGTTTTTGACAAGGATGGGGGGGGGAAAAGTTGACATTGGTTTCCTTGATCCAGATTAAGCCTACTCTTGGAATAAAATGACAGCATACTCATTGGAGAATTTCCATTGAAAGTGCTTTTTAGTCCAGAAAGAGGTGTAATCTGGAACCTGGACACCAGTCCACTGTGTTTTCATGTATCTAAAAAGGTGAATCTAATAAATCTGTAGGCTGAATTTCAATACAGGAATTTACTCCACTGAAATGGAATCGACCCCAACCCTGATAACACAGGCTGCATCCTAAAATGGCACCATATTCCCAATATAGTGCACAACTTTTGACCAGAGCCCTGTGGGCCCTGGTGAATTTCCAGTAGTGCACTGTCTTCGGATTAGGGTGCCATTTGGGACACATCGGCACATAAAATCTTAGTCAATGTTCTGCTGGGTGGACTGGGAGAAGAGTTGACGGAAGTATTTGAGGATGTCCTCCCGAACCTCAGACACTGGGACCCGGGGGAACCACCTCATCACAGGCTTCCCATCCGGTCCGACCAGGAACTTCTCAAAGTTCCACTTGATGTCGTTGATCTTCAGGGGCTCCCAGAACAGCCTGTTGGTGGGGTTCTCAAAGCTGTCCCCTACTGGCGGGCAGGAGTTCTAGAAGACAGGGTTATAGAGTTAGAACAGTTCTAGAAGACGGGGTTATAGGGTTAGAAGAGTTCTAGAAGACAGCGTTAAAGGGTTAGAACAGTTCTAGAAGACGGGGGGTAATAGGGTTAGAACAGTTCTAGAAGACAGGGTTATAGGGTTAGAACAGTTCTAGAAGACAGGGTTATTGGGTTAGAACAGTTCTAGAAGACAGGGTTAGAACAGTTCTAGAAGACAGGGTTAGAACAGTTCTAGAAGACAGCGTTATTGGGTTAGAACAGTTCTAGAAGACAGGGTTATTGGGTTAGAACAGTTCTAGAAGACAGCGTTATTGGGTTAGAACAGTTCTAGAAGACAGGGTTATTGGGTTAGAAGAGAGGGTTAGAACAGTTCTAGAAGACAGGGTTAGAACAGTTCTAGAAGACGGTTATAGGTTTAGAACAGTTCTAGAAGACGGGGGTAATAGGGTTAGAACAGTTCTAGAAGACAGGGTTAGAACAGTTCTAGAAGACAGGGTTAGAACAGTTCTAGAAGACAGGGTTAGAACAGTTCTAGAAGACAGGGTTATAGGGTTAGAACAGTTCTAGAAGACAGGGTTATAGGGTTAGAACAGTTCTAGAAGACAGGGTTAGAACAGTTCTAGAAGACAGGGTTATAGGGTTAGAACAGTTCTAGAAGACAGGGTTATAGGGTTAGAACAGTTCTAGAAGACAGGGTTATAGGGTTAGAACAGTTCTAGAAGACAGGGTTAGAACAGTTCTAGAAGACAGGGTTAGAACAGTTCTAGAAGACAGGGTTAGAACCGTTCTAGAAGACAGGGTTAGAACCGTTCTAGAAGACAGGGTTAGAACCGTTCTAGAAGACAGGGTTAGACCAGTTCTAGAAGACAGGGTTAGAACAGTTCTAGAAGACAGGGTTAGACCAGTTCTAGAAGACAGGGTTAGAACAGTTCTAGAAGACAGGGTTAGACCAGTTCTAGAAG
Organism: Oncorhynchus tshawytscha; assembly: GCF_018296145.1. Lineage (NCBI taxonomy): Eukaryota > Metazoa > Chordata > Actinopteri > Salmoniformes > Salmonidae > Oncorhynchus > Oncorhynchus tshawytscha. Next base: position 83,103,193 of record NC_056436.1, on the reverse strand, counting down.
ACAGGGTTAGACCAGTTCTAGAAGAACAGTTCAGGGTTAGAACAGTTCTAGAAGACAGGGTTAGAACAGTTCTAGAAGACAGGGTTAGAACAGTTCTAGAAGACAGGGTTAGAACAGTTCTAGAAGACAGGGTTAGAACAGTTCTAGAAGACAGGGTTAGAACAGTTCTAGAAGACAGGGTTATAGGGTTAGAACAGTTCTAGAAGACAGGGTTAGAACCGTTCTAGAAGACAGGGTTAGACCAGTTCTAGAAGACAGGGTTATAGGGTTAGAACAGTTCTAGAAGACAGGGTTATAGGGTTAGAACAGTTCTAGAAGACAGGGTTATTGGGTTAGAACAGTTCTAGAAGACAGGGTTATTGGGTTAGAACAGTTCTAGAAGACAGGGTTATAGGGTTAGAACAGTTCTAGAAGACAGGGTTAGAACCGTTCTAGAAGACAGGGTTAGAACAGTTCTAGAAGACAGCGTTATTGGGTTAGAACAGTTCTAGAAGACAGCGTTATTGGGTTAGAACAGTTCTAGAAGACAGGGTTATTGGGTTAGAACAGTTCTAGAAGACAGCGTTATTGGGTTAGAACAGTTCTAGAAGACAGGGTTATTGGGTTAGAACAGTTCTAGAAGACAGCGTTATTGGGTTAGAAGAGAGGGTTAGAACAGTTCTAGAAGACAGGGTTAGAACAGTTCTAGAAGACGGTTATAGGTTTAGAACAGTTCTAGAAGACGGGGGTAATAGGGTTAGAACAGTTCTAGAAGACAGAACAGTTCTAGAAGACAGGGTTAGAACAGTTCTAGAAGACAGGGTTATAGGGTTAGAACAGTTCTAGAAGACGGTTATAGGGTTAGAACAGTTCTAGAAGACAGGGTTATAGGGTTAGAACAGTTCTAGAAGACAGGGTTATAGGGTTAGAACAGTTCTAGAAGACAGGGTTATAGGGTTAGAACAGTTCTAGAAGACAGGGTTAGAACCGTTCTAGAAGACAGGGTTAGAACCGTTCTAGAAGACAGGGTTAGACCAGTTCTAGAAGACAGGGTTAGACCAGTTCTAGAAGACAGGGTTAGACCAGTTCTAGAAGACAGGGTTAGACCAGTTCTAGAAGACAGGGTTAGAACAGTTCTAGAAGACAGGGTTAGACCAGTTCTAGAAGACAGGGTTAGAACAGTTCTAGAAGACAGGGTTAGAACAGTTCTAGAAGACAGGGTTAGAACAGTTCTAGAAGACAGGGTTAGAACAGTTCTAGAAGACAGGGTTATAGGGTTAGAACAGTTCTAGAAGACAGGGTTATAGGGTTAGAACAGTTCTAGAAGACAGGGTTATAGGGTTAGAACAGTTCTAGAAGACAGGGTTATAGGGTTAGAACAGTTCTAGAAGACAGGGTTATAGGGTTAGAACAGTTCTAGAAGACAGGGTTATAGGGTTAGAACAGTTCTAGAAGACAGGGTTATAGGGTTAGAACAGTTCTAGAAGACAGGGTTAGAACAGTTCTAGAAGACAGGGTTAGAACCGTTCTAGAAGACAGGGTTAGAACCGTTCTAGAAGACAGGGTTAGAACCGTTCTAGAAGACAGGGTTAGACCAGTTCTAGAAGACAGGGTTAGAACAGTTCTAGAAGACAGGGTTAGACCAGTTCTAGAAGACAGGGTTAGAACAGTTCTAGAAGACAGGGTTAGACCAGTTCTAGACCAGTTCTAGAAGACAGGGTTAGACCAGTTCTAGAAGACAGGGTTAGAACAGTTCTAGAAGACAGGGTTAGAACAGTTCTAGGGTTAGAACAGAAGACAGGGTTAGAACAGTTCTAGAAGACAGGGTTAGAACAGTTCTAGAAGACAGGGTTATAGGGTTAGGACAGTTCTAGAAGACAGGGTTAGAACCGTTCTAGAAGACAGGGTTAGACCAGTTCTAGAAGACAGGGTTATAGGGTTAGAACAGTTCTAGAAGACAGGGTTATAGGGTTAGAACAGTTCTAGAAGACAGGGTTATAGGGTTAGAACAGTTCTAGAAGACAGGGTTATTGGGTTAGAACAGTTCTAGAAGACAGGGTTATAGGGTTAGAACAGTTCTAGAAGACAGGGTTAGAACCGTTCTAGAAGACAGGGTTAGAACAGTTCTAGAAGACAGCGTTATTGGGTTAGAACAGTTCTAGAAGACAGGGTTATTGGGTTAGAACAGTTCTAGAAGACAGGGTTAGAACAGTTCTAGAAGACAGGGTTAGAACAGTTCTAGAAGACAGGGTTATTGGGTTAGAACAGTTCTAGAAGACAGCGTTATTGGGTTAGAACAGTTCTAGAAGACAGGGTTATTGGGTTAGAAGAGAGGGTTAGAACAGTTCTAGAAGACAGGGTTAGAACAGTTCTAGAAGACGGTTATAGGTTTAGAACAGTTCTAGAAGACGGGGGGTAATAGGGTTAGAACAGTTCTAGAAGACAGAACAGTTCTAGAAGACAGGGTTAGAACAGTTCTAGAAGACAGGGTTATAGGGTTAGAACAGTTCTAGAAGACAGGGTTATAGGGTTAGAACAGTTCTAGAAGACAGGGTTATAGGGTTAGAACAGTTCTAGAAGACAGGGTTATAGGGTTAGAACAGTTCTAGAAGAAGACAGGGTTATAGGGTTAGAACAGTTCTAGAAGACAGGGTTAGAACCGTTCTAGAAGACAGGGTTAGAACCGTTCTCTAGAAGACAGGGTTAGACCAGTTCTAGAAGACAGGGTTAGAACAGTTCTAGAAGACAGGGTTAGAACCAGTTCTAGAAGACAGGGGGTTAGAACAGTTCTAGAAGACAGGGTTAGAACAGTTCTAGAAGACAGGGTTAGAACAGTTCTAGAAGACAGGGTTAGAACAGTTCTAGAAGACAGGGTTAGAACAGTTCTAGAAGACAGGGTTAGAACAGTTCTAGAAGACAGGGTTAGAACAGTTCTAGAAGACAGGGTTAGAACAGTTCTAGGGTTAGAACAGTTCTAGAAGACAGGGTTAGAACAGTTCTAGAAGACAGGGTTATAGGGTTAGGACAGTTCTAGAAGACAGGGTTAGAACCGTTCTAGAAGACAGGGTTAGACCAGTTCTAGAAGACAGGGTTATAGGGTTAGAACAGTTCTAGAAGACAGGGTTATAGGGTTAGAACAGTTCGAGAAGACAGGGTCATTGGGTTAGATAGGGTTAGAACAGTTCTAGAAGACAGGGTTCTAGAACAGAAGACAGGGTTATAGGGTTAGAACAATTCTAGAAGACAGGGTTAGAACAGTTCTAGAAGACATGGTTAGAACAGTTCTAGAAGACAGGGTTATAGTGTTAGAACAGTTCTAGAAGACAGGGTTAGAACCGTTCTAGAAGACAGGGTTAGACCAGTTCTAGAAGACAGGGTTATAGGGTTAGAACAGTTCTAGAAGACAGGGTTATAGGGTTAGAACAGTTTGAGAAGACAGGGTTATTGGGTTAGAACAGTTCTAGAAGACAGGGTTATAGGGTTAGAACAATTCTAGAAGACAGGGTTAGAACAATTCTAGAAGACAGGGTTAGAACAGTTCTAGAAGACATGGTTAGAACAGTTCTAGAAGACAGGGTTAATTGGGTTAACAGTTCTAGAAGACAGGGTTATTGGGTTAGAACAGTTCTAGAAGACAGGGTTAGAACAGTTCTAGAAGACAGGGTTAGGGTTAGAGGGTTAGAACAGTTCTAGAAGACAGGGTTAGAACAGTTCTAGAAGACAGGGTTAGAACCGTTCTAGAAGACAGGGTTAGACCAGTTCTAGAAGACAGGGTTATAGGGTTAGAACAGTTCTAGAAGACAGGGTTATAGGGTTAGAACAATTCTAGAAGACAGGGTTAGAACAGTTCTAGAAGACAGGGTTAATTGGGTTAACAGTTCTAGAAGACAGGGTTATAGTGTTAGAACAGTTCTAGAAGGCAGGGTTATAGGGTTAGAACAGTTCTAGAAGACAGGGTTATTGGGTTAGAACAGTTCTAGAAGACAGGGTTATTGGGTTAGAACAGTTCTAGAAGACAGGGTTATTGGGTTAGAACAGTTCTAGAAGACAGGGTTATAGGGTTAGAACAGTTCTAGAAGACAGGGTTAGAACCGTTCTAGAAGACAGGGTTAGAACCGTTCTAGAAGACAGCGTTATTGGGTTAGAACAGTTCTAGGAGACAGGGTTATTGGGTTAGAACAGTTCTAGAAGACAGGGTTATTGGGTTAGAACAGTTCTAGAAGACAGGGTTATTGGGTTAGAACAGTTCTAGAAGAGAGGGTTAGAACAGTTCTAGAAGACAGGGTTAGAACAGTTCTAGAAGACGGTTATAGGTTTAGAACAGTTCTAGAAGACAGGGTTAAAGGGTTAGAGTTCTAGAAGACGGGGGTAATAGGGTTAGAACAGTTCTAGAAGACAGGGTTATAGGGTTAGAACAGTTCTAGAAGACAGGGTTAGAACAATTCTAGAAGACAGGGATAGAACAGTTCTAGAAGACAGGGATAGAACAGTTCTAGAAGACAGGGTTAGAACAGTTCTAGAAGACAGGGTTAAAGGGTTAGAGTTCTAGAAGACGGGTAATAGGGTTAGAACAGTTCTAGAAGACAGGGTTATAGGGTTAGAACAGTTCTAGAAGACAGGGTTAGAACAATTCTAGAAGACAGGGTTAGAACAATTCTAGAAGACAGGGATAGAACAGTTCTAGAAGACAGGGTTAGAACAGTTCTAGAAGACAGGGTTAGAACAGTTCTAGAAGACAGGGTTAGAACAGTTCTAGAAGACGGTTATAGGTTTAGAACAGTTCTAGAAGACAGGGTTAAAGGGTTAGAACAGTTCTAGAAGACAGGGCTATAGGGTTAGAACAGTTCTAGAAGACAGGGTTAGAACCGTTAGAACAGTTCTAGAAGACAGGGTTAGAACAGTTCTAGAAGACAGGGTTAGAACAGTTCTAGAAGACAGGGTTAGAACAGTTCTAGAAGACAGGGTTAGAACAGTTCTAGAAGACAGGGTTAGAACAGTTCTAGAAGACAGGGTTAGAACAGTTCTAGAAGACAGGGTTAGAACAGTTCTAGAAGACAGGGTTAGAACAGTTCTAGAAGACAGGGTTATAGGGTTAGGACAGTTCTAGAAGACAGGGTTAGGACAGTTCTAGAAGACAGGGTTAGAACAGTTCTAGAAGACAGGGTTATAGGGTTAGGACAGTTCTAGAAGACAGGGTTAGGACAGTTCTAGAAGACAGGGTTAGAACCGTTCTAGAAGACAGGGTTAGACCAGTTCTAGAAGACAGGGTTAGACCAGTTCTAGAATACAGGGTTATAGGGTTAGAACAGTTCTAGAAGACAGGGTATTAGGGTTAGAACAGTTCTAGAAGACAGGGTTATAGGGTTAGAACAATTCTAGAAGACAGGGTTAGAACAGTTCTAGAAGACATGGTTAGAACCGTTCTAGAAGACAGGGTTATAGGGTTAGAACAGTTCTAGAAGACAGGGTTAGAACCGTTCTAGAAGACAGGGTTAGACCAGTTCTAGAAGACAGGGTTATTGGGTTAGAACAGTTCTAGAAGACAGGGTTAGAACAGTTCTAGAAGACAGGGTTAGAACAGTTCTAGAAGACAGGGTTAGAACAGTTCTAGAAGACAGGGTTAGAACAGTTCTAGAAGACAGGGTTATAGGGTTAGAACAGTTCTAGAAGACAGGGTTATAGGGTTAGAACAGTTCTAGAAGACAGGGTTATAGGGTTAGAACAGTTCTAGAAGACAGGGTTATAGGGTTAGAACAGTTCTAGAAGACAGGGTTATAGGGTTAGAACAGTTCTAGAAGACAGGGTTATAGGGTTAGAACAGTTCTAGAAGACAGGGTTATAGGGTTAGAACAGTTCTAGAAGACAGGGTTAGAACAGTTCTAGAAGACAGGGTTAGAACAGTTCTAGAAGACAGGGTTAGAACAGTTCTAGAAGACAGGGTTAGAACAGTTCTAGAAGACAGGGTTAGAACAGTTCTAGAAGACAGGGTTAGAACAGTTCTAGAAGACAGGGTTAGACCAGTTCTAGAAGACAGGGTTAGAACAGTTCTAGAAGACAGGGTTAGACCAGTTCTAGAAGACAGGGTTAGACCAGTTCTAGAAGACAGGGTTAGACCAGTTCTAGAAGACAGGGTTAGAACAGTTCTAGAAGACAGGGTTAGAACAGTTCTAGAAGACAGGGTTAGAACAGTTCTAGAAGACAGGGTTAGAACAGTTCTAGAAGACAGGGTTAGAACAGTTCTAGAAGACAGGGTTAGAACAGTTCTAGAAGACAGGGTTAGAACAGTTCTAGAAGACAGGGTTATAGGGTTAGAACAGTTCATGAAGACAGGGTTAGAACCGTTCTAGAAGACAGGGTTAGACCAGTTCTAGAAGACAGGGTTATAGGGTTAGAACAGTTCTAGAAGACAGGGTTATAGGGTTAGAACAGTTCTAGAAGACAGGGTTATAGGGTTAGAACAGTTCTAGAAGACAGGGTTATTGGGTTAGAACAGTTCTAGAAGACAGGGTTATAGGGTTAGAACAGTTCTAGAAGACAGGGTTAGAACCGTTCTAGAAGACAGGGTTAGAACAGTTCTAGAGGACAGCGTTATTGGGTTAGAACAGTTCTAGAAGACAGCGTTATTGGGTTAGAACAGTTCTAGAAGACAGGGTTATTGGGTTAGAACAGTTCTAGAAGACAGCGTTATTGGGTTAGAACAGTTCTAGAAGAGACAGGGTTATTGGGTTAGAACAGTTCTAGAAGACAGCGTTATTGGGTTAGAACAGTTCTAGAAGACAGGGTTATTGGGTTAGAAGAGAGGGTTAGAACAGTTCTAGAAGACAGGGTTAGAACAGTTCTAGAAGACAGGGTTAAAGGGTTAGAGTTCTAGAAGACGGGGGGTAATAGGGTTAGAACAGTTCTAGAAGACAGGGTTAGAACAGTTCTAGAAGACAGGGTTAGAACAGTTCTAGAAGACAGGGTTAGAACAGTTCTAGAAGACAGGGTTATAGGGTTAGAACAGTTCTAGAAGACAGGGCTATAGGGTTAGAACAGTTCTAGAAGACAGGGTTATAGGGTTAGAACCGTTCTAGAAGACAGGGTTATAGGGTTAGAACAGTTCTAGAAGACAGGGTTATAGGGTTAGAACAGTTCTAGAAGACAGGGTTAGAACCGTTCTAGAAGACAGGGTTAGAACCGTTCTAGAAGACAGGGTTAGACCAGTTCTAGAAGACAGGGTTAGAACAGTTCTAGAAGACAGGGTTATAGGGTTAGAACAGTTCTAGAAGACAGGGTTAGACCAGTTCTAGAAGACAGGGTTAGAACAGTTCTAGAAGACAGGGTTAGACCAGTTCTAGAAGACAGGGTTAGAACAGTTCTAGAAGACAGGGTTAGAACAGTTCTAGAAGACAGGGTTAGAACAGTTCTAGAAGACAGGGTTAGAACAGTTCTAGAAGACAGGGTTAGAACAGTTCTAGAAGACAGGGTTAGAACAGTTCTAGAAGACAGGGTTAGAACAGTTCTAGAAGACAGGGTTAGAACAGTTCTAGAAGACAGGGTTAGAACAGTTCTAGAAGACAGGGTTAGAACAGTTCTAGAAGACAGGGTTATAGGGTTAGAACAGTTCTAGAAGACAGGGTTAGAACAGTTCTAGAAGACAGGGTTATAGGGTTAGGACAGTTCTAGAAGACAGGGTTAGAACCGTTCTAGAAGACAGGGTTAGACCAGTTCTAGAAGACAGGGTTATAGGGTTAGAACAGTTCTAGAAGACAGGGTTATAGGGTTAGAACAGTTCGAGAAGACAGGGTCATTGGGTTAGAACAGTTCTAGAAGACAGGGTTATAGGGTTAGAACAATTCTAGAAGACAGGGTTAGAACAGTTCTAGAAGACATGGTTAGAACAGTTCTAGAAGACAGGGTTATAGGGTTAGAACAGTTCTAGAAGACAGGGTTAGAACCGTTCTAGAAGACAGGGTTAGACCAGTTCTAGAAGACAGGGTTATAGGGTTAGAACAGTTCTAGAAGACAGGGTTATAGGGTTAGAACAGTTCGAGAAGACAGGGTTCATCGAGAAGACAGGGGTTAGAACAGTTCTAGAAGACAGGGTTATAGGGTTAGAACAATTCTAGAAGACAGGGTTAGAACAGTTCTAGAAGACAGGGTTAGAACAGTTCTAGAAGACAGGGTTAGAACAGTTCTAGAAGACAGGGTTAGAACAGTTCTAGAAGACAGGGTTAGAACAGTTAGAACAGTTCTAGAAGACAGGGTTAGAACAGTTCTAGAAGACAGGGTTAGAACAGTTCATGAAGACAGGGTTAGAACCGTTCTAGAAGACAGGGTTATAGGGTTAGAACAGTTCTAGAAGACAGGGATATAGGGTTAGAACAGTTCTAGAAGACAGGGTTATAGGGTTAGAACAATTCTAGAAGACAGGGTTAGAACAGTTCTAGAAGACAGGGTTAATTGGGTTAACAGTTCTAGAAGACAGGGTTATAGTGTTAGAACAGTTCTAGAAGACAGGGTTATTGGGTTAGAACAGTTCTAGAAGACAGGGTTATTGGGTTAGAACAGTTCTAGAAGACAGGGTTATTGGGTTAACAGTTCTAGAAGACAGGGTTATAGTGTTAGAACAGTTCTAGAAGACAGGGTAATTGGGTTAGAACAGTTCTAGAAGACAGGGTTAGAACCGTTCTAGAAGACAGGGTTAGAACAGTTCTAGAAGACAGCGTTATTGGGTTAGAACAGTTCTAGGAGACAGGGTTATTGGGTTAGAACAGTTCTAGAAGACAGGGTTATTGGGTTAGAACAGTTCTAGAAGACAGGGTTATTGGGTTATAACAGTTCTAGAAGAGAGGGTTAGAACAGTTCTAGAAGACAGGGTTAGAACAGTTCTAGAAGACAGGGTTAAAGGGTTAGAGTTCTAGAAGACGGGGGGTAATAGGGTTAGAACAGTTCTAGAAGACAGGGTTATAGGGTTAGAACAGTTCTAGAAGACAGGGTTAGAACAATTCTAGAAGACAGGGATAGAACAGTTCTAGAAGACAGGGTTAGAACAGTTCTAGAAGACGGTTATAGGTTTAGAACAGTTCTAGAAGACAGGGTTAAAGGGTTAGAGTTCTAGAAGACGGGGGGTAATAGGGTTAGAACAGTTCTAGAAGACAGGGTTAGAACAGTTCTAGAAGACAGGGTTAGAACAGTTCTAGAAGACAGGGTTAGAACAATTCTAGAAGACAGGGATAGAACAGTTCTAGAAGACAGGGTTAGAACAGTTCTAGAAGACAGGGTTAGAACAGTTCTAGAAGACAGGGTTAGAACAGTTCTAGAAGACGGTTATAGGTTTAGAACAGTTCTAGAAGACAGGGTTAAAGGGTTAGAACAGTTCTAGAAGACAGGGCTATAGGGTTAGAACAGTTCTAGAAGACAGGGTTATAGGGTTAGAACAGTTCTAGAAGACAGGGCTATAGGGTTAGAACAGTTCTAGAAGACAGGGTTATAGGGTTAGAACCGTTCTAGAAGACAGGGTTAGAACCGTTCTAGAAGACAGGGTTAGAACAGTTCTAGAAGACAGGGTTAGAACAGTTCTAGAAGACAGGGTTAGAACAGTTCTAGAAGACAGGGTTAGAACAGTTCTAGAAGACAGGGTTAGAACAGTTCTAGAAGACAGGGTTAGAACAGTTCTAGAAGACAGGGTTAGAACAGTTCTAGAAGACAGGGTTAGAACAGTTCTAGAAGACAGGGTTATAGGGTTAGAACAGTTCTAGAAGACAGGGTTATAGGGTTAGAACAGTTCTAGAAGACAGGGTTATAGGGTTAGAACAGTTCTAGAAGACAGGGTTAGAACAGTTCTAGAAGACAGGGTTAGAACAGTTCTAGAAGACAGGGTTAGAACAGTTCTAGAAGACAGGGTTATAGGGTTAGAACAGTTCTAGAAGACAGGGTTAGAACCGTTCTAGAAGACAGGGTTAGACCAGTTCTAGAAGACAGGGTTATAGGGTTAGAACAGTTCTAGAAGACAGGGTTATTGGGTTAGAACAGTTCTAGAAGACAGGGTTATTGGGTTAGAACAGTTCTAGAAGAGAGGGTTAGAACAGTTCTAGAAGACAGGGTTAGAACAGTTCTAGAAGACGGTTATAGGTTTAGAACAGTTCTAGAAGACAGGGTTAAAGGGTTAGAGTTCTAGAAGACGGGGGGTAATAGGGTTAGAACAGTTCTAGAAGACAGGGTTAGAACAGTTCTAGAAGACAGGGTTAGAACAATTCTAGAAGACAGGGATAGAACAGTTCTAGAAGACAGGGATAGAACAGTTCTAGAAGACAGGGTTAGAACAGTTCTAGAAGACAGGGTTAAAGGGTTAGAGTTCTAGAAGACAGGGGGTTAATAGGGTTAGAACAGTTCTAGAAGACAGGGTTATAGGGTTAGAACAGTTCTAGAAGACAGGGTTAGAACAATTCTAGAAGACAGGGTTAGAACAATTCTAGAAGACAGGGATAGAACAGTTCTAGAAGACAGGGTTAGAACAGTTCTAGAAGACAGGGTTAGAACAGTTCTAGAAGACAGGGTTAGAACAGTTCTAGAAGACGGTTATAGGTTTAGAACAGTTCTAGAAGACAGGGTTAAAGGGTTAGAACAGTTCTAGAAGACAGGGCTATAGGGTTAGAACAGTTCTAGAAGACAGGGTTATAGGGTTAGAACAGTTCTAGAAGACAGGGCTATAGGGTTAGAACAGTTCTAGAAGACAGGGTTATAGGGTTAGAACCGTTCTAGAAGACAGGGTTAGAACCGTTCTAGAAGACAGGGTTAGAACAGTTCTAGAAGACAGGGTTAGAACAGTTCTAGAAGACAGGGTTAGAACAGTTCTAGAAGACAGGGTTAGAACAGTTCTAGAAGACAGGGTTAGAACAGTTCTAGAAGACAGGGTTAGAACAGTTCTAGAAGACAGGGTTAGAACAGTTCTAGAAGACAGGGTTATAGGGTTAGAACAGTTCTAGAAGACAGGGTTATAGGGTTAGAACAGTTCTAGAAGACAGGGTTATAGGGTTAGAACAGTTCTAGAAGACAGGGTTAGACCACAGTTCTAGAAGACAGGGTTAGAACAGTTCTAGAAGACAGGGTTAGACCAGTTCTAGAAGACAGGGTTAGACCAGTTCTAGAAGACAGGGTTAGACCAGTTCTAGAAGACAGGGTTAGACCAGTTCTAGAAGACAGGGTTAGACCAGTTCTAGAAGACAGGGTTAGAACAGTTCTAGAAGACAGGGTTAGAACAGTTCTAGAAGACAGGGTTAGAACAGTTCTAGAAGACAGGGTTAGAACAGTTCTAGAAGACAGGGTTAGAACAGTTCTAGAAGACAGGGTTAGAACCGTTCTAGAAGACAGGGTTAGAACCGTTCTAGAAGACAGGGTTAGACCAGTTCTAGAAGACAGGGTTAGAACAGTTCTAGAAGACAGGGTTAGAACAGTTCTAGAAGACAGGGTTAGAACAGTTCTAGAAGACAGGGTTAGAACAGTTCTAGAAGACAGGGTTAGAACAGTTCTAGAAGACAGGGTTAGAACAGTTCTAGAAGACAGGGTTAGAACAGTTCTAGAAGACAGGGTTAGAACAGTTCTAGAAGACAGGGTTAGAACAGTTCTAGAAGACAGGGTTAGAACAGTTCTAGAAGACAGGGTTAGAACAGTTCTAGAAGACAGGGTTATAGGGTTAGGACAGTTCTAGAAGACAGGGTTAGGACAGTTCTAGAAGACAGGGTTAGAACCGTTCTAGAAGACAGGGTTATAGGGTTAGGACAGTTCTAGAAGACAGGGTTAGGACAGTTCTAGAAGACAGGGTTAGGACAGTTCTAGAAGACAGGGTTAGAACCAGTTCTAGAAGACAGGGTTAGACCAGTTCTAGAAGACAGGGTTATAGGGTTAGAACCAGTTCTAGAATACAGGGTTATAGGGTTAGAACAGTTCTAGAAGACAGGGTATTAGGGTTAGAACAGTTCTAGAAGACAGGGTTATAGGGTTAGAACAATTCTAGAAGACAGGGTTAGAACAGTTCTAGAAGACATGGTTAGAACCATTCTAGAAGACAGGGTTATAGGGTTAGAACAGTTCTAGAAGACAGGGTTAGAACCGTTCTAGAAGACAGGGTTAGACCAGTTCTAGAAGACAGGGTTATTGGGTTAGAACAGTTCTAGAAGACAGGGTTAGAACAGTTCTAGAAGACAGGGTTAGAACAGTTCTAGAAGACAGGGTTAGAACACTTCTAGAAGACAGGGTTAGAACAGTTCTAGAAGACAGGGTTAGAACAGTTCTAGAAGACAGGGTTAGAACAGTTCTAGAAGACAGGGTTATAGGGTTAGAACAGTTCTAGAAGACAGGGTTATAGGGTTAGAACAGTTCTAGAAGACAGGGTTATAGGGTTAGAACAGTTCATGAAGACAGGGTTAGAACCGTTCTAGAAGACAGGGTTAGACCAGTTCTAGAAGACAGGGTTAGAACCGTTCTAGAAGACAGGGTTAGAACAGTTCTAGAAGACAGGGTTAGAACAGTTCTAGAAGACAGGGTTAGAACAGTTCTAGAAGACAGGGTTATAGGGTTAGAACAGTTCTAGAAGACAGGGTTATAGGGTTAGAACAGTTCTAGAAGACAGGGTTAGAACAGTTCTAGAAGACAGGGTTAGAACAGTTCTAGAAGACAGGGTTAGAACAGTTCTAGAAGACAGGGTTAGAACAGTTCTAGAAGACAGGGTTAGAACAGTTCTAGAAGACAGGGTTAGAACAGTTCTAGAAGACAGGGTTAGAACAGTTCTAGAAGACAGGGTTATAGGGTTAGGACAGTTCTAGAAGACAGGGTTAGAACCGTTCTAGAAGACAGGGTTATAGGGTTAGAACAGTTCTAGAAGACAGGGTTATAGGGTTAGAACAGTTCTAGAAGACAGGGTTAGAACCGTTCTAGAAGACAGGGTTAGACCAGTTCTAGAAGACAGGGTTATTGGGTTAGAACAGTTCTAGAAGACAGGGTTAGAACAGTTCTAGAAGACAGGGTTAGAACAGTTCTAGAAGACAGGGTTAGAACAGTTCTACAGTTCTAGAAGACAGGGGTTAGAAACAGTTCTAGAAGACAGGGTTAGAACAGTTCTAGAAGACAGGGTTAGAACAGTTCTAGAAGACAGGGTTATAGGGTTAGAACAGTTCTAGAAGACAGGGTTATAGGGTTAGAACAGTTCTAGAAGACAGGGTTAGAACAGTTCTAGAAGACAGGGTTAGAACAATTCTAGAAGACAGGGTTAGAACAGTTCTAGAAGACAGGGTTAGAACAGTTCTAGAAGACAGGGTTATAGGGTTAGAACAGTTCTAGAAGACAGGGTTATAGGGTTAGAACAGTTCTAGAAGACAGGGTTAGAACAGTTCTAGAAGACAGGGTTATAGGGTTAGAACAGTTCTAGAAGACAGGGTTATAGGGTTAGAACAGTTCATGAAGACAGGGTTAGAACCGTTCTAGAAGACAGGGTTAGACCAGTTCTAGAAGACAGGGTTATAGGGTTAGAACAGTTCTAGAAGACAGGGTTATAGGGTTAGAACAGTTCTAGAAGACAGGGTTATAGGGTTAGAACAGTTCGAGAAGACAGGGTTAGAACAGTTCTAGAAGACAGGGTTATAGGGTTAGAACAGTTCTAGAAGACAGGGTTAGAACAGTTCTAGAAGACAGGGTTAGAACAGTTCTAGAAGACAGGGTTAGAACAGTTCTAGAAGACAGGGTTAGAACAGTTCTAGAAGACAGGGTTATAGGGTTAGGACAGTTCTAGAAGACAGGGTTAGGACAGTTCTAGAAGACAGGGTTAGAACCGTTCTAGAAGACAGGGTTAGACCAGTTCTAGAATACAGGGTTATAGGGTTAGACCAGTTCTAGAATACAGGGTTATAGGGTTAGAACAGTTCTAGAAGACAGGGTTATAGGGTTAGAACAGTTCTAGAAGACAGGGTATTAGGGTTAGAACAGTTCGAGAAGACAGGGTCATTGGGTTAGAACAGTTCTAGAAGACAGGGTTATAGGGTTAGAACAATTCTAGAAGAAAGGGTTAGAACAGTTCTAGAAGACATGGTTAGAACCATTCTAGAAGACAGGGTTATAGGGTTAGAACAGTTCTAGAAGACAGGGTTAGAACCGTTCTAGAAGACAGGGTTAGACCAGTTCTAGAAGACAGGGTTATTGGGTTAGAACAGTTCTAGAAGACAGGGTTAGAACAGTTCTAGAAGACAGGGTTAGAACAGTTCTAGAAGACAGGGTTAGAACAGTTCTAGAAGACAGGGTTAGAACAGTTCTAGAAGACAGGGTTAGAACAGTTCTAGAAGACAGGGTTAGAACAGTTCTAGAAGACAGGGTTAGAACAGTTCTAGAAGACAGGGTTATAGGGTTAGAACAGTTCATGAAGACAGGGTTAGACCAGTTCTAGAAGACAGGGTTAGAACCGTTCTAGAAGACAGGGTTAGAACAGTTCTAGAAGACAGGGTTATAGGGTTAGAACAGTTCTAGAAGACAGGGTTAGAACAGTTCTAGAAGACAGGGTATTAGGGTTAGAACAGTTCGAGAAGACAGGGTCATTGGGTTAGAACAGTTCTAGAAGACAGGGTTATAGGGTTAGAACAATTCTAGAAGACAGGGTTAGAACAGTTCTAGAAGACATGGTTAGAACCGTTCTAGAAGACAGGGTTATAGGGTTAGAACAGTTCTAGAAGACAGGGTTAGAACCGTTCTAGAAGACAGGGTTAGACCAGTTCTAGAAGACAGGGTTATTGGGTTAGAACAGTTCTAGAAGACAGGGTTAGAACAGTTCTAGAAGACAGGGTTAGAACAGTTCTAGAAGACAGGGTTAGAACACTTCTAGAAGACAGGGTTAGAACAGTTCTAGAAGACAGGGTTAGAACAGTTCTAGAAGACAGGGTTAGAACAGTTCTAGAAGACAGGGTTAGAACAGTTCTAGAAGACAGGGTTAGAACAGTTCTAGAAGACAGGGTTATAGGGTTAGAACAGTTCATGAAGACAGGGTTAGAACCGTTCTAGAAGACAGGGTTAGACCAGTTCTAGAAGACAGGGTTAGAACCGTTCTAGAAGACAGGGTTAGAACAGTTCTAGAAGACAGGGTTATAGGGTTAGAACAGTTCTAGAAGACAGGGTTATAGGGTTAGAACAGTTCTAGAAGACAGGGTTAGAACAGTTCTAGAAGACAGGGTTAGAACAGTTCTAGAAGACAGGGTTAGAACAGTTCTAGAAGACAGGGTTAGAACAGTTCTAGAAGACAGGGTTAGAACAGTTCTAGAAGACAGGGTTAGAACAGTTCTAGAAGACAGGGTTAGAACAGTTCTAGAAGACAGGGTTAGAACAGTTCTAGAAGACAGGGTTAGAACAGTTCTAGAAGACAGGGTTATAGGGTTAGGACAGTTCTAGAAGACAGGGTTAGAACCGTTCTAGAAGACAGGGTTATAGGGTTAGAACAGTTCTAGAAGACAGGGTTATAGGGTTAGAACAGTTCTAGAAGACAGGGTTAGAACCGTTCTAGAAGACAGGGTTAGACCAGTTCTAGAAGACAGGGTTATTGGGTTAGAACAGTTCTAGAAGACAGGGTTAGAACAGTTCTAGAAGACAGGGTTAGAACAGTTCTAGAAGACAGGGTTAGAACAGTTCTAGAAGACAGGGTTAGAACAGTTCTAGAAGACAGGGTTATAGGGTTAGAACAGTTCTAGAAGACAGGGTTATAGGGTTAGAACAGTTCTAGAAGACAGGGTTAGAACAGTTCTAGAAGACAGGGTTATAGGGTTAGAACAGTTCTAGAAGACAGGGTTATAGGGTTAGAACAGTTCATGAAGACAGGGTTAGAACCGTTCTAGAAGACAGGGTTAGACCAGTTCTAGAAGACAGGGTTATAGGGTTAGAACAGTTCTAGAAGACAGGGTTATAGGGTTAGAACAGTTCTAGAAGACAGGGTTATAGGGTTAGAACAGTTCGAGAAGACAGGGTCATTGGGTTAGAACAGTTCTAGAAGACAGGGTTATAGGGTTAGAACAATTCTAGAAGACAGGGTTAGAACAGTTCTAGAAGACATGGTTAGAACAGTTCTAGAAGACAGGGTTATAGGGTTAGAACAGTTCTAGAAGACAGGGTTAGAACCGTTCTAGAAGACAGGGTTAGACCAGTTCTAGAAGACAGGGTTATAGGGTTAGAACAGTTTGAGAAGACAGGGTTATTGGGTTAGAACAGTTCTAGAAGACAGGGTTATAGGGTTAGAACAATTCTAGAAGACAGGGTTAGAACAATTCTAGAAGACAGGGTTAGAACAGTTCTAGAAGACAGGGTTAATTGGGTTAACAGTTCTAGAAGACAGGGTTATTGGGTTAGAACAGTTCTAGAAGACAGGGTTAGAACAGTTCTAGAAGACAGGGTTAATTGGGTTAACAGTTCTAGAAGACAGGGTATAGTGTTAGAACAGTTCTAGAAGACAGGGTTATAGGGTTAGAACAGTTCTAGAAGGCAGGGTTATAGGGTTAGAACAGTTCTAGAAGGCAGGGTTATCAGTTCTAGAAGACAGGGTTATAGTGTTAGAACAGTTCTAAAAGACAGGGTTATAGTGTTAGAACAGTTCTAGAAGACAGGGTTAGAACAGTTCTAGAAGACAGGGTTAGAACAGTTCTAGAAGACAGGGTTAGAACTACCGTTGGGCAGGTTATGTTGTCCTGTCAGAAGGATGTTACGAGAGCTACAGGAAGGATCCCAAGTTATACTCTTTTTGTCCAGAGTGCATGAGATACATGGGCTAAAAATACTGGGACAAAGGGGTGCTGTTTCGCTCGCTCTGACGCTTTTTTCTTGTTCACATTTTTGGTTAAGCATGGTTTCCCTTGGCAACCATGAATAGAGCCAGTGTTGTAGGCCTAATGACACCTGCTGAATGTCATTACAGTTGTCTGTCCATAATAAAAGCACTTCTCTACTTTCTTAACAGAACTATCAACAAGCCAGGTCCTACAGGCTCTAGTTTTGTCCCACCTGGACTACTGTTCAGTAGTGTGGTCAGGTGCCACAAAGAGGGATCTCGAAAAATTACACCTGTCTCAGAACAGGGCAACACAGCGAGCTAACATTAATAATATGTATGTCGATCTCTCATGGCTGAAAGTGGAGGAGAGATTGACTTTATCACTACTTGTATTTGTAAGAAGTGTTGACAAGCTGAATGCACCAAGCTGTCTGTTTAAAGAACAAGCACACAGCTCAGACACCCATTCATACCCCACAAGACATGCCACCAAAGATATATTCACAATCTCCAAGTCCAGAACAGACTATGGGAGACACACAGTACGACATAGAGCCATGACTACATGGAACTCTATTCCACATCAGCTAACTGATGCAAGCGGAAAAATTAGATTTAAAAAATGACAAAATACCCCTTATGAAACAGCGGGGACTGTGAAGAGACACACACATAAGACACTCTACACACATGTGCACATCGGTGTTGTATTGTAGATATGTTGTAGTAGAGTAGAGGCCTGAGGGAACACACTAAATGTGTTGGGTAAAATGTTATGAAATGTAATGTAATATTTTAAACTGTATATAACTGCTTTAATGTTGCTGGACAACAGGAAGAGTAGCTGCTGCCTTGGCAGGAACTAACGGGGATCTATAATAAACCCCAGGAAGAGTAGCTGCTGCCTTGGCAGGAACTAATGGGGATTCATAATAAACACCAGGAAGAGTAGCTGCTGTCTTGGCAGGAAGTAATGGGGATCTATAATAAACCCCAGGAAGAGTAGCTGCTGCCTTGGCAGGAACTAATGGGGATCCATAATAAACACCAGGAAGAGTAGCTGCTGCCTTGGCAGGAACTAATGGGGATCCATAATAAACCCCAGGAAGAGTAGCTGCTGCCTTGGCAGGAACTAACAGGGATCCATAATAAACCCCAGGAAGAGTAGCTGCTGTCTTGGCAGGAACTAATGGGGATCTATAATAAACCCCAGGAAGAGTAGCTGCTGTCTTGGCAGGAACTAATGGGGATCTATAATAAACCCCAGGAAGAGTAGCTGCTGCCTTGGCAGGAACTAATGGGGATCCATAATAAACACCAAGAAGAGTAGCTGCTGCCAGGGTTATAAGGTTAGAACAATTCTAGAAGACAGGGTTATAGGGTTAGAACAGTTCTAGAAGACAGGGTTAGAACAGTTCTAGAAGACAGGGTTAGAACAGTTCTAGAAGGCAGGGTTATAGGGTTAGAACAATTCTAGAAGACAGGGTTAGAACAGTTCTAGAAGACAGGGTTAGAACAGTTCTAGAAGACAGGGTTAGAACAGTTCTAGAAGACAGGGTTAGAACAGTTCTAGAAGACAGGGTTAGAACAATTCTAGACGACAGAGTTCTTGGGTTAGACAAGTACTAATGGGGATCCATAAGAACCCCAAATACGAAATACAAATGACCCTGTTTGTAACAGAGGTCTCTTTCCATTCATTAAATGGCGCGTGCACAGTGCACTGTTTGGATGCTGGGATTATTTGGAGTGGACGAACGTGAGCAGCCGGAGGTAGCCTACTTTTTGAAGTGATTTATTTGACAATCAGATGAAATCATCATGACTGGTTGTGTTCATGCCACAATAAAAAATGTAATACATTTGTACCATTAAATGACATGGCTTTACTGTTAGACCTATTAAAAACAATGTCTGTACCCAATAGACACAGTGAATGTTACGGTATAGTTCTCTCTGTGTAACCCAGTTCCGTTTCTGTTACACTGTGATTTTGCCAGCTGTCACAGCCACAGTATCTGTCCAATAATTCATTCAGGATTATAGTGGGAATCTGACCAGGTAAATTGCCCACAAAGTGTTTTTGACTCCACTGTACACTAGGATGACAACAATCAGTCAACTTGTTTCTGATAACTTTCCAATGTTGAAGTTTTCCAGAAGTCCTTGGTTGAAGGTTTTGGGATTCCTGGAAAACCTGGGAATATTGAGTGCATTTCCTGAACACTTTCTCTAAACACTTGCTTACTTTAAGGAAAGTGTAGACTCCTTGTTCTGTGTCTCCGTTCACATCCCCCCTCTGGAATAGCAGGAAGTTTGGAACAAATCCATTTCCTGGTCGGACATGCCTGGAACCCAAGGAGAGAGAGAGATACACTTATCACTGGGCTGCCTCCCAAATTGTACTCTATTCCCTATATAGTCCCCTACTTTTGACCAGGGCCCATAAGGTTCTGACCAGGGCCCATAAGGATCTGACCCGGCCCCATAAGGATCTGACCAGGCCCTATAAGGATCTGACCAGGCTCTGACAAGGCCCCATGAGGCTCTGACCAGGCCCCATAAGGCTTTAACCAGGCCCCATAAGGCTCTGACCAGGCCCCATAAGGCTCTGACCAGGCCCCATAAGGCTTTGACCAGGCCCCATAAGGCTTTGACCAGGCCCCATAAGGCTCTGACCAGGCCCCATAAGGCTCTGACCAGGCCCAATAAGGATCTGACCAGGCCCCATAAGGATCTGACCAGGCCCCATAAGGCTCTGACCAGGCTCTGACAAGGCCCCATAAGGATCTGACCAGGCCCCATAAGTCTCTGACCAGGCTTTGACAAGGCCCCATAAGGCTCTGACCAGGCTCTGACAAGGCCCCATAAGGCTCTGACCAGGCTCTGACAAGGCCCCATAAGGCTCTGACCAGGCCCCATAAGGCTCTGACCAGGCCCCATAAGGATCTGACCAGGCCCCATAATGCTCTTGTCAAAAGTAGCACGCTATTTAGGGAATAGGGTGCCATTTGGGACACAAACACTGGCTAGACATGCTTTTGAGAACTTAAAGGACCTTTTTAATGGGTGCCAAACTCACTAAGCTACTGCCCTAGATAGACAGACTATGTGACACGAACACAAACCACAACACTGTTAAGCTTCTTAAACATACAATCTCTGCTTTTACTAGAGGTTAACAACCCAGGTTATAAACCCAAATATACTGAAGGCAGACACTGGTGAAACCAGGGTTAACAGTCTGGTGAACATGGGGTTTAAGCTAGCCAGGGGTAGAGTCTAAGGTGGGCTAGAGGGACCAGATACCATAGGAATGTTGCTTATTCTCAGAGCGAGCTATACTTTAGGGATCTGTATATCGCATCTCAGAAACTGATCTCCCAATCCTGGGATGTTTTTCCTAAACTAAATGAAGCTCTGTTGATTGACAGAGGATTTGCCTTTATTGGCATGCAAGACACTTGCATTAGTTTCAGGTTTATTTCACCTTCATAATAAAAACATTGGTAATGTACAGGATATCATATACATTAGACCACTTTATATGTATTTTAAATGACTGTTTAATTGTTAAAAGGGTCTTTGAGACAAACAATACTTACTTTAGAGAGGCCAGAATCTCATGATTGTCTCCTGGCTCCTGTTTTCCAAACTGATTGGAGGGGAACCCGAGAATGGTAAACCCATAATCCTTCATCTCCTCGTGTAGTGCATTCAACTCTGATTAGATCACACACACACACACACACACACACACACACACACACACACACACACACACACACACACACACACACACACACACACACACACACACACACACACACACACACACACACACACACACACACACACACACACACACACACACACACACACACACACAGCTGGATTAAAGGTTTTATAATAGAAAGATGACACAACAACAAGATCAATCCAATAAACCCCTTTGAGTAACTTGAGGTCAAAAATCAGATTTCTAAACAACGTACATTAAAGTAGGGCGTATACTACAGTTCCCCTGTTCTGGTCACACATGGACTAGCCTTTGTCTTTGTTGCAGAGCACTCTAGGGGCTCCATTCCTAGGATCAGAACCGACATCTGCATTGCGGTTGTTTTTGAAATGTGTCGTGAGTTGAAACTGCGTTAGCTCTGTCAAATCCACAAGCGGCTCCCGGCATTATACCTAAAGCGGACATTGCCATTGGCCGCATGGAGTCGCATTAACAGCCTTTGTTTACAATCTCCAACACTGGAATGTGAGATGTAATCTGCACCTCCATTAGGCTGATAGAAATCCTCATGATTTTGTTTAATGATTTTTCAATTAGAACGTCATTATTTCTATATAGCCTGTACACTTCCTCCTTCTGGGTGTGGCTTCCTGACAATGATTACAAGAACAGCAGCTCACCGATCTGACAGCTCCAAAGCAGTTCCCACCTCCAACACAGCCAAAACGTCAGCTATGCGGGTGACAGCTCCAAAGCAGTTCCCACCTCCAACACAGCCAAAACGTCAGCTATGCGGGTGACAGCTCCAAAGCAGTTCCCACCTCCAACACAGCCAAAACGTCAGCTATGCGGGTGACAGCTCCAAAGCAGTTCTCACCTCCAACACAGCCAAAACGTCAGCTATGCGGGTGACAGCTCCAAAGCAGTTCCCACCTCCAACACAGCCAAAACGTCAGCTATGCGGGTGACAGCTCCAAAGCAGTTCCCACCTCCAACACAGCCAAAACGTCAGCTATGCGGGTGACAGCTCCAAAGCAGTTCCCACCTCCAACACAGCCAAAATGTCAGCTATGCGGGTGACAGCTCCAAAGCAGTTCCCACCTCCAACACAGCCAAAACGTCAGCTATGCGGGTGACAGCTCCAAAGCAGTTCCCACCTCCAACACAGCCAAAACGTCAGCTATGCGGGTGACAGCTATCGCCGGTTAACGCTCGATCGGATTGAATCTGGGCCTCAGTCAGTCAAGCCTGTTAGTCTATGTGTGGACTTGCTCATTGTAAGAGGGATATACATGGTTTTGGGGATTAAACAAAGTGTGGGTAAGGTTGGGCTGTATCCAGATGTTCATGTTTTCTGTACCATACCAGGGTATACGGTAGTATTGAATTTGCACACAAGCGGTGCTATTAAAAAAAACTATTTATAGGCAACAGGCATCTTGAACCAGGAGGGGATTGATTGTCTGCTGTAATAATCAAGAAGTTTGATCTTGACATCTAGTCACTTAGCTAGTAGGTTTAGCAAAGCAGATGCATAGCTGGAGCCCGACCTGGATATAATAGGATTTGATTATATCTATGATTATATTTATTCTATCTCTTAGTTATAAGCAGTGGTGAAGCACGACGTCGGTATTGGAAATCATACAGCCTGGTATTTTGAAATTCCCCGGTATAAACGGTATAAACGGTATAAACGGTATACCGCCCAAGACTATAAGCGTGGGGCCAGTCTACTGTGAAGCCTCGAGTTAGCCTACTGCAGCTTGCTAACTGGACTGTTAGCCTACTGCAGCTTGCTAACTGGACTGTTAGCCTACTGCAGCTTGCTAACTGGACTGTTAGCCTACTGCAGCTTGCTAACTCCACTGTTAGCCTACTGCAGCTTGCTAACTCCACTGTTAGCCTACTTCAGCTTGCTAACTGGACTGTTAGCCTACTGCAGCTTGCTAACTGGACTGTTAGCCTACTGCAGCTTGCTAACTGGACTGTTAGCCTACTGCAGCTTGCCTAACTGGACTGTTAGCCTACTGCAGCTTGCTAACTGGACTGTTAGCCTACTGCAGCTTGCTAACTGGACTGTTAGCCTACTGCAGCTTGCTAACTGGACTGTTAGCCTACTGCAGCTTGCTAACTGGACTGTTAGCCTACTGCAGCTTGCTAACTGGACTGTTAGCCTACTGCAGCTTGCTAACTGGACTGTTAGCCTACTGCAGCTTGCTAACTGGACTGTTAGCCTACTGCAGCTTGCTAACTGGACTGTTAGCCTACTGCAGCTTGCTAACTCCACTGTTAGCCTACTGCAGCTTGCTAACTCCACTGTTAGCCTACTTCAGCTTGCTAACTCCACTGTTAGTATACTGTTATAATGTTAGTCTTAAACCAGACAGTCTTACCCAGGTACTGGAAGGTGAGTCCTCAGTAAGTGGCTACGTTGACGAAGAGGACGGTCTTCCCCATGTACTCACTGAGGGAGACTGAACGACTCCCATTCAGTGTCTTAGCTTTGTAGTTATAGATCGTGCCATCTTTAGATGGATCACACACCTGAGGATCAACACACACACACACACACACACACACATTTAAACGGGTTATGCATGTTCTCTGCTGTATAGCCATTTTCCCTGAAGTGTGTTTATTTATGCATATACTTTCTTGTGGTGCCATCAGCTGTTCGTCTTTAGAAAATAGGTCAAAACACATAGAACCAGTTTTCAATCTTCAACAAAAATCTAAACTAATCAATGACATCCAATAGTGATATCTGTGCCTCCTAATTAACCAAGAATGTAACTACAAGTATTCTACTTTCTTTACATAATGAATAATGTGTATTTATCTGTCTAGGGTTGTCCTCGACTAAAATACATCTTGGTCAACCGAGTGTCGTCTGTTCTTTCGACCAATAGATTTTTCCATATATACATACACACACACACCCTATGTGTTGTATTATATATGCACTGAGCTTGTCTGATGCTTTAAACCAGGGGATGTCAAACTCATTCCATGGAGAGCCTAGTGTCTGCTGGTTTTTGGTTTTTCCCTTCAATTAAGACTTAGACAACCAGGTGATTTCCTTACGAATCAGTGACCTTAATTCATCAATCAACCACAAGGGAAGACTGAAAACCCACAGACACTTGGCCCTTGACCAAATGACACGTGCTTTCAGCACGTTGGATGAAATAATAAACACATAAATGACTCAAGAGGGAGCCAGAGATCAAGATAACCAGAAGAAGAAAAAGGTATTCACAACCCCCACCCCCCCTCCTCCTCCCGCTGCTGCTGGCCTGTCAATACGCTCCTGAAGGTGCGGGTAATAGGCTACACTAGGGACCGGCAACCTTTTTCATGTGGAATGCCAATTTATCTTACCATTTCTACCAAACCTAGAACCATAGAACAATTTAATTTCAATTATAATAACGTCTCTGTTCTATTGCCAACTAGGTAAAATTAGCCTACATATAAAGCCAACAAATAAAAATATTGCAAGTAGAAAATATATCCTATAAATCACACTGGCTAAGCATGGGGGTTTGTTCATGTTCTTCAACTGCATTTATCTCTCTACTCCTGTCTGCAATGAACTTGAAACATTGTATCAACTATCAACTGGGTCTGGCTTGAGCTAGGCTATCGAACTTGCAACATTGTATTAACTATTCTGGGCCCTCAAAGTTGCCCTCTGTAACAGCTTTATTCTTCCTCTTCTGAGGAGGAGGAGTAGGAAGGATCGGAGGACCAAAATGCAGCGTGGTATGTATCCATAATGTAATTTAATGAGAATGAATACAGAATACAAAAAGAACAAGAGAAACAAAATGAAAACCGAAACAGTCCCGAATGGTGCAAACACTGAAACGGAAAACATATCACCCACGAAACATGTGGGAAAAGGCTACCTAAGTATGATTCTCAATCAGAGACAACTAACGACACCTGCCTCTGATTGAGAACCATACCGGGTGCGGTCTATTCCACCTCACCGCACTGGCCTGGCAATCTTCTCAATTTGATTGAGGTCTGGGCTTTAACTAGGCCATTCCAAGACATTTAAATGTTTGCCCTTAAACCACTCGAGTGTTGCTTTAGCAGTATGCTTAGGGTCATTGTCCTGCTGGAAGGTGAACCATCCCAGTCTCAAATCTATGGAAGACTGAAACAGGTTTCCCTCAAGAATTTCCCTATATTTAACGCCATCCATCATTCCTTCAATTCTGACCAGTTTCCCAATCCCTGCCAATGAAAAACATCCCCACAGCATGATGCTGCCACCATCATGCTTCACTGTAGGGATGGTGTTCTTGGGGTGATGAGAGGTGTTGAGTTTGCGCCAGACATAGTATTTTCCTTGATGGCCAAAAAACAAAATCTGACCAGAGTACCTTCTTTCATATGTTTGGAGAGTCTCCAACATGCCTTTTGGCAAACACCAAACATGTCTGCATATTTTTTTCTGGACACTCTTCCGTAAAGCCCCGCTCTGTGGAGTGTACGGCTTAAAGTGGTCCTATGGACATATGCTCCAATCTCCGCTGTGGAGCTTTGCAGCTCCTTCTGGGTTATCTTTAGTCTCTTTGTTGCCTCTCTGATTAATGCCCTCCTTGCCTGGTCCGTCAGTTTTGGTGGGCGGCCCTCTTTTGGCGGGTTTGTTGTGGTGCCATATTCTTTCCATTTTTTAATAATGGATTTAATGGTGCTCCGTGGGATGTTCAAAGTTTCGGTTATTTTTTTATAACCCAACCCTGATCTGTACTTCTCCACAACTTTTTCCCTGACCTGTTTGAGCTCCTTGAGCTCCTTGGTCTTCATAGTCCCGCTTGCTTGGTGGTGCCCCTTGCTTAGTGGTGTTGCAGACTCTGGGGCCTTTCAGAACAGGTGTATATATACTGAAATCATGTGACATATAATGTGGCACTTAGATTACACACAGGTGAACTTTAACTAATTATGTGACTTCTGAAGGTAATTGTTTGCATGAGATCTTATTTAGGGGCTTCATAGCAAAGGGGGTGAATACATATTTCCGAATACATACTCCCACTTTTTCTATTTTTTCTCATTTTTTGAAACAAGTCATTTTTTTTCATTTCACTTCACCAATTTGGACTATTTTGTGTATGTCCATGACATGAAATTCAAATAAAAATTAATTTAAATTACAGGTTGTAATGCAACAAAATAGGAAAAACGCCAAGGGGATGAATACTTTTGCAAGGCACTGTAGGTTGTGAGCTCAAAAGTGTCCACAATGAGAATGGTAAAGGACTGTACGATATATATATATATATATATATATATATATATATATATATATATATATATATATATATATATATACAAAAGTATGTGGACACCCCTTCAAATGAGTGGATTCTAATATTTCAGCCACACCCGTTGTTGATAGGTGTAAAAACAAATGCACACCGCCATGCAATCTCCATAGACAAACATTGGCAGTAAAATGGCCTTACTGAAGAGCTCAGTGACTTTGAACGTGGCACCATCATACAATGCCACCTTTCCAACAAGTCAGTTTGTCAAATTTCTGCCCTGCTAGAGCTGTCCAGGTCAACTGTAAGTGCTGTTATTGTGAAGTGGAAACGTCTAGGAGCAACAAAGGCTCAGCCGCGAAGTGGTAGTCCACACAAGCTGCCAGAACGGTACCGTTCTTTTGGACTCCGGAGCAGTGGAAACGCGTTCTCTGTCTGGAGTGATGAATCACGCTTCACCATCTGGCAGTCTGACGGATGAATCTGGGTTTGGCAGAAGCTCAGGAGAACGCTACCTACCCAAATGCATAGTTCCAACTGTAAAGTTTGGTGGAGGAATCATGTCTGGGGCTGTTTTCCATGGTTTGGCCTTGGCCCCTTAGTTCCAGTGAAGGGAAGTATTTACGCTACAACATACAATCACATTCTAGACGATTCTGTGCTTCCAACTTTGCGGCAACAGTTTGGGGAAGGCCCTTTCCTGTTTCGCATGACAATGCCCCATGTGCACAAAGCTTGGTCCATACAGAAATGGATTGTTGAGATCGGTGTGGAAGAACTTGACTGGCCTGCACAGAGACATGACCTCAACACCATCAAACACCTGTGTGATGAATTGGAACGGTGACTGCTAGCCAAGCCTAATCGCCCAA
Source organism: Oncorhynchus tshawytscha (assembly GCF_018296145.1). NCBI lineage: Eukaryota > Metazoa > Chordata > Actinopteri > Salmoniformes > Salmonidae > Oncorhynchus > Oncorhynchus tshawytscha. The sequence continues at coordinate 83,076,547 of NC_056436.1, read as the reverse complement.
CATCAGTGCCCAACCTCGCTAATGCTTGTGGCTGAATGGAAGCAAGTCCCACCAGTAATGTTCCAGCATCAAGTGGAAAGCCTTCACAGAAGAGTGGAGGCTGTTATAGCAGCAAAGAGGGAACCAACTCCATATTAATGCCCACGATATTTGAATGAGATGTTCGACGAGCCGGTGTCCACATACTTTTGGTCATGTAGTGTATATTGGATAAATTACGTAACCAAACAAACATTGTAGATTCACACAATTAAGTTATGAAACAATGAATGCGAGTGAAATGGCGGGAGAGAGCGCACTCTGGAGAGAGACGTGCCTTGTGCATCTTAGCTGCACTCACCTTATTGACTCAACATTTTAAATTATACCCAAGGAAAATTATCTTCACACACAGGCTTACTGTAGTCCTAAGGAATACTCTCACAAACGGTGTCAGGTCCAAAGCAGTAGTCACTTCAGGAAAAGCAATGCAATTGAGAAACGAATGCAATTTCACTTATTTGATCAATTTTATCAAATTACTTGGCTACCAAGACAAATAGTCTCGCGGCACGCGTGCTTCACGGACTGTTCCATACGCAATGGATTAGTCCACTGAGACTGGCGCAAGTCTGTCAGGAGAGGCATCTCATGTGCCATGAAAAATAAAATAAATTGCGACTGCTTGACAACAACAACAAAATCTCAGTCGGCCAACAGTTTATTGACCAAATAATCAACTAGTCGACTAAACAGGGTCAGTCCTAATTGTATCTGTCGGATGGTGTTTTTTTTTTTAACGATTCTCAGGTGGCCAGTGGTTTTCTGGAAACGTCCATTCCAACGACGTGTCACTTACAATGATAGTAAGATAACAGCCGAGTTTTGCGTAATGGTTCGCGTGACGCTCCAAGGATAAGTCAATGTTTAGTCCCCCGATAGAAATAATACATTTAACAGCAACCACTGGATTGTGAAATAAACAGAATCATAACTGACTACACCAAAACGATAAAAACAAAGTGCCACCTGTAATATATTAGCCTATGTAGCAATTTAGTTCTCCCAACCATATTTTTCAAATGAAATTATATTGTGTCAATCGTAATATCACTAGCTATATAATATATTAATCAATTTACAGAAGGGAAATTACCTGACTGAGTGAGTAGCCTGCAGCCCAGGGCTTTAACAGCCCCAGTAGAACCAGAGGTAGGACCCACATACTCTCCTGCATGCCCCGCATCGTGAAAGTGAGAGGGACCTGTCCGCGCCTTCACCTTCCCCTGGGACCTGGTTAATCATCTGTTCAGTGTGATCTCTCCACGCAGTGACAACAAGCTGACGCACATTTCACTCTCAGCCAATACAAATCCAGAACCCAGTCTCCAATGTTTTTTTTCTTCTCTCACTGGGGTTCGTGTTGTTATTTATCACTTTTATAGTGCTGAAGACTGCCTTTTGACATAGAGTAGACATCCAACGAGGTCAGTCGCCACACACACTGACAAATGACAAAATAGATATCGAGAGAGGTCAGTCACCACACGCTATTCACAGCAGCACATCAGCAGTTATTTTTAGTCTTTTCTCTTCTAATCAAAATCTGATGTCTATCATCATCACCATGTTTGATGTGGCAGAGATACATTTACAATTCATTAATTCTACTAAATAAGCAACCAGAATGTGTTGGGAGAAGTAGGCCTACCATAATGTGTTGGGAGAAGTAGGCCTACCATAATGTGTTGGGAGAAGTAGGCCTACCATAATGTGTTGGGAGATAGTAGTCCTACCATAATGTGTTGGGAGATAGTAGGGCTACCATAATGTGTTGGGAGAAGTAGGCCTACCATAATGTGTTGGGAGATAGTAGTCCTACCATAATGTGTTGGGAGATAGTAGGGCTACCATAATGTGTTGGGAGAAGTAGGCCTACCATAATGTGTTGGGAGACAGTAGGCCTACCATAATGTTTTGGGAGAAGTAGATCTACCATAATGTGTTGGGAGAAGTAGGCCTACCATAATGTGTTGGGAGAAGTAGGCCTACCATAATGTGTTGGGAGAAGTAGGCCTACCATAATGTGTTGGGAGATAGTAGGCCTACCATAATGTGTTGGGAGAAGTAGGCCTACCATAATGTGTTGGGAGAAGTAGGCCTACCATAATGTGTTGGGAGATAGTAGGCCTACCATAATGTGTTGGGAGATAGTAGGGCTACCATAATGTGTTGGGAGAAGTAGGCCTACCATAATGTGTTGGGAGAAGTAGGCCCACCAGAATACATCATGTCACTAATGTCTTGCCAACATGGCAAAATAAATAAATATATTTAACTGCCTCCTTCAGTTTTCTGCTGTTACCATGGTGAGCTGAGCCTATTGAACATTTCTAGAACATTTGTTAGGTATGGGCAAATGTTCTCATTAGACAAAAAACTGCCCAGTCATGGTGATGATTATAGATTGTTTGTAGAGAACATTTGTCTGTTATTGCAAGAACATTCTTAAGAACACATTTAGCTCAGTTCTTTAAAAGGTTCCTTTAATGTTTCATTATGTTTTGGGAACAGTTTGGTGAGAACAATGTGGGGACATCACAAAATATATGTTCCCAGAACACAAAAAAACGATCCAGTTTCTTTTAGGGTGCAAAAAAAACATTCACCTGACTTTACAAGAACGTTTCCAGAACACATGTTGTCAGTCTTTAAAAGGGTCCCAGAATGTTGTTTCATTCGGTTGTGGGAATATGTGGACATGACGACGAGATTGTTCCCAAAACACGATGGACATTTGGACAGCATTTAATCCTACAAACAAAAAACATATTTTCCTTTACACTTCATATATTGACTATCTGTACATAGGGTTTAAACCTGCAATGTTTGGTCCCAAGCCAGGTCTTTCATCCTGTGCGCCACCAGGGAAGCTTCTTTTTTCATTATGGCAGATCATGAATTCCATGCGTATTTTTTTGCCTTCGGAGCCTTCTCCGAAGGCAAATGACTAACCCAGGGAAATACTGGTTTGTGGGTTATTCACTATCATTTCAGTTATTCACTATAATTTCATTTATTTGCTATAACTATCATTTCACCCACCCATGTTTATAAGGTATTTTATTTAACTAGGTTAAGAACAAATTATTATTTACAATGATGGACTACGAACACTGCCTCGTTCAGGGGCAGAACGTCAGATTTTTTTTTTACCTTGTCACCTCGGGGATCCAATCTTGCAACATTTCACTCTAACCAATACTACGAGTGCTGATCTAGATCACTTTAGCTCGCGAAAACCTTTCTTCTCCGTATGTAGTGTTTTCAGCGGTGACATCCGCCCACGGCTACAGTTGGTGTAATATATTTTTACTTTAAAGATGATTTTGAACTACAATCCAGACGGTGTGTTTTATAACGTTTAGAAATGTCAATAATCATCGTTTTCAAACTGGTTTTTCGAAAGTGATGATTTCAAAATCGTCTTTAAAGTAAAAATATATTACACCAACTGTAGCAGTTTGGCACAGATTCATATACTGTGTGTGCCTCCAGTTGGCTGGCACACACATGTTCAGAGCATGCTAGATAGCTAATTAGCACTGATGGCTGCCTGTGTCTTCCTTAAACAAGTGATGTAAACATGGAGTTATCGCTGTGTTGGTACACTAACCCCACTAACCCTATATGTAGTAATTTAAGTAATTTAACCTTTTGCTAATGTGAAAGATATGATCCTTATGTTTCCCGAAACCGTACCCACCAATTAGGCCTTTATGGTAGAGTGGCCAGATGGAAGCCACTCCTCAGTAAAAGGCACAAAGCAGCCTGCTTGGAGTTTACCAAAAGGCATCTAAAGGACTCTCAGACCCTGAGAAACAAGATTCTCTGGTCTGATGAAACCAAGACTCTTTGGCCTGAATGCCAAATGTCACGTCTGGAGGAAACCTGGCACCATCCCTATGGTGAAGCATGGTGGTGGCAGCATCATGCTGTGGGGATGTTTTTCAGCGGCAGGGACTGGGAGACTAGTCAGGATCGAGGGAAAGATGAACGGAGCAAAGTACAGAGAAATCCTTGATGAAAACCTGCCCCAAATTGCTCAGGACCTCAGACTGGAGCAAAGGTTCACCTTCCAACAGAACAATGACCCTAAGACACAGCCAAGATAACGCAGGAGTGGCTTTGAGACAAGTATCTGAATGTCCTTGAGTGGCCCAGTCAGAGCCTGGACTTGAACCCGATCTCTGGAGAGACCTGGAAATAGTTGTGCAGCAACAATCCCCATCCAACCTGACAGAGCTTGAGAGGATCTGCAGAGAAGAATGGCAGAATCATATGAATACAAGTTATTTAAAGGAAACCCTATCAAACTAAAATCACATTTCATAAAATGTTCAACACGTGATGAAGAAAAGAGTACAGAGATGAGGACCGATGCAAAGCCAACTGTACAGAGAGAGATAAGAGAGAGTAAAAGGGATCCGAGGAAAAGTCCAATTGTACACACACACACTGACAGACAGGACAGACAGAGAGACAGAGAGACAGAGACAGAGAGAGACAGAGACAGAGAGAGAAGCATTACCACTCCTTAGTGACAGACAGAGAGAGAGAGAGACAGACAGAGCCAGAGAGAGACAGAGAGACAGAGACAGAGACTTGACACATTGGAAAGAATTAACAAAAAAACAGAGCAAACTAGAATGCTATTTGGCCCTACACAGAGAGTACACAGCGGCAGAATACCTGACCACTGTGACTGACCCAAAATTAAGGAAAGCTTTGACTATGTACAGACTCAGTGAGCATAGCCTTGCTATTGAGAAAGGCCGCCGTAGGCAGACATGGCTCTCAAGAGAAGACAGGTTATGTGCTCACTGCCCACAAAATGAGGTGGAAACTGAGCTGCACTTCCTAACCTCCTGCCCAATGTACGACCATATTAGAGAGACATATTTCCCTCAAATTACACAGATCCACAAAGAATTTTAAAACAAATCCAATTTTGAAAAACTCCCATATCTACTGGGTGAAATTCCACAGTGTGCCATCACAGCAGCAAGATTTGTGACCTGTTGCCACGAGAAAAGGGCAACCAGTGAAGAACACACACCATTGTAAATACAACCCATATCTATGCTTATTTATTTTATCTTGTGTCCTTTACCATTTGTACATTGTTAAAACACTGTATATATATATATATATATATATATATATATATATATATATATATATATATATAATATGACATTTGTAATGTCTTTGTTTTGAAACTTCTGTATGTGTGATGTTTACTGTTCATTTTTATTGTTTATTTCACTTTATATATTCACTTTATATATTATCTACCTCACTTGCTTTGGCAATGTTAACACATGTTTCCCATGCCAGTAAAGCCCTTGAATTGAATTGAATTGAATTGACAGAGAGACAGAGAGAGAAGCATTACCACTCCTTAGTGCATCCAGCCAATACTCTTGGGTAGAACATGTAGGCTGAGTACGACAGACAAAGGCTCCTCCAACATGCCTTTTCATTTATTTAAAGCTGCATTTCGCTCCGGCCTTTAACAACGTTCCACCCATGTAAGAGAGAACTGCCTTCCCCTTGTTGAGTGAAACGTGAGGAATGGGAGCACTGCAGTTACTCTGTCTGGACCCCCCGTCCCCCCATCCCCTCTCCTCCTGCTCCAGTCCTCCATGCCTTCACTGCAGTTACTCTGTCTGGAAAATGGAAGAATACAGACTGAAACAGGGAGGGACTTGTCCGATAAGAAACACCCAATTTCCAGAGCGAAACGAATTAAAATGTTTTCCGTTGTGTGCCCTAATGAACACAACCTTACTCTTTCCAGACCCACTCAGGCATCAGTAATAAACGGACAGAGCAGGCAGGGGAAAGCCCAGAGAGACACCAGAACATGTAAACAAAACAAAAAAACAGAAGCAGAAGACGGGCAACACCGACTGAAGGACTCGGGCATCAGAGAGGCTCATCTAGTTGCAGATTGGAAATTGAAATGCCTTATTTTTTGTTTTAAATTAGATTTGAATGTGTGTGTTGTGCCTTTAGCTCCCCACCCTCAAACAAGAAAATGAAACAAATTAATAAAGATTTGGTCACAAAAAAAAAAGAAAGGAATGGAAAAAGTTGTCAATGGTTCAATAGGATAGAGCAACATGATATCATAGGGAAATGTCATCCTGACATGTTTTTGCAAAAAGGTCAATTGTTTTCCTCAATACATTGCAGTCAATGGGAAAAGATGTCACAGGGATGATCTTTTTCCTGTTTATGTATGTCTGTCTCTCTCTACCTCATCTTTATCCATCCCTCATTCTCTTCTCTCACCCTCCGTCCCTCTCTCACTCTCCCTCTTTCTTTCCCTTCCTCTCCCTCCCCATCCGTCCTTCACTCACTCTCCTCCTTCCCTCCTCTCTCCCCATCCCTCCTTCACTCACTCTCTCCCTTCACACCCTCCATTCTCTCTCCCTCCTTCTTTCCCTGCCTCCCCCTCCCCTCTCTTACTCCCCCTCCCCTCTCTCACTCTCCCTCCCCTCTCACACCTCTTGTCTGGCTGTTGACTCTCTCTCTCCCTTCTCTCTCTCTGCCTCCTGCCCTTCCATTCTTTTTTCCTCCTTCCCCCTCCTCTCATCTCTCTCTCCCTCTCCTCCCCCTCTTTCTCCATCCCCCTCTCTCCACCTCCCTCACTCTCCCCCTTTTCTCTCTCCCCCCTCCATTCTCTGCCTCCCCCTCCTCTCATCTCTCTCCCCTCGCCCTCCCGCATACAGGCCGACAGATGGACAGACAGGCAGACAGACAAACAGGCTGGCAGGCAGGCAGACTGAGCTAATATGACTAATTTCACAGTGAGCTAAGATGCTAATATTTGTGTAAACTCTACATAGTTGTCTCAGAGTAGGCTAATACCCCATTTAATGGGTGCACACTCCACAGGTAAGGCTATACAGTGCATATACCATATGTATTACCCCAATGCAATTATCCTGTCTAATAAATCCACAGTGGGATTTGAACAATTTGTCTGTTTATTGTAAAATGTATTAATTATTGTATTTATTTGTAAGTTATATTACAACATAACAACATTCCAACCTTATCTAGTCCAAATTGCACTATTGTGGCTAATCCTCACATTGTGTCAAGCTTCACACAGGTGCAGCTGTCCACCTGACTGACTGGCATATCTATAAGCGACTATTTACCAGTTGTGCACTCTCAAGCTCCAAGAGTCGACTTTTGTTTGTTTGCGGGATGTCTGTAGACACCGCAGAAGTTGCGGGCGGTTTTAAAATAGTATTTTTTCCAGCATCTTACAAACACTGTCAGCAGCGCCTCTAGTTGCCTCCTTGAACTGACTCCGAGCTGGGGTCGTTCGTTTCACACCTCAGGCCCTCCGCCTGGGTTGCGAGAGGGCGTAGAGCCGTTAGAGAGAGATGAATGTGCTGCCAACAGACAAATCCGGGAGGCAAATCCGGTTGGCGCAGGCGAACCTAATGATTCAACTCGTTTGGACAGAGGGCAGGTACTATTAAAATGCACTCAGATCGGGAATATAAGCGTTCTGACCTTTGATCAACGCTGGGAGCAATATTTGGTTGTTAGGGTAAATGTATGGGAATAAAAAGTACATACATTTCTTTAGGAATGTAAGTGAAGTAAAAATTGTCAAAAATATAAATAGTGAAGTACTACTTAAAGTAGTGCTTTAAAAGTATTTTAAAGTATTTTTACTTAAGTACTTTACACCACTCCCTAGTTGTCTTAGAAATATTCCTCTCGAGGCGCATTTAAAGTTACGAGTTACAAAGGAAGGGAAACCTGCCTTCTGACAAGGAGTCGATGCACAACAATTCATGCAATCGCGGGGAAAACAGACGTTCTGATGGCCTTTGTTAAAAGAGTGGGGTTTCCCAGCTTTCCACTACGTTATTTCTCAACTCCTAAATATGCGCGAACTGCACCATTTTAAACCCGGAGTTTTTAGCAGCGTCATTTTTAAGCACGTTACCACTTGCAATTGGCTGTGACAGCGTTGCTGGAAAAAATACTATTTTAAAACCGCCCGCAGCAAGGGGAGAGTTGGGCTAAATGTCAATTGTAGGGTCACATGGGGTAAAACGCCACCCTTACCTCCCAAAAATGTTTGGGGGAGTGACTTTAAAAAATATTGTGATGAGACAGGTGACAGTTTTCGTTGAGCAAGAGTAATGGCAACCAGGGAAAGTGTTGGGGAGGGAAATGGTGACATTCAGTGGTTTCTGTGAGAAGTACAGGCAGTGGACCTACTACCCTAACAGGTAGACCTACCTAATATTCACTGTGTTTATGCAGGTTTTTTGGGAGGACATAAATTCATCATTAGGATGCTAGCTAGTTAAAATATCAAATTTGGGATCTAGCTAATGATTAGCCCATTAGGATGAATACAGATAGACAACCCAATGCTTCAGCCTATTTATTTATAGCTACTATGCTGCATCAGTTAGGCTACAGGAGATCATGGTTCTTGCTAATAGCATACCTGATCATCTGGACCATGCACAGGCTATATACATGGTCGAAATATGTCAATTAAACTTTAACAAAAAAATTTACCAATATATTATTTCAGTTATTTCTGGAGGTGGAAATTATATTTTAAATGATGTCAGCATCATTTTAGTTTATTTTGGAGTTGAATTGAATGAGTAGTTCTAATTGAATCAGTACTACGTGGAGATTGGTATGTATCTTCTTCCCCCAGGGAACAACAGTGTGCCAGACTGCAGTACTAGGAGCAGATGTAATATTGCTCTTGACAAGTAGAGCATGCTACAACCTGCCTGTTCTCATACGGTCCCAGAATCACAGAGTGGAGTCCAGACAACATCTCTGACCAGTCTATCACAGTGCCATCCGTTTTGTCACCAAAGCCCCATACACTACCCACCATTGCGACCTGTACGCTCTCATTGGTTGGCCCTCGCTTCATACTCGTCGCCAAACCCACTGGCTACAGGTCATCTACAAGTCTCTGCTAGGTAAAGCCCCGCCTTATCTCAGCTCACTGGTCACCATAGCAGCACCCACTCGTAGCACGCGCTCCAGCAGGTATATCTCACTGGTCACCCCCAAAGCCAATTCCTCCTTTGGTCGTCTTTCCTTCCAGTTCTCTGCTGCCCATGACTGGAACTAATTGCAAACATTTCTGAAGCTGGAGACTCACATCTCCCTCACTAGCTTTAAGTACCAGCTGTCAGAGCAGCTTACAGATCATTGCACCTGTACTTAGCCTATCTGTAAACAGCCCATCTACCTACCTACCTCCTCCCCATACTGGTATTTATTTATTTATTTTGCTCCTTTGCACCCCAGTATCTCTACCTGCACATTCATCTTCTGCCGATCTCCCATTCCAGTGTTTAATTGCTATATTGTAATTACTTTGCCACCATGGCCTATTTATTTCCTTAACTTACCTCATTTGCACTCACTGTATATAGACATTTTGTTTTCTTTTGTTCTACTGTATTATTGACTGTATGTTTGTTTACTCCATGTGTAACTCTGTGTTGTTGTATGTGTTGAATTGCTTTGCTTTATCTTGGCCAGGTCGCAGTTGCAAATGAGAACTTGTCCTCAACTAGCCTACCTGGTTAAATAAAGGTGAAATATTTTTTTTTTAAAGAGCTTCATTCATAATAGTTAACATACAACAGTGGAAGCAGGTGGGAGGAGCTATAAGAAGGACCGGCTCATTGTAATGGCTGGAATGGAATTAATGGTACGGTATCAAACATATGGGAACCACGTTTGATTCCATTCCAGCCATTACAATGAGCCCGTCCTTCTTATAGCTCCTCCCACCAGCCTCCACTGAAATACATCATGGTTTAAATTGATTCAGCGCCGTCGGCAAGATGTCACTGAGAAAACTGTCCGTTAACCCACTGTTCCTAGGCAGTCATTGTAAATAAGAATTGATTCTTAACTGACTTGCCTAGTTAAATATAGGTTAATTTTTTTTGTACTGTTTACACTGTTGTCTCTTTTCAGCAGCTGGTATGGATCCATCAAGGAGACGACACCTCTCGTCTTTGCCAGTAACCCTCCTGACCAGAACCAACACTACAGAACTAACATGACCCTCTATCTGACATGGTGCACAATACAAGGTAGAGGATGCCATTTTGGACAGACCCTGATGCTGTCTGTCTGTTGAAGTGCTCTCTCCCAGTTTGCTGACCACTCACAGCTGCAGACAGTCAACACCTCATTCCAATAGACTGATGCATTTTTGCACAACAACAACAACAACAAAAAAAAACGTTCAGAACGTCCTCACTGAATATAGTAACTAGGCAACGTTTAATCTGATCAACAGAAGAGTGACATCAGCAAAGGGGGGGAGGGGTCTCTCGTTTTATTCCTTTGATTGGTCACAATGTGTTTTGTCAACTGACCGTTGTATTCATTAGCTTGATTGTGCTATTTCATGTCAACTCAAATGTTTGGCTTGACAATGAGCAACAGAGTTGGCAAGAGGACAAACACTGACACTCAGGCTATATTCATTCCACCATGGAAAGTTTATTTTAAACTTTTCTGACAGGACCAAAAGTTTTTTTAAATTTTACAGGTATTGTTTCCTACTTGCCGGCAAGGTAAAAAGTGGGAGGTATGTGACCACTTCCATAAGTAATGGAGACAACAGTAGATTCGTTTGTCATTTTCTGTGATTGTACATTGAAGTTAACTTATTTAAAATCAGATATCACCAGTTGTTTTAGCATTTATGGAACAAATACCTCATTCTCACCGGCATCCATTTTATACTGGCATTTTCTAGGGGCTTTTTATAGCTTAAACGGAATATACCGAGATCGGTGTTGTTAATCTTATAATTACAATGAACACATCGAAGTGGGCCATTTCTTCTAGGTTGGTGCGCCTTTCCCCAGTTTAGGGCTGGATTCAATCTATAAAAATAAAATAAAATTTAAAAAAACGCTGAAGATCCGCGTTAAAATGAAGATAATTTCCGTTTGAGCCGAGATACGCAGCATCTACCGTGAAAGCAGTCTCTGCGACTGCGGGAACATTGCCTTTAGTCAAATCGCGCTACAAAGCGGACCGACAGTGCTACGTATTGATTGAATAGAGCCCCTACACTACCACTATAGTAAGTGTGAAAACATTTAAGTGGGGAAACACAGATGCGATAGGTTTTCCCACCAGCGGAGTACAGTTCGTGTTGGTCTGTCTTTCCTAGACAGCAGAGATGAATATTCCTGATAGTGAACCCATCCATGTTTTCTACTGTGTTATTGACTTGTTAATTGTTTACTCCATGTGTAACTCTGTGTTGTCTGTTCACACTGCTATGCTTTATCTTGGCCAGGTAGCAGTTGCAAATGAGAACTTGTTCTCAACTAACCTACCTGGTTAAATAAAGGTGAAATAAAATAAATAAAAAATGTAGTACATACCAACAAAGACATGCATGCTGAGCTCTGATAACAGCAACGTTACATTTCAATGGTTTATTCTGCAGTATGTACAGGTCATCCCTAGTAAAACTTTTATTTTTTTACAGTATGTACAGGTTAAATCAACCCAGTTTCTTATTAAGTTATAATGCTCACGCCTGCAGCAAAATCTTGATATCCCAGAGAGGGTATTAAGTCGTCCATCACTCGGGACGCTATGGCTACACCCTAATTCCCTAGGTAGTGCACTACTTGGACCAGACACCTATGCACTACATTAGGGAATAGGGTACCATTACAGACAAAGCCAGATTGAAATTTAACATTGCTTCCTTTAAGTCAATGGGTCAGACCTCCCTGTAACACGGTCTGACAAGCTGGACAATAAGGAGGATCAATTTTATAGTCACGGGGGAAAGAAGAAGTAACCTTTCACAGTTGGAAGGACAAGTACCAGTGACCTGAGATGTAGAAACACTTCACTTTGTCGTCACTGAACAAGAACTCAGGCCAGGTGTGTCTTTGAAGAAGTCCGGTCTCAGGCCAGGTGTGTCTTTGAAGAAGTCCGGTCTCAGGCCAGGTGTGTCTTTGAAGAAGTCCGGTCTCAGGCCAGGTGTGTCTTTGAAGAAATCCGGTCTCAGGCCAGGTGTGTATTTGAAGAAGTCCGGTCTCAGGCCAGGTGTGTATTTGAAGAAGTCCGGCCTCAGGCCAGGGTGTGTCTTTGAAGAAGTCCGGTCTCAGGCCAGGTGTGTCTTTGAAGAAGTCCGGTCTCAGGCCAGGTGTGTCTTTGAAGAAGTCCGGTCTCAGGCCAGGTGTGTCTTTGAAGAAGTCCGGTCTCAGGCCAGGTGTGTCTTTGAAGAAGTCCGGTCTCAGGCCAGGTGTGTCTTTGAAGAAGTCCGGTCTCAGGCCAGGTGTGTCTTTGAAGAAATCCGGTCTCAGGCCAGGTGTGTATTTGAAGAAGTCCGGTCTCAGGCCAGGTGTGTATTTGAAGAAGTCCGGTCTCAGGCCAGGTGTGTCTTTGAAGAAGTCCGGTCTGTGTGTTGAATATGACTCCTCAGTATTGGGTAAACGGGAAGGGTGGGGGGACAAAACCTGCATATGGATCATAAGATGTCAAGTAGTATTTTCTTTTTCTAATCTTACTTTTATGTATTCCAACAACAACAAAAAGGTTGTGGAACAACAAGTTGGTCCTTCCTCCTCTCTCTTGGCTGTCTGAGTTTAAACAACACAAAACAGAGTCAGGAGGAGAAAGGAGAGAAATAAAATACAGCTATAATTATTAATTGGTCATCAAATGTATTGATTGATAAGTCAGTTCCCAGAATGCACCAGTTGGCATGTTTTAGTGGTCAGGAGGAGGGGGTGTGGTCTCGAGTTTGCGGAGACGACGGCGCCTCAGCTCTGAAGGGTTGGGCTCTCCGTCTTCCCCGACTTCCTCTCCATCCCCCTGGTCTTCACTGTCGCCCAACGTGGTAGAGTCTGGCTGGGAGAAACCTGTGGCCCCATTCACAGCTTCAGGTTCAGCGGCTGGAGAGAAGAGACATAGGAGCGAAACTAAAGTGAGAAAATGTGTCTACAGTGTAAAAAATTAATTTAAAAAAATGGCGCTTTAAAATCCCACTAACAGCTAGTCCGGATTCCTAACTGAATAATTCTGTTTCACAATATCTGTCAGTCAATGGGAAGACTTACCGGACAGTCGTTCTCCTGAGTTTCTGCACTAGTGGAGACTTAGTGCCTTCGGAAAGTATTCAGACCCCTTGACATTTTCCATTAAATTTTTATTTAAAAAAAATAAATTAGCAACATTTTCAAAAAAAACTAAAACAGTTTTCGCTTTGTCATTATGGGTTATTGTGTGTAGAAAAACTGTTTTTTTCCCTTCTTTCATCCATTTTAGAATAAGGCTGTAACGTAACGAAATGGGGGGGAAATCAAGAATGCACTGCACCTGTACTGCTCTGAGAGTCGTTCTCCTGAGTTTCTGCACTAGTGGAGGGAGGAGATGATCCGCTGGCCTCTCCAGCCGCGCTGCTGGTTTCTGACTGAGGAGGACTGAGGAGCAAAGGAGTAGCATGATCATCATATGCCAAACAATAAGGTAAATGTTGACCCACTACAGAAAGATGTGGTTTTTCCCCATATAAAAATGAAAACAAGGCATCATTACATGAGTGTGGCGACGGTAGTGAGGTATTGGTCGATGTTGAGCATGGCAGCGTCCAGTAGAGTGTGGATGTTGTGGAGACACTGCAGTCTGGCCTCCAGGCCTCTACGGCCCTCCTGCTCCAGCTCCCTCAGCTCAGCCTCTGACATGGTGGACAGGGCCGGGGGAGGAGGGGGCATGGATGACACTGGAACAGAGCACACAGCATTACAAGGTTATTCAAGATGCCAGCCTTACAGATTTGTGAACAGCACTCCCCCGGCAACAGCCCTCCCCCCGGCAACTTGGTAAATAAAAATGTTGAAAATGGTGGCCAATCTACAGTATATCATGATGGAGGTTTCATTTATAAGTGAAGGAGTAAGAATGACTCTAGCTCTTACCAAACGGTGGAGGTGGTGGTGGCATAGTCAGCCATGGAGCTGAGGGGAATGGTGGGGGTGGGAAGGAGTGGAAGGGGAACCCAGGCATAGGGCCTCCTGGAGCAGGAGCAGCACCGACTGTACTGGCCCCAGTGGTGCCTGATTCACACAGAGAAATTATGACTTCAATGTTCACATGGACACTTTAGGGCTGGTCTCCCAGACCCAGAGGAAGTCTAGTCCTGGACCAAAAAAGCATGCTCAATTGAGAATCTCTATTGAACGTGCCATTTTGTCATCTAGGTCCGGGAAACTACTTCTTCAATTGGTTAATAGCTAGCTATTATAATAGAATGTCAAAATGCCAGTCCAAGTACCAGAGAGGAGAAACGACACTCACCAGCTCCCTGAGTCTGAGCTGCCTCTGTGGCCCCTGGGGTCTCTGTGGCCCCTGGGGCGCCAGCAGCACCAGCAGGGGGGGCCGCTCCAGGGAAGGGCCCCCAGAAAGGAAACAGCCCTGGGGGGAAGTGGGGCATCATTCCAGGGCCAACTAGAGGAGACAAGAGGGAGACGCATGTCAGTCAGCTGCTTGCTTGGGAGTCAACCCAGTTTATATCTAGTAACTAAATTAAACTTACTAGATTCCTATAAGATACACAGTAACTTCTTTAAACCATTACTAGGTTAGTATCGGATACACAGTAACTTCCTGAAACCATTACTAGGTTAGTATCGGATACACAGTAACTTCCTGAAATCATTACTAGGTTAGTATCAGATACACAGTAACTTCCTGAAACCATTACTGGGTTAGTATCAGATACACTACATGGCCAAAAGTATGTGAATGTCCCTTCAAATTTGTGGATTTGGCTATTTCAGCCTCACCTGTTGCTGACAGGTGTATAAAGTCGGGCATACAGCCATGCAATCTCCATAGACAAATATTGGAAGTAAAATGGCCTTACTGGAGAGCTCAGCGACTTTCAACGTGGCACCGTCATAGGATGCCATATTTCTAACAAGTCAGTTCGTCAAATTTCTGCCCTGCTAGAGCTGCCCCGGTCAACTGTAAGTGTTGTTATTGTGAAGTGGAAACGTCTAGGAGCAACAACGGCTCAGCTGCAAAGTGGTAGTCCACACAAGCTTACAGAACGGGACCGCAGAGTGCTTAAGCACATAAAAATAGTCTGTTCTCGGTTGCAACTCTCACTACAGAGATCCAAACGGTCTCTGGAAGCAACGTCAGTACAATAACTGTTCGTCTGCAGCTCCTTGAAATGGGTTTCCATGGCCGAGTAGTCGCACATAAGCCTAAGATCACCATGCTCAATGCCAAGCATCAGCTGGAGAGGTGTAAAGTTCGCCGCCATTGGACTCTGGAGCAGTGGAAACACATTCTCTGGAGTGATGAATCACGCTTCACCATCTGGCAGTCCAACATCAAATATGGGTTTGGTGGATGCCAGGAGAACGCTACCTGCCCCAATGCATAGTGCCAACTGTAACGTTTGGTGGAGGAGGCATAATGGTCTGAGGCTGTTTTTTAATGGTTCGGGCTTTGCCCCTAAGTTCCAGTGAAGGGAAATATTAATGCTACAGCATACAATGACATTCTAGACGATTCTGTGCTTACAACTTTGTGGCAACAGTTTGGGGAAGGCCCTTTCCTGTTTCAGCACGACAATGCCCCTGTGCACAAAGAAGCGAGGTCCATACAGAATTTGTCGAGATTGGTGTGGAAGAACTTGACTGGCCTGCACAGAGCCCTGACCTCAACCCCATCTGAAACCTTTGGGATGAATTGGAAAGCTGACTGCGAGCCAGGCCTAATCACCCAACATCAGTGCCCGACCTCACTAATGCTTGTGTGGCTGAATGGAAGCAAGTCCCCACAGCAATGTTCCAACATCTAGTGGAAAGCCTTCCCAGAAGAGTGGAGGCTGTTTATAGCAGCAAAAGGAGGACCAACTCCATATTAATGCCCATGATTTTGGAATGAGATGTTCGACAAGCAGGTGTCCACATACACCACATACAAAAGTATCTAGAAACTCCGTGAATCTATTACGAGGTTACTATCACATATCTAGTAATATCATCAAACCATTACTAGGTTCATATTACATATCTAGTAACCACCTGAAACGAGGGACCTTGTTTGCCATATATTAGAAGATACTAATTGGCTGGAATGAGCTGGCATAAAAATATACCAGTTTCATTTGAGGACAAAAATGTTGACAGCTGTGTCATACAGGTTGCAAAATAAATGGGAAGAGATTTGCGATGTACCGATTCCATGGCACAAAAAACCTACTCTTGATTCAACACTGAGTTTTTCCCAGTTAATCTATTATATAAAAATTTCAACATGCACTTGAAGTTAATTTTACAAATAGCAGGGTCGGGCGATCTGGAAAGCCAGCCAATAAATAACATAATAATACTTGTAGGAAAGGTTTTCATCTTTAGCTCACAATCTGTGGATACTATAAGATTAGAATGGTACATTTTATGTAAATGATGTAAAACATCACAGCACAATTGAAAGATAAATGGCCCATTGAAACCAAACGAGGTGGTCTATTGGTGATAGGTGGGATGGGCTGAGAGAAGCTGAGAGGCGGGATTAAAGAGCTGAGGTCTATTGATGATAGGTGGGATGGGCTGAGAGAGGCGGGATTAAAGAGCTGAGGTCTATTATAGTCTATCGGTAAATAGCCCACCCATTTTTACCTACCTCATCTCCATACTGTTTTTATTTATTTACTTTTCTGCTCTTTTGCACACCAATATCTCTACCTGTACATGACCATCTGATCATTTATCACTCCAGTGTTAATCTGCAAAATTGTAATTATTCGCCTACCTCCTCATGCCTTTTTGCACACAATATATATATAGACTCCCCTTTTTTTTCTACTGTTATTGACTTGTTAATTGTTTACTCCATGTGTAACTCTGTGTTGTCTGTTCACACTGCTATGCTTTATCTTGGCCAGGTCACAGTTGCAAATGAGAACTTGTTCTCAACTAGCCTACCTGGTTAAATAAAGGTGAAATAAAAAAATAAAAAATATTGGTGATAGGTGGGATGGGCTGAGGGGTGGGATTAAAAGAGCTGATGTCTATTGGTGATAGGTGGGATGGGCTGAGGGGTGGGATTAAAAGAGCTGATGTCTATTGGTGATAGGTGAGATGGGCTGAGGGGTGGGATTAAAAGAGCTGATGTCTATTGGTGATAGGTGGGATGGGCTGAGGGGTGGGATTAAAAGAGCTGATGTTTGGTAATGTATTATTGTTATGTGACTGCTTTATATAAAAGTATCATGGCAAAAAACCTCTCAAAAAAAAAGTGAATATATTTGTCCTCCAAAGAGGGGTTAATAAATTAAACAAAAATAAAAATTAAAAATATATTTTTTAAATCAATGAATGAAACTACATTTGACGTTAGACAATGGACGTGTTGTTTTGTGTGGTGCTACCCACCGTTCCCAGGTGGACCAGGGACAGGGGCGTTGACAGGTGCTGCCGGGGCAGGAGGCTGGGCAGGCGCT
Organism: Oncorhynchus tshawytscha; assembly: GCF_018296145.1. Classification (NCBI taxonomy): domain Eukaryota; kingdom Metazoa; phylum Chordata; class Actinopteri; order Salmoniformes; family Salmonidae; genus Oncorhynchus; species Oncorhynchus tshawytscha. Next base: position 83,058,972 of record NC_056436.1, on the reverse strand, counting down.
GGGGTGGGAGGCTGATTGGGGTTAGAGGCCCGGAGGACATCCATACGACATGTAGGACACGTCTGCTGTCTCTGGAACCAGGAGCGAAGGCAACTGGGATACAAAATGAAGGAAACGGTTAGTTAGCTACACAGAGTCTCTGAAACCAGGAACGAAGGCAACTGGGACACAAAATGAAGGAAACGGTTAGTTAGCTACACAGAGTCTCTAGAACCAGGAGCGAAGGCAACTGGGACACAAAATGAAGGATTGGTTAGTGACATAAAAAGCAGAAAACCAACAGGACCAGCAAAAACACTAATGGGACAGAAATGGTGATGAAATGTATTCATATTTTTAATTTTACCTTTTTTTAACGAGGCAAGTCAGTTAAGAACAAATTCTTATTTTCAATGACGGCCTAGGAACAGTGGGTTAACTGCCTGTTCAGGGGCAGAACGACAGATTTGTACCTTGTCAGCTCGGGGGTTTGAACTTACAACCTTCCGGCTTCCGGTTACTAGTCCAACGCTCGAAACCACTAGGCTACCCTGCCGCCCCATATGACTAGACAACAAAAAATATATATATAAAAACCATGTATTTTCTACTTTCTGATACCGTTCTGTCTAAAACAGGTATAGTATAGTAGTATCCATAAAATACCTTGCGTGGAAGATATGGTTGCAAGGAAGTTTCTTGGCTCCAGTCACCATCTCTTCACGACAGATGATACACACGTTGTCTGAAGCCAGCAGATCTTCAGGAGTGGCATCTGGGTAACTGCAGAGATACAGAGTTAATAGACCATGGACTAGTCCATCAATATTTATTTAAAAAAATATATATTCATCCTAATAAAAGAGGGATATGGTAAGAGGAATGATTATTTTTTTTCCATTGTGGAGACACAAAATAACAAATAAAATAAAAAACAGATGCATAGCACACTCACAGTGTATTCATGTTGCGGATAGCTCGCCGTGACATTATTGCATCCGTAACAGCTTTCTTGAACTGCCTAAAGAATAGAATCCAGAAATTCAAGTGTTCTAATGGTTACACCTGCCTCTAATAACAACAAAACGATAAGAGAAGACAATCTGTTGGCCAGGTAACATATGGAGTCTTCAGAGAGCCCTGGCTTCCAGGTCTAAGAATTTAGAATGGTATCTTTATTTTAGGGTTTAGAGCAGCTGTGTTGCTCACCTCATAGCCAGGTACATGGGCCGGATGGCGAATAGGGGGAAGGTGTGCACCTTTATCATGATGGTCATGAACGCCATGTACAGGAGGACCTTGATGAAACCTGGGGGGGGTTAATGTCTTAAGTATCCCACTTCAGTGTGTGTGTGAGATATGTACACACACAAAAGTTTGGGGTCACTTGGCAAAAACATTTCTCAGGCTATTCCATGCAAGAAATTGCAAAGAAACTGGAGCTCTTGTACAACGCTGTGTACTACTCCCTTCACAGAACAGAGCAAACTGGTTCTAACCAGAATAGAAAGAGGAGTGAGAGGCTCCGGTGCACACCTGAGCAAGAGGACAAGTACATTAGTGTCTAGTTAGAGAAACAGACGCCTCACAAGTCCTCAACTGGCAGCTTCATTAAATAGTACCCACAAAACACCAGTCTCAACGTCAACAGTGATGAGGCGAGTCAGATGCTGGTCTTCTAGGCAGAGTTGCAAAGAAAAGGCCATATCTCAGACTGTGTTCTTTTTATTAGCCAGTCTGACATATGGCCTTTTCTTTGCAACTCTGCCTAGAAGGCCAGCATCCCGGAATCGCCTCTTCACTGTTGACATTGAGATGGGGGTTTTGCAGGTACTATTTAATGAAGCTGCCGTACAACGCTGTGTACTACTCCCTTCACAGAACAACGCAAACTGTTTCTAACCAGAATAGAAAGAGTGGGAGGCCCCGGTGCACAACTGAGCAAGAGGACAAGTACCTTAGTGTCTAGTTTGAGAAACAGATGCCTCACAAGTCCTCAACTGGGATCTTCAGTTTCTTGGCAATTTCTCACATGGAATAGCCTTAATTTCTCAGAACAAGAATAGAGTTTCAGAAGAAAGTTATTTGTTTCTTGGCCACTTTGAGCCTGTAATCGAACCCAAATATGCTGATGCTTCAGATACTCAACTAGTCTAAAGGCCAGTTTTAATGCTTCTTTAAGCAGCACAACAGTTTTCAGCTGTGCGAACATAGTTGCAAAAGCATTTTCTAATGATCAATTAGCCTTTTAAAATGATAAACCTGGAGTAGCTATCACAACGTGCCATTGGAACACAAGAGTGATGGTTGCTGATAATGGGCCTCTGTACACCTATTTAGATATTCCATAAACCAGCCGTTTCCAGCCACAATAGTCATTTACAACATTAACAATGTCTACGCTGTATTTATGATCAATTTAATGTTATTTTAAATGGACCAAAAAAAAAGATTTTCTATAAAAAACAAGGACATTTCTAAGTGACCATGTTCAATGAACATGCTTTTCATTTTCTGAAATATGGCTTAATGTGGATCCAAGAAACTGGACCTTTAAAGTTGTACAGCAAGTGTAGAGTATATTTAGTGATAACAGGTATCATACCCGTGTAGAGTATATTTAGTGATAACAGGTATCATACCAGTGTAGAGTATATTTAGTGAGACAGGTATCATACCAGTGAAGAGCTCGGTGTAGAGAGTATATTTAGTGATACAGGTATCATACCAGTGAAGAGCTCGGTGTAGAGCATGTAGACTGCTTTGTTGTCCCAGGGGTTGTCACTCTGGAGGTCGACAGTGTGGAGGGTGTATTTGATGAAGGTGGTGAACACCATTGTCATCAGGATGGCATACTAAACAACAACAGTTATTATTTTGGTAAGAAGAGAAGTGCGCCGAATTATTACCAACTGCTTAGATTCATCAAGTCAACAAATATTACTTCAAAAGAAAATGTGGCATGCATGTACCAATAAAGCATCACATATGACTGAAATTCAGAAATGGCAACGTATAGTTTTACAAACCTCAAATCCAAAGACCAGCTGGACAGAAGCCCCTCGTGTGATGATACTATGACAGGCATGGTTGACAAACAGGAAGTCCAGGACTCCCAGCAACAACATCAGAGCTAGGTGAGAGATGCAATGATTTATATAAAATGACAGTCAGTGGGTTTCTGTTCATGCCTACAAGTCATTTTGACTAAACACACTAGTATAGGCCTTGAGGTTCTTGCCAAGATATGCCAGTTGTGTTATCAAGTTTCAAGGTCCATGTTTCAGTTTAAATGATGTGCATCCAGGACCAGGTGCAACAGTCTGATATATTTGCATATTAATTTAAGAAACACACTTGGTCCTAAAAACACCAGTTTCACATATCTGTGAATAAATCAGTCACACTCCAATAAGTAGTAACAACTAAAGTACTGATATACACACTGTAGGGTCAATTAAAAGATACCACATACTGTACTGTAAACCACTGAAGGGCCCATTACAAGGTATTGTAAATCACTGAGTGGGCCTTTAACACCTTGAAGAGATATTACCCATACTCACAGAACACCCTGAAGTGGAAGACCCAGGATATATTAGGACTTCTCTCCATCTGAGTGAGAAGGTGGGGAAAATACCATCAGAACAGACAGACATGTGCTTTCCTTTCACATTCATTGCCGCTTTATGGATGGTAAACATGTTTAAGGGTAGGTTAAACTCAATGTCTTAACCATGTGAAATATCTATACAAATGTGTTTAACATTTAACAGCCTCTCACAAAGTCCACCCTGTCCTCAGCCAGCCAGTGGAAGCACTTGATGAAGAGCAGCAGGGTGAAGAGGCCTACGAAGCGGGGAGAGAAGTCATCCCTGAACACGGTAAAGGCCAGACACGTCTCTGTGACAGCATACCAGGATCGCTCTATCAGATGCTGAACGGAGAGGAAGGTGAATTTTAGTGATAACCTTTTAAAACACTATCATACTGACCCAAATGTGTACTGGCTTTGACATTTTATTTTCAGATTTTCCTTTCTGGCACGAGTCTAGTAAATATGGTGAATGTGTAACCAAGACAACACAGCTTGGCTCAGCTGTGTGTAGAGGGTATAATGGTTGCAACACAGGCGTAAGCACTAGCAGAATTACATATAAGTCCAGTGGTAGTTCATTGAACAACACAGATCTAGAACCCTAGCAAACCAAACAGGATGTAAACAAATACTGAAATAACATATCATTGGTCCATACCTCCATCTCTGCAGCCCTCAGCTGCCCGAAGAAGACTTTACGCATGAACTTTCCCAACAGGAACACCAACACAAACGCCTGGATGTACAACACCTGACATGAAGAGGAGAGGGAGGGAAAGCCACGTTACAGACCACACATCTGATAAACATGTCAATCAAACAGGGGAATGTAGAGAACTAGTGTGTACTCACTGCCATACTGGGGCTACTCTTGGTGAGGTAGACCACAGTGGGGTAGAACTGGTGTTTGAGCAAGTAGGCATGGGCAATCACAGCGCCAGTCAGAGCCAGACTGGTGGCAGTCACCAGCGCTGCACGCACCATTTTGCAGGCAATATCTACAGCGATGTGGTAGGACGACAGGGCAACACAGTCAGGCAATCAGAACAATAGAGCAGGCGAGGACCTTGACATTTCATAATCCTGGTCGTTGGACAATCCAATGTAGAAATTGTCCAATTGTTTCCTTACAACTCGCTAGCTAACTAACAGCCAGTGAATATATACATGCATGTTGACAGCTGCCTAGGGGGCAAGTGTAAACAGAGAGCAATGATTGAACTAGATTGACACTTGACATCAACAAAATTACATATTCACTCAATTCGATTTAGCTTTAATTTCACTTAAACTAAATCCTGCATTTGTTGAAATGCCAAGTTGTATCTATCAAGCTGGGTAGACGTATCGGTTGGCAAGTAAAGAAGACAGGCTATTCAACTCAGCCACATAAAGCTAATACTTAGCTAGTTAAGTGTAAACTAATCAGGCCTGGAAGGGACTGTTCTCTCTGCATACCCAGCTAGTTTAGCTAACGTTACCTAGCTGTACTACTGTCACTGAAGTACGAAACTAATTTGGACAACTAGCTAGCTACCTTGCTGACGTTAGCTACTCACGGTTTCCGATGGCGTTTTCGCCACGAAATGAACTTGCTGAGTTTTGATCCAAACGCCTTGATTGAGGGCGTTCACTAGGATTACAAATATATATATCGACTTCAACTATATCACGACCAATTAAGTTCCCATTCTTCAGAACATTTCTGCTGTCTAGTTTACTAACATATATATATATATATATATATATACACACCCCAGGTGCCAAAGACGCCTGAGTCTCTCGGATACGTGTTTCTTCGGCTTGCTCTTCCGAGTTGCCACGTCACTTCCGGGGAAATTCAAACTAGGTACACCCAGCCATTCAAGGGGATGATTAAACGAAGAAAAACAAAAAATCTGTTGGAATAGCAAGTTAACTGGCGTAATATTACAATATAAATTGTGACACTCAACCTGAAGAATGTGTCAGTGTTGTAGCTAATAGCTAGTTAACGGTCCTCAATGGGGGTGCATGGGTTTTCACACCGGCGTACCCCGGTGGCGTTTTGGCATTGGATTTGTGTACCCTGGTGACCGTTAATAGACCATCTTTTAGTAGACATGCGGTACAAAAAAAAAAAAACACGGACCAATAGATGAAGCAGAAATATTTTACCTATGGGGATCTGGCAAGTTGCCTTCCTAACACCAATCAAATGGGGTTTATTAACCGTAATGATTGTAGTGGCGCAACCCTTACATTTCAGCATCATAAAAGGTACACGCCAATGCATGTTTTTTTTCCATAGAAGTTGTCCTAACAGGCAAGCAGGAACAAAACCAGTCAAAAATAACAGCTAAATAAAATGTCATTGTTGCCCATTACAAGTTCACATTGCGCTAATGAAGTTGATCATATCAGAATGCCAGAAACTGTACCCTACACACCAAAATATACCTAGCCTCCACAGAATCCCCCCCAAAAAAATGTTTTTTTTTTTTTTAAAGAGGGCATGAAATGGTTCATTAAAACAGAGTCACTTGAACATATGTACACAGAATCAACGACATTGAAAACTTTCATCAGTAAAGTTCTGATGATAAGTGTGATGTTCCTAGCTTGTCACCTGTTCAAAACATTGAGTAAATGAATCCACCATATCATATTTATTAGTTAAGACATACTTTATTTAAGGCAGTAAATCAGTGTTGGTTTTTTTCTTCTAGCGATAGAAACTATTTTTAAAAAGTTAACATTTTGTTATGAGATCTGGGTCTAATAGTGAACATAATGATATCTATACCTTAAGATGGCAAGAAATGAAAGTTAGAGTAAAATCACAAGTAGTTTGACTGTGGTAAAGGCAGAGTAGTGATACATCATTTTCTTTTAGCTGAAACTTACATAAAGAAAAATCATTACCAAACATTGAAACAATTTTTTTATGCAAAATCAGAAACATTTAAGGTACATGCTTTCAAGTCCTACTACTCTCAATAGAAGCAGCACATGGTTGGTAGTAATGACTCAGAGCAGTAGTTTGTCCAATATTTTGTGCCGCTACTCTGAATATTCTTCTGTCGGTTTTTACGTCTATCTTCTGCTCTTTCTCAACATAATCCTGCTGCTCTGGGTTCAAAACCCCTTCTGCTGTCAGATAGTGGAAACAGTTCAGCCTTTGAAGACCTGCTTTTGCTCATTAAACATTTCAACAAAAATTATAAAGTTAAGTTTGGAAAAAATGTGAAAGAATCTCCCAGCCTGGCAAGCCACCTTAAGGACATTGAAGAGATGGAGGTTTAGAGTCTGGTCTGTGGGTGGGGGGCATTAGGACACTGAAGAGATGGGAAGTTGAGAGTCTGGTCTGTGGGGGGGGACAGGACCATTAGGACACTGAAGAGATGAGAGGTTGAGAGTCTGGTCTGTTGGGGGGTTAACCATTAGTACACTGACGAGATGGGGGGGGTTGAGTCTGGTCTGTGGGGTAACCATTAGGACACTGAAGAGATGGGGTTGAGAGGAGAGCCCATTTGTGTCAGCACTTTATCCAGCCACTGCAGAGGGCCGTGAAGATGAACTTCTATCCAACAGGGGGTACTGGTGACATCTTGTCGGTGATACTCAGCTCCCCAGCCCTGTTGGGGGGGAGAAAGAGAGATAAAGCTGGGTCATATTCACAAAAGGAAGTAAATGGTCAGAAAAGGAGTGAAACAGCAAATTGTCCAATAAGAAATCCTAATTTTCCATTGCACAATGTTATGCTACAATGTGCCTTAATGTTATTCTCACCACTGCAGATTTGCTCTCAATGAAATTAATTGTCATTTCCACAAAAACTTTTTTTTTTTTTTGAATCAATGGCCAAGATGATAAAAGCAGCGAATTGTACATAGTACTGAAACTAGTAGAAACGTTCAGATCAAAATGTAAATTGTGTATCACCTTTACAAAGCTCATGCGGATGGTGCACATCTTGGTCAGTTCATAGACCGCCTCAAAGCCATGGTTCACAGACTGGGCCAGTAGCTGAGCAAATTCCTGGTTGTTAAAGATCTTCAGACTGCAGCCACTAGGGATCTTACACACCGTGGTGGGGTGGAAACCATGATGATAGTTACAGTTACGACTCTGAACGAAGATACTGGTGTCACTCAGACACTCTGCATACACCTCACCTCCTACGTAGTACAGGTGGACCCCTGAGGAGAGAAAGAACGAGATTTACAACTCTGAACAAAGATACTGGTGTCACTCACACTCTGCTTACACCTCCAACAGTACAGGTGGACCCCTGAGGGGGCCGAGAGAGAGCAAGTTTAAAAAAAGAAGCTAAATGCTAGGTGTTTCTAGCTCCACCAGTAGAGTAATGACAGCTAGCTAAATTTCTGGCGCCAACAGTAATAACAAACAATAAAACAGCCATAAATAAAGAAATGCATGATTCAACAGAATATCATGCATGTTTTTCACCATTCCTTCCCCACACTTTCTCTGAACCTCATAACCACTTTAAAACGAATCTATTCATCTCAATGTGTTGCCCTGCTCACCTTTGCCGATGTGGCGGCGTGTGTTCTCTATGGTTGAGTTACGGTTGACGTTGGAGAGCAACCCCAGGCAGAAACGGTTCTTGTTGTTGGAGGGGTCGGTGAAGCCGTCCACCAGGACGCTGGTAGAAGAAGCATGGTAGGCCTCACCCACTCTGTTGTTCAACTCATAGTACACAATACTGCACCAGTGGCTTGGTTCCTCGTACTCCACTGGCTGCACATCTACAGGGAGAAGGTGGAGAGGTCGTTCAACACAATACTGCACCAGTGGCCAGGTTTCTCATACTCCACATCTACAGGGGTCCTTCTGTGTTGTAAAGGAAAAGGGACGCGTAATCTTGAAAATGTACAATTTAATTTGATCAATTCATGAACGACGTGGTGCATTTGTTGTGCCCATGGTTCCTACTCTCGCGACAATTACACCTAACGAGGCCAATGAAATCCACACCTCGCTGGGAGCCCAGCTTTGCACAGGTGATAAGCTTGAGGCTCGTAATCATTACTTTAATTATTCAGCTCGGTGTGAACACGAACAAGTCGCGCTATTTTGAAAACACACTGGAAAACGAGCCAGTCTTACGTTGCGCCAACTAAACTGTCCCTTAGTGGTAGAGAGTGCTCACCCTCTGGAGGTTTGTGATTAGGAAACATAAGAACCAAACAATTAGTTATCTTTAGAATTGCTTGGCCTGGCTATAGCAATAAGTAAGATGGCTAATGCGACCGAAATGACAAAGCCTAATGTAGCAGGAACAATTTTCACCTGCATGTAGAGTATTTATATTAAGTTCTTCAAAATATTATATTCTCATTCTAAAAAGGGAAGGAATTAAAAGATGTTATGTCTCTATTCAAGGCTTATATGCACTGTTCTTATGCCCTCTCCTGGTATGACCTGGTACTGGTCTTTAATTTTACCTTTAACTAGGCAAGTCAATTATGAACAAATTCTTATTTTCAATGACGGCCTAGGAACAGTGGGTTAACTGCCTTGTTCAGGGGCAGAACGACAGATTTTTTACCTTGTCAGCTCGGGGGTTTGAACTTGCAACCTTCCGGTTACTAGTCCAACACTACCCACTAGGCTACCCTGCCGCCTCTACCCACTAGGCTACCCTGCCGCCTCTACCCACTAGGCTACCCTGCCGCCTCTACCCACTAAGGCTACCCACTAGGCTACCCTGCCGCCTCTACCCACTAGGCTACCCTGCCGCCTCTAACCACTAGGCTACCCTGCCGCCTCTAACCACTAGGCTACCCTGCCGCCTCTAACCACTAGGCTACCCTGCCGCCTCTAACCACTAGGCTACCCTGCCGCCTCTAACCACTAGGCTACCCTGCCGCCTCTAACCCAGGCTAGGCTAACCACCCTGCCGCCTCTAACCACTAGGCTAACCACTAGGCTACCCTGCCGCCTCTACCCTCTAACCACTAGGCTACCCTGTCAAGTTCACCAGTTGCCGCCATATTGGAGTTCCCTTTCATTTATGATTATGGCAAAGATGGTACATAGTAAAGGGTCAATACCTGTGATCTCAGTTTATTTGTATAAATTAGCACATAAAAAGCTAAAACAGTTTTTGCTTTGTCATTATGGGCTAGTGTGTAGATTGAATACATGTTAGAATAAGGCTGTAATGTTAAATGTGGTCTGAATACTTTCTGAATGTCTCGGCGCATGCTCAGGCTGCCCTCGCTCCAATTAGTTTGTTGCGGAGACTAGGGCACAGCTGGCACGGTTCCCTTACTAATCCGCGGTGCAGGTTCTCTTGACAATCCTGTAGCATTCTTTAGGGGGCTTGGTGTTCCCGATAGTCACTTCCTCTCCTGGGTGACCGTACCTCAGCTGAGTCTGAGGGATGCGGCGATGGTTTGGGTTGTTGGTCTGGTCGCAGCTCCTGTGAGCTCCGTCTTCGGGTTATGAGAGGCTACTCCAAGAGAGAGGGCAATCAGGTTCTGTGAGTATCCCCCCACCACCTGCCTTGGTTAAGCACCGCTTGACTCCTCCCAGAAGGGTCCGGGTCCAACCTCTGATCCGGTCCTACGTAGACACCAAGCTAGCTAACAAGCGCTGCATAGCGTGCTAGCCAGTTTAGCCAACTTGCTGAGGCGAGCTAGTAACTGCTAGCTATTCCGGCTTCCTAATGGTGAAACTGCTAGGTTAACCCACTGGTTTAGTATACGGTAAAAAAAAATATATATATATATATTTTTTTGGGGGGGCGGCAGGGTAGCCTAGTGGTTAGAGCGTTGGACTAGTAACCGAAAGGTTGCAAGTTCGGATCCCCGAGCTGACCAGGTACAAATCTGTCGTTCTGCCCCTGAACAGGCAGTTAACCCACTGTTCCTAGGCCATCATTGAAAATAAGAATGTTCTTAACTGACTTGCCTAGTTAAATAAAATAAAAAAATCACTTGGTTATTTTAAAAACAGACCGTGCTGCAGTCAAATAGGATAGCTAACCTAGCTTAGAATCCTTATCATGGCTAACATCAGCTAGCATGCATAACAGCCAGCATGCATAACAGCCAGCATGCCACAGATAAATGAGTTGGGGACCTCTACATGCTATCTGTTCACCCTTCCTGTACTCAGTTCGCCCCGGGAGACTAAGGTGTCCAAATGCAGCCTTCGACACAAAAGTCACGGCTATGTCCTACAGGTCCTTAGCTTTGAGCCATTTTCTTTTTCCACGGCCCTCCTTCTGAAGAGCAACGGAGGTTGCATGCCCTGTGTCTGGTGCAAGATTTATGCACGTACATTGTTGTGACCAGCTTTGGGGTCTGTTATGCTAATCCAGCTGGCGGCAGGGCGCTCCTTCAGCAGCGTTTCTCCACCTGGATTGTGGAGGCCATTTCCCTGTCATGCAGCAGCAAAAGGTTAAAGGTCACCTAGCGGTGTGTGTGCCCACTCCACCAGGAGTCTGGCAGCGTCTCGGGTAGTTGTTTAAAGAGTTGACTATAGGAGACGAGTTGGGCATCAACACACACGTCCTCAAGGTTATTGCCTGAATATCACTTCCCTCAGTGTAGCCCAGTGTGCTTACGACTGGGAAAGGGTCACTAAGGAGCACTCAGTGTGCTCAATACCCAGACTGCCACATCTGGTTGGGTCGGGTATGGATGGTTTGTCATGGACCGTTTCATTTAGTATCTGTTGGGGTCGGCTTGGGGAGAGATGATATATATTTCTCCAAGGTATGTTGTAGCGAAGTTAACCGGCAGAGACGATATATATTTCTCCAAGGTATGTTGTAGCGAAGTTAACCGACAGAGACGATATATATTTCTCCAAGGTATGTTGTAGCGAAGTTAACCGACAGAGACGATATATATTTCTCCAAGGTATGTTGTAGCGAAGTTAACCGACAGAGACGATATATATTTCTCCAAGGTATGTTGTAGCGAAGTTAACCGACAGAGACGATATATATTTCTCCAAGGTATGTTGTAGCGAAGTTAACCGACAGAGACAATATATATTTCTCCAAGGTATGTTGTAGCGAAGTTAACCGACAGAGACGATATATATTTCTCCAAGGTATGTTGTAGCGAAGTTAACCGACAGCGACGATATATATTTCTCCAAGGTATGTTGTAGCGAAGTTAACCGACAGAGACGATATATATTTCTCCAAGGTATGTTGTAGCGAAGTTAACCGACAGAGACGATATATATTTCTCCAAGGTATGTTGTAGCGAAGTTAACTGACTGAATGAAAACAAAACCTTATGACTAACTACTGTTCCCTGAAGGAGGGAAACGAGAGACAACACTTGTTTGGCCATGAGACCCATTTCTGGGCTCTGGGGAAGAACGGTATTAAATTGAAAGAATTAAATCGAGCCACTTATCACCTGTGGAAGGCGGGGCTTCCAGCGAGGCGTGGATTTCATTGGCCTTGTCATGAGTGATTGTAGATCCTTCAACAGAAGTCGCAAGAGTATGACGTACCTCGTTTCCCCTTCCTTCAGGGAACAGTAGTTAGTCATAACGTTACGATTTCAATTTGTATTGACTGCTATGTGATCAGGACGATGCCGACAATTAGGATGAATCAGTCCCAATGAACGACGGATAATGTCTGAAAGCAGGAATTCCTGTGATCAGAAATAAATAAATCATCCCATGTTAAATAAAAGTGTAAAGTCTGACTCCTCACCCCCACTAGGCATGTTCCTGGGCCCACTGCTGCCGGTCTCCATGGACCCCTCCTGTCCCATCTGCTCGTCAGGGGGCATGTAAGCCGGGGGTGGGGTATCAGCTGGAAGGGAAGACCACAATGAACGGATAGTTAAGGAGAACAGCTGCTGTAGATGACAAATGGCTGTCCACACACTTACAGCGGACAGACACATACACAAGAAGAGTCAAACGCACGTCCAGTCACACACACACTCCGACAACTCCCAAGAGGAGTGAAAACCCAGCCACCACCACAGGATCATTCTCTACCCGGAAACAGGTTTCACACACATCCGTCACATGGAACTCTAATGTGTGGCTCTATGGACAGTCCCATTTGTTTTGTATTACACAAGCACTTATGGAGGACAGAAATGGAGAAAAATGGGGTGTGGACAATTGGTAATGTTTGTTTTTTTTTAATGAGAAGGCTAATCTTCCTACAGACCAAGCAATTCAACACAGAAGTGATAGCACTGCAGTGTCTCGTACCCGGAGGGGGGCAATTCAACACAGAAGTGATAGCACTGCAGTGTCTCGTACTGGGGCAATTCAACACAGAAGTGATAGGGGGCAATTCAACACAGAAGTGATAGCACTGCAGTGTGCACTGGGGGCAATTCAACACAGAAGTGATAGCACTGCAGTCACCCGGGGGTCAACACAGAAGTGATAGCACTGCAGTGGGGGGCAATTCAACACAGAAGTGATAGCACTGCAGTGTCTCGTACGGGGGCCAACACAGAAGTGATAGGGGCACCGGGGGGGCAATTCAACACAGAAGTGATAGCACTGCAGTGTGTACCCGGGGGCTCAACACAGAAGTGATAGCACTGCAGTGTCTCGGGGGGGCAATTCAACACAGAAGTGATAGCACTGCAGTGTCTGCAGTGTCTCGTACCCGGGGGGCAATTCAACACAGGGGCAATTCAACACAGAAGTGATAGCACTGCAGTGTCTCGCACCCGGGGGGGCAATTCAACACAGAAGTGATAGCACTGCAGTGGCACCCGGGGGGGGCAATTCAACACAGAAGTGATAGCACTGCAGTGTCACAGAAGTGATAGCACTGCAGTGTCTCGTACCCGGGGGGGCAATTCAACACAGAAGTGATAGCACTGCAGTGTCTCGTACCCGGGGGGGCAATTCAACACAGAAGTGATAGCACTGCAGTGTTTCTGTCAACACAGAAGTGATAGCACTGCACTTCATTACATTTCTAAAGAAAATGTACATTCTCCCTGACACCCAAAATTACTCGTTACATTTTGAATGCTTAGCAGGACAAACAATGGTCCAACTCACACTAAACAGAACATCCCTGGTCGTCTGCCTGATCTGGAGGACTCACTCAACACAAATGATTTGTTTTTAAAATGGTGTTTGAGTATGACCCTGGTTATCTGTAAATTTAAAAAAAGAAAAAAGTAGTGTGCCCTCTGCTTTGCTTAATATGAGGAATGTTAAGTATCAAAAGTAAAGATACTTTTACTCAAGTAGGAGCATGGAGTATATTTTCCACCACTGCAGAGAAATGAAAGCACTGCAGTGATTCAGGCCTGGGGAGCAATTCAACCCTCTTTCCCACACTGCCATTCTGCCTGACTACAACGGCCCATGACTCTGTTGTGGATAAGTGCAGCAGCAAACGTCACTGGCTGGGGATATATTCACCAGAAAAGGAGGTCAGACCCCATGCTGTGTCCAGAGATGGGTTCATTGACTGGCGCTCACCAGTCACCCTGATGCAGACCGTTGGTATACACTTTAGACTGTCCCCCTGGCTGGCAGAAGACCCTGGTTCGTATCAGAAATGGTTAGAAAAATCAAACCAAATTGTTCTCCACCGATTTCTAATTCCATTTTCATCAGAAAAAAAGGGGAAAAACGGTTATTTTAAATGGCAATCTTACTTGCCTTTTACATTTTCACATAGAGGTCAAAGGCAGTGAGAGACCAGGTGACGTGTACATCACATCATAAAGGCCAAAGGCAGTGATAGACCAGGTGACGTGTACATCACATCATAAAGGCCAAAGGCAGTGATAGACCAGGTGACGTGTACATCACATCATAAAGGCCAAAGGCAGTGAGAGACCAGGTGACGTGTACATCACAGAGGACAAAGGCAGTGAGAGACCAGGTGACGTGTACATCACAGAGGACAAAGGCAGTGTGAGACCAGGTGACGTGTACATCACAGAGGCCAAAGGCAGTGTGAGACCAGGTGACGTGTACATCACAGAGGCCAAAGGCAGTGAGAGACCAGGTGATGTGGACAAGTGTGAAAACCCAGTGTGAATGCATAACATATGCTGTTAGCCTATTATATTGTAAAAGCAGCTATCAATAAACACATAGGTGCAAGATAAAGGATAGGAGTGAATACTGACATCTACCTGGAATCTGGAAGGGGCTGGAGGGTCCGGAGCTGGCAGGCGAGTTGGGGTAGGTGCCCACCCCTCCGCTGGAGGCTGGGGAGGGAGGGTAGGGGGAGTTGGGGGAGATTGGGAAGGAGGAGCCACTGCCCCCGCTGTGCTGCTGGAAGGACTCTGGGAAGGTGGCGTTCACGGGCATGTGGGGCTCGTTGTGAGTCATGTTCCTGAACTGGACCAAGAGGCTGTGTTGGGGGTTGAACTCACTGTGGCGAGGCACCAACACCGGAGGCAGCACTGGTGGAGAAGAGATTTTTTTTAAAATAAATATACATATTGATTTGAAGCGCCTTTTATATTAAACAATTTAAAAGACCTTGGGACACAGATATTTAATTTGAAACCAGTGAAAACAAAAAAAGGTACTACACACTAATAAAGGAATATTCACATGACTCATTGTCATCGGGGGCTGTGGTGCATGTCCACTGCAAGGATTTACATGTTGTCAATAACAGTTGTCCCCCCCCCCCCATTTAATTCTAAAAACATGCTAATATGATGCAGATCCTACTGATCACACCATCTGTAACTGCACTCTGCTCGTCCCACGACATGTGACTGACAGCTTTGTTTTACCCAATCCAAGAGCAGATATCATGTCACTCAGACGAGACACAACATATCCATCTTTAGGGTAGCAGCCAGAATGGCCCCATATTGTTTTGGAGGAAAATCACCTTGAGACATATTTCTTGGATATTAAAAAAAAATAGTACAAGTAGTCAAGGATTCAGTACTCTCCTTCAATTGGTTAACTGGTCAAGAATGTAGTACTCAATTTCAATTGGTTAAACGGTAACTTAAGTCAGATTCTCCTTACTGTGTACATGTTCAGTCCCTGCAGAAGGACGTGCACAACAGCCACAAAGCCATTACATACAGGCTAGGTCTTTCAATGCATCAGATCAATACTATAGTAGGAACGAACATGACTTAGATGCCAGTATGTACTAGATACAAGCTAGTGGTTACGTACCTGGGCTCTCTACTCTCTTGTAGTGGTAGGGGTTAATGCAGACCTCCTTCTGCTTGGAGCCAAAGGGGTATTCACACACCTCCAGAGGCTTGAGCTCGTGGTGAGACTGTAGGTCGGGCCACCTCCACACTCTGCAGTAGATAACGTGGGGGAGACCCTTCCTGTGAGACACCTGGAGACGACCGTCCAGAGACCGAGGGATGGTCACACACTTACCTGGCAAGAGAGAGACAGATGGGTTTTTAGGGAAAGGTTTGAAAATATCTGGACCAAGTATGATAGCTGCTATAAAGTCATCTAGCAGACTCTTTCATCCAAACAGACAGTGTCTCTCTCACACCTGGCCCGGACCAAGTATGATAGCTGCTTATAAAGTCATCTAGCAGACTCTTTCATCCAAACAGACAGTGTCTCTCTCACACCTGGCCCGGACCAAGTATGATGCTGCTATAAAGTCATCTAGCAGACTCTCTCATCCAAACAGACAGTGTCTCTCTCACACCTGGCCCGGACCAAGTATGATAGCTGCTATAAAGTCATCTAGCAGACTCTCTCATCTAAACAGACAGTGTCTCTCTCACAACTGGCCCGGACCAAGTATGATGCTGCTATAAAGTCATCTAGCAGACTCTCTCATCCAAACAGACAGTGTCTCTCTCACACCTGGCCCGGACCAAGTATGATAGCTGCTATAAAGTCATCTAGCAGACTCTCTCATCCAAACAGACAGTGTCTCTCTCACACCTGGCCCGGACCAAGTATGATTGCTGCACACGGTACACTAGAGAGCCATCATCGACTCAGTGGGTTTTGTCCAACATGTCTCTGGACCCACTCACTGTCAGTCATACTCTGGACCTAGTTTTGTCCCATGGAATAAATGTTGTGGATCTTAATGTTTTTCCTCATAATCCTGGACTATCAGACCACCATTTTATGACGTTTGCAATTGCAACAAATCATCTGCTCAGACGCCAACCAAGGAACATCAAAAGTCGTGCTATAAATTCACAGACAACACAAAGATTCCTTGATGTCCTTCCAGATTCCCTCTGTCTACCCAAGGACGCCAGAGGACAAAAATCAGTTAACCACCTAACTGAGGAAACTCAATTTAACCTTGCGCAATACCCTAGATGCAGTTGCACCCCTAAAAATTTCTCATAAGAAACTAGCTCCCTGGTACACAGAAAATACCCGAGCTCTGAAGCAAGCTTCCAGAAAATTGTAACGGAAATGGCGCCACACCAAACTGTGTCTTCCGACTAGCTTGGAAAGACAGTACCGAAGAGCCCTTACTGCTGCTCGATCATCCTATTTTTCTAACTTAATTGAGGAAAATAAGAACAATCCGAAATTCCTTTTTGATACTGTCGCAAAGCTAACTAAAAAGCAGCATTCCCCAAGAGAGGATGGCTTTCACTTCAGCAGTGATAAATTCATGAACTTCTTTGAGGAAAAGATCATGATTATTAGAAAGCAAATTACAGACTCCTCTTTAAATCTGCGTATTCCTTCAAAGCTCAGCCAGGACCTAGGATCAAGAGAGATGCTCAAGTGTTTTAGTACTATATCTCTTGACAATGATGAAAATAATCATGGCCTCTAAACCTTCAAGCTGCATACTGGACCCTATTCCAACTAAACTACTGAAAGAGCTGCTTCCTGTGCTTGGCCCTCCTATGTTGAACATAATAAACGGCACTCTAGCCACCGGATGTGTACCAAACTCACTAAAAGTGGCAGTAATAAAGCCGCTCTTGAAAAAGCCAAACCTTGACCCAGAAAATATAAAAACTATCGGCCTATTTCGAATCTTACATTCCTCTCTAAAATTTTAGAAAAGGCTGTTGCGCAACAACTCACTGCCTTCCTGAAGACAAACAATGTATACGAAATGCTTCAGTCTGGTTTTAGACCCCATCATAGCCCCGAGACTGCACTTGTGAAGGTGGTAAATGACCTTTTAATGGCATCAGACCGAGGCTCTGATCACCACATTCTTTTGGAGAGATTGGAAACCCAAATTGGTCTACACAGACAAGTTCTGGCCTGGTTTAGATCTTATCTGTCAGAAAGATATCAGTTTGTCTCTGTGAATGGTTTGTCCTCTGACAAATCAACTGTAAATTTCGGTGTTCCTCAAGGTTCCGTTTTAGGACCACTATTGTTTTCACTATATGTTTTACCTCTTGGGGATGTCATTCGAAAACAATGTTAACTTTCATTGCTATGCGGATGACACACAGCTGTACATTTCAATGAAAACATGGTGAAGCCCCAAAATTGCCCTCGCTAGAAGCATGTGTTTCAGACATAAGGAAGTGGATGGCTGCAAACTTTCTACTTTTAAACTCGGACAAAACAGAGATGCTTGTTCTAGGTCCCAAGAAACAAAGAGATCTTCTGTTGAATCTGACAATTAATCTTAATGGTTGTACAGTCGTCTCAAATAAAACTGAAGGACCTCTGCGTTACTCTGGACCCTGATCTCTCTTTTGAAGAACATATCATGACCATTTCAAGGACAGCTTTTTTCCATCTACGTAACATTGCAAAAATCAGAAACTTTGTCCAAAAATGATGCAGAAAAATTAATCCATGCTTGTCACTTCTAGGTTAGACTACTGCAATGCTCTACTTTCCGGCTACCCGGATAAAGCACTAAATAAACTTCAGTTAGTGCTAAATACGGCTGCTAGAATTCTGACTAGAACCAAAAATTTTTATCATATTACTCCAGTGCTAGCCTCCCTACACTGGCTTCCTATCAAGGCAAGGGCTGATTTCAAGGTTTTACTGCTAACCTACAAAGCATTACATGGGCTTCTTCCTACCCATCTCTCTGATTTGGTCCTGCCGTACATACCTACACATACGCTACGGTCACAAGACGCAGGCCTCCTAATTGTCCCTAGAATTTCTAAGCAAACAGCTGGAGGCAGAGCTTTCTCCTATAGAGCTCCATTTTTATGGAATGGTCTGACTACCCATGTCAGAGATGCAAACTCGGTCTCAACCTTTAAGTCTTTACTGAAGACTCATCTCTTCAGTGGGTCATATGATTGAGTGTAGTCTGGCACAGGAGTGGGAAGGTGAACGGAAAGGCTCTGGAGCAACGAACCGCCCTTGCTGTCTCTGCCTGGCCGGTTCCCCTCTTTCCACTGGGATTCTCTGCCTCTAACCCTATTACAGGGGCTGAGTCACTGGCTTACTGGGGCCCTTTCATACCGTCCCTGGGTCACTTGAGTGGGTTGAGTCACTGATGTGATCTTCCTGTCTGGGTTGGCGCCCCCCCCTTGGGTTGTGCCGTGGCGGAGATCTTTGTGGGCTATACTCGGCCTTGTCTCAGGATGGTAAGTTGGTGGTTGAAGATATCCCTCTAGTGGTGTGGGGGCTGTGCTTTGGCAAAGTGGGTGGGGTTATATCCTTCCTGTTTGGCCCTGTCCGGGTGTATCATCGGATGGGGCCACAGTGTCTCCTGACCCCTCCTGTCTCAGCCTCCAGTATTTATGCGTCGGGGGGCTAGGGTCAGTTTGTTATATCTGGAGTACTTCTCCTGTCCTATTCGGTGAATCTCTCTCTCTCTTCCTCTCTCTCTCTTCCTAGGTTTTGGCCTTTCTAGGGAGTTTTTCCTAGCCACCGTGCCTCTACACCTGCATTGCTTGCTGTTTGGGGTTTTAGGCTGGGTTTCTGTACAGCACTTTGAGATATGAGCTGATGTACAAAGGGCTATATAAATACATTTGATTACTACAGACAGGGACACTCACTGGGCTGTCCTGGGCTGCTGAGGGCTTTCTCCAGGTCCTCCATGGCTCCCTTCTTCTTCTTCAGTTTCTTGACCAGAGCATCAACAGCCTTCTCAGCCCATTTCTCCTCCTCGTCCCCCTGCTTCCACCCCAGCAGACGCTTCACAGCTGGACTGGTGAAGGAGAAGAGGCTGGACATAGAGGTCATGGTGCTGCTGTCTGTGGTGAGAGGGAGAAATTTACCAAAAGTTAGGTGATTGACGAGTCCTCTTCTTGGATCACAGTCAACAGGGAGGGAGAATGTTTGTGTGTGTGTGGTGGTTGGGGGGGTGGAGAGAGGAGGCTTAGCCTTGCACACCAAGGACAGGAAATAGAGGCAGGACGCAGGCAGGACACAGCTGCTCAGGAAAGGAAAGCCTGCCGTGAGGTGGGATGTACCCTGGCACTGGGTCACAACCAACCCCACTGAGGGGAGTGCAGTTTGGGGAACAAGTCCAGCTGAGATCCCCCCCTCTCTGGGACACAACAGCCCAGAGGATTTACAAACGTAGCTAGTCAATAGGCAGATATAAAATAGGGGGGGAAAAAAGGACCTATTCTCTCCTCTTCTCCCTCTCTCTTTCTGAGTCTCTGGTTTAGTCCATATGTGGTGACCAGCGCCTCGGTTAAGGTCTAGTGTAGAACCTGGGGGGGGAAAAAAGATCAGCAGCTGTTAGAAATATATTGCAAAACAGAATCCTCAGGTTAGGTGACATCTAGGACTGGGACGATAACAGCATTACCATACACCTTAGTATCGCGGCAAGGAAACAAAACAAAGTGTAAGTTCTTTAGGAAAACAGACCTAATGTCAGAAACATCGACCTGGCCAAGGCTTTCGACTCTGTCAATCACCGCATTCTTATCGGCAGACTCGGCCTTGGTTTCTCAAAATGACTGCCTCGCCTGGCTCACCAACTACTTCTCAGATAGAGTTCAGTGTGTCAAATCAGAGGGCCTGTTGTCCGGGCCTCTGGCAGTCTCTGGGGGTGCCACAGGGTTCAATTCTCAGGCCGTCTCTCTTCTCTGTACACATCAATGATGTCGCTCTTGCTGCTGGTGATTCTTTGATCCACCTCTACGCAGACGACACCATTCTGTATACTTCTGGCCCTTTTTTGGACATTCTATTAACAAACCTCCAGACGCGCTTCAATGCCATACAACTCTCCTTCCGTGGCCTCCAACTGCTCTTATATGCAAGCAAAACTAAATGCATGCTCTTCAACCGATTGCTGCCCGCACCTGCCCACCCGGCTAGCATCACTATTCTGACTTAGAATACGTGGACAACTACCTAGGTGTCTGGTTAGACTGTAAACTCTCATTCGATTCACATTCAGCATCTCCAATCCAAAATTAAATCTAGAGTCGGCTTCCTATTTCGCAATAAAGCCTCCTTCACTCATGCTGCCAAACATACCCTTGTTAAACTGACTATCCTACCGATCCTTGACTTGAGGCTATTTTGTAAATGACATCGCCAACACTCTACTCAGCAAATTGGATGCAGTCTATCACAGTGCCATGCGTTTTGTCACCAAAGCCCCATATACTACCCACCACTGTGACCTGTATGCTCTCGTTGGCTGGCCCTCGCGTCATAGTCGGCACCGAACCCACTGGCTCCAGGTCATCTATAAGTCTCTGCTAGGTAAAGCCCCGCCTTATCTCAGCTCCACTGGTAACCATAGCAGCACCGACCCGTAGCACACGCTCCAGCAGGTACATTTCACTGGTCACCCCCAAAACCCTATTCCTTTCTTTGGCCGCCTTTCCTTCCAGTTCTCTGCTGCCAATGACTGGAACGAATTGTAAAAATCACTGAAGCCTTATACCTCCCTCTAACTTTAAGCGTCAGCTGTCAGAGCAGCTCACAGATCACTGCACATAGCCCATCCACCTACCTCATCCACATATTGTAAAAAAAAAAAAAAAAAAAAAAAAAAAAACCATTTGCTCCTTTGCACCCCAGTATCTTCTGCACATATATCACTCCAGTGTTTAATAACTCAATTGTAATTAATTCGCCACTACGGCCTATTTATTGCCTCATTTCTCATTTCCACACACTGTTTTTAGACTTTTCTATTGTGTTATTGACTGGATGTTTGTTTATTCCATGTGTAACTCTTGTTGGTGTCTCACTGCTTTGCTCACTGCACTGCTTTTCTTGGCCAGGTCGCAGTTGTAAATGAGAACTCGTCCTCAACTGGTCTACCTGGTTAATATAAAATAAATAAAAGCAATGTCATCTAGAGCAGTGGTTCCCAAACTGTGGGGCGAGTCACCTTATTTTTTTAAAAGGAACTCAGTCTGGCTTGAAACTTACTCTTGAAAGTCGTAATAGTAAAATGCACAAGGTGCCATTTCAAAACTGGGTAGTGCATCATCCGTTCCTTTTGTCATGCTAGTCATTGCATACTTCAGAGAGCTTTTTATAAAACTGTCAAATACCCATAGAGATTGTTGTAATTTTTTTTGTCACTCAAATATCACGAATACACCGAATTGTATAGAATTGCAAGAAAATGTGCTTTAAAAACGGCAACATTTTCTTTGTGCCCCTTGACTAAATGTGTAGAAGAGCAGGAAATAAGCTTTAAACCTGCTAAATTCTCCCAACCAACAAGAGGGGTGTGAACTGTTTGTGTCATGAACAGTGCTTGTTGCCATAGAAATAGACTTGGAGCAAGCAGGAGGAGGGGGGCTTGAGTGAAAATGTTTGGAAAACCCTGATCTTGAGTCAGCCACATGTATTTATCTACCACGCTATAGCACACAATATTTCACATACAGCAGGTTTTTAAAAGACCAAAGAGTTTGGTATGCTTGAGATAGTTATCTAAGCAACAGCACCACAAAGCCCCACTCTGGGCGATGCATGGATGGGATAGACAGCCTGACGGACAGACAGACAGACCTCTGGGTAGACAGACAGGAAAACCAGTAGACAGACTTCCGGGTGGACAGGCAGGGGAAAACCGGCCGATAGACACGCAGACATATCTGGGTGGACAGAGACCGAAAGACGACAAACACAGGCATGGCCGCACAGCTGTTGAAAACAGCCCTAGCAGAGGATGTGAGGTCACTGAAAGCTGCTTCCTCTCCCATCCTTTCCCATCATATCCCTCCCTTACGGCACACAGCTGTTCAACAGCACCAGGCAGTTCACCCCTACATTGGTACAATACGGGAAAAGCACTAAATGAGCTCTATAGGCAATACAATATACCCTACACTTCAGTCACCACAGGAAAAATAAATTAGCTTTGCATGTGTCATGATTAAGTGAGATGACAGGGCATACATGGAAAACAAAAATATAGAAGAGACTAGGTAGGCCATTTACTGACTCTAAAGATGCAGGTAGGCCTGTTTCATCCATGAAGATATGGACAAGCAAGCTCTCTAGACACAGCCTGACCAAATAATATGCTGGTTTCTGTGAGGCTGTAATGCCATGTGACCGATGGACAGCGATACAATAACTGTAATGACAGGAAACGTGCACAGATCCCCAGAGTCCAGCAACTGATCACATCACACCTCAGTATTTTCCTGCCTGGCTGTCCTGTAAAACAGGGTCAGGAAGCAACAAACAGTGTGCATGTTGAGACAATTCTGACATGGCATGCTCTGGCTACAGGGTAAAAGTGAAAAATGGAGAAGACAAAGGATGAGTCAGGTAACTAAAACATGAGATGTCTCCCCATCCAAGGTATTACTCAAGAGGATTATTGCCTAATTGCCAAATGGATGATCATTTGACACCAGAAACCCACACTGACATCTTCACTGCAGGATGATAAATCAAAAACGAACTTACTTGACCCATAATCACAACCATTATACCACTGAAGCTTGAAACCAGCACAAAATACATGTTCCGATGCCCATATAAACGTAACTAGTTACACTGAACAACGTGACAAATTTAACTATCAAAGGTACACAACAACATGACATGCCTAACTTAACTCGAAAGCATAGGTACCTAAAATTCCACTTGATGTTTATACACATAGTTAGCTAGCTATATCTAAAAAAAAATATGTATTTAGCTATGTGATTAGTTATGGCTATGAAGAGTGGAAAACATATAAAATAAAAACTCATCCAATTTCGCTAACGTGAACTTAGCTAAGTACGTTTTGTTCAGCTAAGCTTAGCCAAGTAGCGTTAGCTTGCTCAACACGCTACATGTTCATTAACTAACTTAGCCTGTTGGGTTATCGTTGTTGAACCGAATTGAGGTTTACAATCAAAAAGTTATTCGTGTAGTTTTACACGGCTGATGTTAACACGTCCTATTTTGACCACAAATCTCGTTTTTTTATTTTATTTTTACCCCACTCGAAGTCTAGCTAGCTACCTCTTCCCCTCTCCAGATAACTTTTGCAATCCTTTCTCTAGCTAACTGGCTAGCTAACTGGCTAACTAACTGGCTAACTGGCTAGCTACAACAACCCCCCCCCCAAATCTGAAAAAACTACCCAAGCCTAACTTCACTGATTAAAAACTTGGTCATTTCCTATTGGAAACATGCTTATCTAGTAGATAAAACTATAGTTTTTCCGTCGCATACCTTTGAATAATTGAGTCAGGGTGGTCGCTTCCTTATTAATTTCTCTCTATTTAAAGCAGTCCGACATAGAGTTGTGTTTTTTAATTTCCGACTTGTTTCCCGACTCCTCCGTCCTGGCGTCACGCCTGGGAGGCGGAGCGCATATCCCTCCGCGAAATGACCGATTTTTACTCTCTTCTTTTTTTTTTTAACACTTTGTCACAGTCTTCTTCAAATGAGAGCTATTCCACGTTTTAAAAATATATTTAAAAAAAAGTGATGCTGAGACTCAGATGTCTCACTTAAAAATGTATGTCAAACAAAAAACAATAATTGCAACCATACAACTCTATGCACAAGGACTACTTTATACAATTTCCGTAGAACATTTTACTAAAACATGTATTTGAAGAACAGTGCAGATGCAAAGTTTGGTAACAGAATATATGTTTGTGCCATAATTCTGTTCCCAAATGTTGTTGTATCCGCACTGTTCTCCAAGTAAATAATAATTTACTACATTTGTAAAGCGCTTTTCATTATACAGGACAATCTCAAAGTGCATAAAATAAAAAACAAATATAAACAATTTAAAATTACAAATAAAATGTGTTTTTGTATAATTTTCTGTGGACATTATTAAAAGCAGTCATTGTTCATAGAGTTGTATGGTTTGGTTAACTTTGCAATCATTTCTCTTTGTTTGACAATTTAAAGTGAACAATCGGAGTCTCAGAATCACTCTGTTTCTATGGAATTGCCCATGAGCTGTTTGCAAAGAAATATGTCGTAAATAAAAATCATCATAATCGTACATCGTGGTCCGATGAACCAGACGCTAAGCCATAGGACTGTTTCGCTAGCAGACTGGAATATGTTCTGGGATTCATCTGATAACATTGAGGAGTTTACCACACTTTCATTAAAAAGTGTATCGACGATGTCACCCCCACAGTTAAATTATTTATTTCACCTTTATTTAACCAGGTAGGCTAGTTGAGAACAAGTTCTCATTTACAACTGCGACCTGGTCAAGATAAAGCAAAGCAGTGCGACGAAGACAACAACCCAGAGTTAAACATGGAATAAACAAACATGCAGTCAATAACACAATAGAAAAAGTATATATACAGTGTGTGAAAGTGAGGCAGGATAAGGGAGGTAAAGGCAATAAATAGGCCATAGTGGCAGAATAACTCCATGTAGCAATTAAAACACTGGAGTGATAGATGTGCAAGTAGAGATACTGGGGCGCAAAGGAGCAAAATAAATAAAATAACAGTATGGGGGATGAGGTAGTTGGATGGGCTATGTACAGGTGCAGTGACTATGTACCCCAACCAGAAGCCATGGATTACAGGCAACATCCGCACTGAGCTAATGCTGCCTCTTTCAAGGAGCGGGACATTAATCCAGACATCTATAAGAAACCCAGATATGACTGCTGACGAGCTAACAAACAAGCAAGTGTGTCAATACAAGACTAAGATCGAATCCTACGACACCAGCTCTGACACTCCACAGATGTGGCAGGGCTTGAAAACTATCACGGATTACAAAGGGAAACCCAGACACAAGCTTTCCAGCGACGCTAGCCTACCAGACAAACTAAATGCCTTCTTTGCTTTGCGGCAAAGCAGCTGTTCTGGACGACTGGGTGATCTTGCTTTCGGTAGCCGATGTGAGTAAGACCTTTAAAACAGGTTAACATTCACAAGGTCAGATGGAATACCAAGGCACAGGACTCAGAGCATGCGCTGACCTGGGATGATGGCAAGTATCTTCACTAACATTTACAACCTAATCCTGACCCGGTATGTAATACCAACTTGTTTTAAGCAGACCGCCATAGTCCCCGTGCCCAAGAACACCAACAGTCATTTAGGCTGGTTATCGCCCCGTAGCGCTCACATCTATATCCAAGAAATGCATTGAAAGGCTGGTCATGGCACACAGCAACACCATCATCCCAGTCACCCTGTGGTGGAGCAGGTCCAAAGCTTCAAGATCCTCAGTGTCCACATCACTAAGGAATTAACATGGTCCACACACACCCAGCCACAAAGTTGCGAACAGGGCACGACAGCACCTCTTCCCCCTCAGCAGGCTGAAAAGATTTGACAAGGGCCCTCATATCTTCAAAAGGTTCTACAGCTGGACCATTAAGAGCATCTTGGCTGGTTGAATCACCGCTTGATACGGGCAACTACAAGACACCCTCAGAGGGTTGTGAGTACGGCCCAGTACATCACTTGGGCCGAACTCCCTGCCATCCAGGACCTCTATACCAGGCGGTGTCAGAGGAAGGACAACAACAAAAAAGGTCTCCAGCCACCCAAACCATAAACTGTTCCCTCTGCTACCGCACAGCAAGCGGTACCAGTACACCAAGTCTGGAACCAAGAGGGCCCTGAACAGCTTCTACCCCCAAGGCATAAGTCTGCTAAACAGCTAATCAAATGGCTACCTGGACTACCTGCATTGACCTCTCTTGCACGGACTCTACACACACGCAGACACACTGACACCATACTCACTGGCACCACTGCTGTCTATTAACTATCCTGTTCTCTAGTAGTAGTAGTAGTAGTAGTAGACAATGGACCTGATCGGACAGCTCAGAGCCTCTGCTCTTCTCTGTCCATGTACACACCAGTGATGGCTGGTGGGAGGAGCTATAAGAGGACGGGCTCATTGTAATGTCTGGAATGGAATAAACTGAACGGAGTCAAACACATTATACATATGGAAAGTGTTCCATTGATTCCATTCCAGCCATTACAATGAGCCCGTCCTCCAATAGCTCCTCCAATCAGCCTCCACTGATATATACGGTAGCTACCTCAATTACCTCTTACCTGTGCATATTTTCCTCGTTACTGGTGTTCATTTTTACTCGTTATTCACTGTGTATTTATTCCTTGTGTCACTATTTAAATGCTTTTTTTTTATCTTTAATTTGTTGGAAAAGGACCTGTAAGTAATAATTTCAATATAAGTCTACACTAGTGGTTCCCAACCATTTTCGGTTGATGTACGACTAAGTACATTTTTCTCTACCTGGAGTACCCCCTCGTGTGCATTTTACCAGTAGACCTATGGTCTCATGAGTCTCATCAAGTACCCCCTGTGGATAGGCCATGTACACACCAGGGTTCCTAGTACCCCTAATTGGGAAACACTGGTCTACACCTCTTGTTTACGAAGCATGTGACAAATAACATTTGAGTTGATAAAAATGAGGAAGCAATAGATTTTTATTCAAGAATAGGGCTAGCTAGAATAAATTGTGAATTTCATTGCTTTTCATGTTTGACTATATATTTTATACATACATGCAATAGGCTCCATTCATTGTAACAGTATATAGTTTAGCTAGGCTACATTGTAACAATGTTTCAAGCTTTGAATTCTAGGGTTGTGCTTCGGCTCTGGTACGTCACACAAGTTGGCTCCAGTCTGTCTGGGGTTTTACTTCACGAGAGAGAGGCTACCAATGGAAAGTGTGTCCCGCAGTAATGTTGCTCTCCCTACCAAATGAATTACTTGTGTTCCCGCGACAAACACGTTTTCCAGCTGCTATCTTTTCTATGGCACTTGTCTTTCCATTTTAGAATGAAATTATGAAGTCATGTGTGGACAAGTTAGAATCACGTGAAACCGCTTACACACACTCACAACAAACGCAACGGAACAACTACCGACCAAAAAGCAGAGGTGGTGAAGTGTGCGCCGCTCGTCTGTGTTTGTTGGGTTGTGGTTTGTCTGATTCGACACGTCCAATCGGCGTATGTTCATCATTAAGACAGTGGCTACAGCCGCTCCAAAAGATGCAACTGGAAAGATCCGCCACTAGTGGGCAGTCTTCCTTCACACGTAGCAAGTTCTTTTTTTGATGAGACAGGCTGAAAGACAGACAGAAAGGAGCAGACAGCGACAGACAGGAAGGAGCAGGCCGACAGGCAGCGGCAGACAGGAAGGAGCATGCCGACAGACAGACAGGAAGGAGCATGCCGACAGACAGGAAGGAGGAGGCAGGCAGACAGAAAGACAGGAAGGAAGGAGAAGGCAGACAGCAGTATATTAGACGTTGGAATATGACTTTTCTAGTTAAATAAAAAATAATAAAACATTGGAATATTGAAGTTATAAAAACTAAGTATATAGATGAATTTATGTTTTAATCAGATAATGGACACTTAATTATTTTGTATTTAACCTTTATTTAACCTATTTAACTAGGCAAGTCAGTTAAGAACAAATGATTATTTACAATGAAGGCCTACCAAAAGGCAAAAGGCCTCCTGCGTGGAGGGGGGCTGGGAATCCAAAAACAATTATATATATATATTTTATTTTTATTCCCAGCCCCCCAAGGACAAAACACACATCAGGACAAAAGATGTGTGTCCTGTATATAGCCTCGTAATTGTTATGTGATTGTGTTACTTTTTTATTATTTTTGACTTTCGATCATTTGGTAAATATTTTCTTAACTCTTCTTGAACTGCACTGTTAGTTAAGAGCTTGTAAGTAAAGCATTTCACTGTAAAGTCTACACTTGTTGTATTCGTTGCATGTGACAAATAAAGTTAGATTTGATTTGAGAGACAACACCACACTCCAGGCTGTATCACAACCGATCATGATTGGGAGTCTCATAAGGCGGTGCACAATTGGCCCAGCCTCGTCCGGGTTTGGCCGGTGTAGTCCGTCATTGTAAATCAAATAAAATGTTCTAAACTGACTTGCCTAGTTAAATAAAGGTTAAATCAAATAAAATAAAGAGAGACATAAGACAAGAACAATGTTACAGCAGTAACCTATGGGAGAACCATGTATCCACTGTCTCCTCAGAATGAAAAGCAGTCCGGGTAATGCTCTTGGGGAGACGGAGGAAACCAACCCCCTACAACGGGTCTAGAATTTCAACAGGCGGAAACAGAACTGCGAGGGAAGGCGTTCCTGGATCAGAAAAAGTACACAGCAATGTCAATAACAGATGGAAGGGACATGGTGATACTGTATTTCAAGACCTGATGAACAGAAAACCTATTTTGCCTTGTTGTTTTCACTCATCTCCTTTATCACTCCTTTAAGTTCGATTCTTTCATTCAAGGTTTAAAATAGGCCTACAGTTTACTCTTAAGTCCTCATCTATTTACTTAGCCTATAGGCTCTGCTTTTAGCCTATAAGCTCCATACTCTACAAATCACCCATAGACAGATACTCTCCCTTTGATGAAAGGAAATGAATTGGTTTGTAGATCTTTATTGACAGCTCTCACATGTAACGCAGGAGATACAATACCCATTCGATCTGTTCCCCATATTCCCGGCCTCATCTTGGGTGTTCTCCTCTTGACATAAGTGGGCCACTGTAGGTCAAGCCTGGTCATGGGGTGTATCAGGGGGGTAACAGATGGACCACAGGTCAACCATTGTACAGGGGCTGAAGGCCTTCTGTTCCGGTGAGAAACATCTGCCTCTATCAATACAGAGAGAATGACAGGATCTTATTATAACAAGGATCTGTTTGTGCTCTCTTGCCAACTTTTATGATCATCAAAATGGTCATCAAAATGACCTTTAGGAGTTGGAAATAGAGCACAAACTGATCTTGGACCAGTGTATAGAGAGATATGTAGGTACAACTGGTGAATGTTAGGTCAAGACACCCTCTTCGCTGATGTCGGTGAAACATCCTGCTCTGTCAAAGATGAGTAATCACTGTTGGAATTACAACTTTAATATAGGAAGAACAAAGCTCTTAGGCTTAGTAAGCTACCTGTCTTTCCTCCCCTAGTAAGAGTAACAGCTGTCTTCAGGCTTGATAATGTTATGGCTAGGTGTCTCGAAGAAGTGTCAAAGCCACGGGAACAGGACCAGTAGAGGAATACATGAGGTGAAAGCAGTACTAAAGCCAATGTGTTTGTAATAGTACCACATGTGTTCCATATTACAGGGGAATAACGGGCGCTAGGCTGACTTCCTCATGGTCCAGGAGGGCACAGTTTAGGTAAAGAAGGACTGAAACAGGGATTGAACTTAAACAATGGGCACATTGACATAGAAAACCCTCTGAACTTGCATGACTTTTGCATTTAGAATGGTGTGCCAATCTACCATGTCTTGCTGAAACAATATACTGTAGGCTACTAGTAGCATGTAATAAACTACATGACATCCAGCAACAACATTAAGTCTCTACATGTTTGGTTACTGATGTAATAGTAAGGATGTAACAACAACAAGTCTTCCTGACATTCTTTGCTCCATCTGTTACCTTGAGCAACAAGTCTCTTATCAAATCAGAACTCTGACATTAGAAAGAGTTCCAGAATCCGGTGGGAATTCCAGAACTCAAATAAGTGCCGTGACCTCCATAATTTGTCTCACAATATTTAGACTTGTTAAATTGTTTCTTGGCATGCAGACCAGTCAGTGGCCTTCAGTTCCTGACCAGGACTCCTAGCCAGTGGTCTCTCTGCCCCCTGTAGCTCCAACAGCTTGGTAGTGTCTGCTCCAGAGTGTAAAACACTTTGGAATGTTTCATTCATTGTTCCGGATCATTTGCCGGGAGGCCTGCCAACTGGGAGCTGGCTATTGTACACATATATCTCTCTCTCTCGCTCTACCTTACAACATTCTCATACACGGCCCCTCTCCTGAGTCTCAACCAAGAAACCGGAACTCACAGTAAGGGTTCCTATGTTCTAATTTCTTGACAGATAAAAATTATTCCCTTTCTCCCTCCAGAGAAAATACATAAACTTCAAAAAGATGTTATAACTTAACATTGAAGTCAATGTTAGTGAGTGGTGAATTGAAAGTATTGGTCTTGGATTCAAGTATTATTGATATCACAATCACATGGATGAGAAAAAAAATGTCCTTTTCAGTTCCTGTACACTGAGGTGTTGACTTTGTTCTACTGAAGGATCTGTGAGGGCGGTTTTCAGCAGGAGTTAGTTTAATTCAAACCGAAGGAAGACATTGTTCTCAGATATTGGATAGGCTACGTCCCAAACGGTACCCTATTCCCTATACAGTACACTGCCTTTGACCAGAGCCCTTGTAGTACACTATAAAGGGAATAGGATGCCATTTGGAACACACAAACGGCACCCTATTCCCTATACAGTACACTGCCTTTGACCAGAGCCCTTGTAGTACACTATAAAGGGAATAGGATGCCATTTGGAACACAGAAAATATTATATAATATACACAATTGCTGTGCCGATATCTTGAAACACTGACGTGTTGTCATGGATAGAAGTTTTAAGAAATCCAAACAAATTCCGGGGCTACAAAATGAACACTTTATTTTTGAAATGTGCGACCATTGCTCTTTGGTTTCCACACAAAAATATATTGCTACAGTATGTTACACATGGAAAGCATGTGACTTGACTGTGGGTGCATTATTGTTTTCATTCAGGTTTAATGACAAAAAAAAAAAAGTGAAAGAGAATCAGAACTCAAGAGGCCATGACTTCAACCTTAATTTGCGTGTGCACGAATAGCTTTTCCGTTCCAGCTTAAACATGCAAAACATGCTACATCTATCATATTAAAACAAAATACAGTATACATTTCTCAACAAAAAAAATCTGCTCTGCGTTTACATTTAAAAACAGAAGTCACGTGTGAACATCCAAAACACTGATGAAACTACAGTATATGTAGTCAAAGCTAGTTGCTGGTTTTTTTGTTTGGGTTGACCATTTTTACATGAAAGAAAACAGACAAAGTTAATTCTATTTCAATTCTAATCTTCGGTTTTTGGTCTATGAAAGCAATTATATAACACATTCCACTAAGAGATATCCCATCTCTGTGTTCATCTAATGCTGGTTTATTATTGATCATCTTTGACTAAATTAGATCGATAAGACTCCCTTTTAGAGTTCCAAATAAGAATATTTTCCATAAACAAAAGTAACAATCCCCTGATTTTGTGTTGATGTACTGTAGGCAATTATGTTTTTTTCTCTCCTCTAAAATTTGTTTTACTGGACGCGACTCATCGTCCTGCTGGAGAGACTTTTCCTGACCTTCTGGAAGAGATCATCTGAAACAAAACAAAGATCATAACAACATTTAACACCAGTTCAACAAAAGACACTGAGAGATATAGATCAGAGAGTAGTTACCATTTTTTACTCCGATTCTTGAGTCCGTCTGTGAAGAAAGGAATACAACAATATTTAGATATACAGTACATTTACAAATACAAAACCACATATTTTTAAGATAATGAACATTCACATAGCTGCGGATTTACAAAAACGATCATCTAATAAGACAGTCACAAGAGACGTGATAAGTTAACCGTCTATAAATGTCTTACTCTCATTGAAGAGACGGGGGCATCAGCCTGTTCCCTGTCAACCTTAGGAGCTGGAGGAGATAGAGAGAGAGAGAACAAGACAGAGTTGGAATGACAATTGTAGGATAATACAGTACGTTATATACAGTAATGTGAGATGGTTTATTCGGTCTTCATGGACAGTGAAGCGTCTGCTCTTACGCAGTGGCTTTATGATGGCTCCCACAGCGTGGACAACTCCATTGGTGGCCATCAAGTCGGCTTCAACCACTGGGACCTTGTTGATGTACACGGTCTGGTTCCTCTGAAGAAGAAAAAGATACAGGGTATATATAAGATGAAACTTCATATTTTCATAACAGGGGTTCAAGACAATCAAGTCATGTTGAAAGAATGTAAATCGATACATTGTACACAGATGATGTAAGCAATAGAAGTACACAACAAAATAAGTACCTCTTTTCTCCACTGAAAACAAAATCATCAATTAAAAGAAAAACATGTACATGTCAGTACTGATATTACATGTTAGTACTGATATTACATGGTAGTACTGATATTACATGGTAGTACTGATATTACATGGTAGTACTGATATTACATGGTAGTACTGATATTACATGGTAGTACTGATATTACATGGTAGTACTGATATTACATGTTAGTACTGATATTACATGTTAGTACTGATATTACATGGTAGTACTGATATTACATGGTAGTACTGATATTACATGGTAGTACTGATATTACATGTTAGTACTGATATTACATGTTAGTACTGATATTACATGTTAGTACTGATATTACATGTTAGTACTGATATTACATGTTAGTACTGATATTACATGGTAGTACTGATATTACATGGTAGTACTGATATTACATGGTAGTACTGATATTACATGGTAGTACTGATATTACATGGTAGTACTGATATTACATGGTAGTACTGATATTACATGGTAGTACATGTTAGTACTGATATTACATGGTAGTACATGTAGTACTGATATTACATGGTAGTACTGATATTACATGGTAGTACTGATATTACATGTTAGTACTGATATTACATGGTAGTACTGATATTACATGGTAGTACTGATATTACATGGTAGTACTGATATTACATGGTAGTACTGATATTACATGGTAGTACTGATATTACATGGTAGTACTGATATTACATGGTAGTACATGTTAGTACTGATATTACATGGTAGTACATGTCAGTACTGATATTACATGGTAGTACTGATATTACATGGTAGTACTGATATTACATGGTAGTACTGATATTACATGGTAGTACATGTTAGTACTGATATTACATGGTAGTACTGATATTACATGGTAGTACTGATATTGCATGGTAGTACTGATATTACATGGTAGTACTGATATTACATGGTAGTACTGATATTACATGGTAGTACTGATATTACATGGTAGTACTGATATTACATGGTAGTACTGATATTACATGGTAGTACTGATATTACATGGTAGTACTGATATTACATGGTAGTACTGATATTACATGGTAGTACTGATATTACATGGTAGTACATGTTAGTACTGATATTACATGGTAGTACTGATATTACATGGTAGTACATGTTAGTACTGATATTACATGGTAGTACTGATATTACATGGTAGTACTGATATTGCATGGTAGTACTGATATTACATGGTAGTACTGATATTACATGGTAGTACTGATATTACATGGTAGTACTGATATTACATGGTAGTACTGATATTACATGGTAGTACATGTTAGTACTGATATTACATGGTAGTACTGATATTACATGGTAGTACTGATATTACATGGTAGTACTGATATTACATGGTAGTACATGTTAGTACTGATATTACATGGTAGTACTGATATTACATGGTAGTACTGATATTACATGGTAGTACTGATATTACATGGTAGTACTGATATTACATGGTAGTACATGTTAGTACTGATATTACATGGTAGTACTGATATTACATGGTAGTACTGATATTACATGGTAGTACTGATATTACATGTTAGTACTGATATTACATGGTAGTACATGTTAGTACTGATATTACATGGTAGTACTGATATTACATGGCAGTACTGATATTACATGTTAGTACTGATATTACATGTTAGTACTGATATTACATGTTAGTACTGATATTACATGGTAGTACATGTTAGTACTGATATTACATGGTAGTACTGATATTACATGGTAGTACTGATATTACATGGCAGTACTGATATTACATGGTAGTACTGATATTACATGGTAGTACTGATATTACATGTTAGTACTGATATTACATGGTAGTACTGATATTACATGGTAGTACTGATATTACATGGTAGTACTGATATTACATGTTAGTACTGATATTACATGTTAGTACTGATATTACATGGTAGTACTGATATTACATGGTAGTACTGATATTACATGGTAGTACATGTTAGTACTGATATTACATGTTAGTACTGATATTACATGGTAGTACTGATATTACATGGTAGTACTGATATTACATGGTAGTACATGTTAGTACTGATATTACATGGTAGTACTGATATTACATGGTAGTACTGATATTACATGGTAGTACTGATATTACATGGTAGTACTGATATTACATGGTAGTACTGATGTTAGTGGTAGTACTGATATTACATGGTAGTACTGATATTACATGGTAGTACTGATATTACATGTTAGTACTGATATTACATGGTAGTACTGATATTACATGGTAGTACTGATATTACATGGTAGTACTGATATTACATGGTAGTACTGATATTACATGTTAGTACTGATATTACATGTTAGTACTGATATTACATGTTAGTACTGATATTACATGGTAGTACATGTTAGTACTGATATTACATGGTAGTACTGATATTACATGGCAGTACTGATATTACATGTTAGTACTGATATTACATGGTAGTACTGATATTACATGTTAGTACTGATATTACATGGTAGTACATACATTAGTACTGATATTACATGGTAGTACTGATATTACATGGCAGTACTGATATTACATGGTAGTACTGATATTACATGGTAGTACTGATATTACATGGTAGTACTGATATTACATGTTAGTACTGATATTACATGGTAGTACTGATATTACATGGTAGTACTGATATTACATGGTAGTACTGATATTACATGGTAGTACTGATATTACATGGTAGTACTGATATTACATGTTAGTACTGATATTACATGGTAGTACTGATATTACATGGTAGTACTGATATTACATGGTAGTACTGATATTACATGGTAGTACTGATGTTAGTACTGATATTACATGTTAGTACTGATATTACATGGTAGTACTGATATTACATGGTAGTACTGATATTACATGTAGTACTGTACATGTTAGTACTGATATTACATGGTAGTACTGATATTACATGGTAGTACTGATATTACATGGTAGTACTGATATTACATGGTAGTACTGATATTACATGGTAGTACTGATATTACATGGTAGTACTGATATTACATGGTAGTACTGATATTACATGGTAGTACTGATATTACATGGTAGTACATGTTAGTACTGATATTACATGGTAGTACTGATATTACATGGTAGTACTGATATTACATGGTAGTACTGATATTACATGGTAGTACATGTTAGTACTGATATTACATGGTAGTACTGATATTACATGGTAGTACTGATATTACATGGTAGTACTGATATTACATGGTAGTACTGATATTACATGATAGTACATGTTAGTACTGATATTACATGGTAGTACTGATATTACATGGTAGTGATATTACATGGTAGTACTGATATTACATGGTAGTACTGATATTACATGGTAGTATTGATATTACATGGTAGTACTGATATTGCATGGTAGTACTGATATTACATGGTAGTACATGTTAGTACTGATATTACATGGTAGTACTGATATTACATGTTAGTACTGATATTACATGGTAGTACTGATATTACATGGTAGTACTGATATTACATGGTAGTACTGATATTACATGGTAGTACATGTTAGTACTGATATTACATGGTAGTACTGATATTACATGGTAGTACTGATATTACATGGTAGTACTGATATTACATGGTAGTACTGATATTACATGGTAGTACTGATATTACATGGTAGTACTGATATTACATGGTAGTACTGATATTACATGGTAGTACTGATATTACATGGTAGTACTGATATTACATGGTATTACATGTTAGTACTGATATTACATGGTAGTACTGATATTACATGGTAGTACTGATATTACATGTTAGTACTGATATTACATGTTAGTACTGATATTACATGTTAGTACTGATATTACATGGTAGCTGATATTACATGGTAGTACTGATATTACATGGTAGTACTGATATTACATGGCAGTACTGATATTACATGTTAGTACTGATATTACATGTTAGTACTGATATTACATGTTAGTACTGATATTACATGTTAGTACTGATATTACATGGTAGTACTGATATTACATGGCAGTACTGATATTACATGGTAGTACTGATATTACATGGTAGTACTGATATTACATGGTAGTACTGATATTACATGTTAGTACTGATATTACATGGTAGTACTGATATTACATGGTAGTACTGATATTACATGGTAGTACTGATATTACATGGTAGTACTGATATTACATGTTAGTACTGATATTACATGGTAGTACTGATATTACATGGTAGTACTGATATTACATGGTAGTACTGATATTACATGGTAGTACATGTTAGTACTGATATTACATGTAGTACTGATATTACATGAGTATGATACATGGTAGTACTGATATTACATGGTAGTACTGATATTACATGGTAGTACTGATATTACATGGTAGTACTGATATTACATGGTAGTACTGATATTACATGGTAGTACATGTTAGTACTGATATTACATGGTAGTACTGATATTACATGGTAGTACTGATATTACATGGTAGTACTGATATTACATGGTAGTACATGTTAGTACTGATATTACATGGTAGTACTGATATTACATGGTAGTACTGATATTACATGTTAGTACTGATATTACATGGTAGTACATGTTAGTACTGATATTACATGGTAGTACTGATATTACATGGTAGTACATGTTAGTACTGATATTACATGGTAGTACATGTTAGTACTGATATTACATGGTAGTACTGATATTACATGGTAGTACATGTTAGTACTGCTATTACATGGTAGTACTGATATTACATGTCAGTACTGATATTACATGGTAGTACATGTTAGTACTGATATTACATGGTAGTACTGATATTACATGGTAGTACATGTTAGTACTGATATTACATGGTAGTACATGTTAGTACTGATATTACATGGTAGTACATGTTAGTACTGATATTACATGGTAGTACATGTTAGTACTGATATTACATGGTAGTACTGATATTACATGGTAGTACATGTTAGTACTGCTATTACATGGTAGTACTGATATTACATGTCAGTACTGATATTACATGGTAGTACATATTAGTACTGATATTACATGTTAGTACTGATATTACATGGTAGTACTGATATTACATGGTAGTACTGATATTACATGTTAGTACTGATATTACATGTTAGTACTGCTATTACATGGTAGTACTGATATTACATGGTAGTACTGATATTACATGGTAGTACTGATATTACATGGTAGTACATGTTAGTACTGATATTACATGTTAGTACTGATATTACATGGTAGTACTGATATTACATGGTAGTACTGATATTACATGGTAGTACATGTTAGTACTGGTATTACATGGTAGTACATGTTAGTACTGGTATTACATGGTAGTACATGATAGTACAGATATTACATGGTAGTACTGATATTACATGTTAGTACTGATATTACATGGTAGTACTGATATTACATGGTAGTACTGATATTACATGGTAGTACATGTTAGTACAGATATTACATGGTAGTACATGTTAGTAGTGATATTACATGGTAGTACATGTTAGTACTGATATTACATGGTAGTACATGTTAGTAGTGATATTACATGGTAGTACATGTTAGTACTGATATTACATGGTAGTACATGTTAGTAGTGATATTACATGGTAGTACATGATAGTACAGATATTACATGGTAGTACATGTTAGTACTGATATTACATGGTAGTACATGTTAGTACTAATATTACATGGTAGTACATGTTAGTAGTGATATTACATGTTAGTACTGATATTACATGGTAGTACATGTTAGTAGTGATATTACATGGTAGTACATGTTAGTACTGATATTACATGGTAGTACATGATAGTACAGATATTACATGGTAGTACATGTTAGTAGTTTCAATATCAAACGTGTGTTATAGGATCAAATTGTTCTAGGATCATGTGTTCTAGGATCAATTTGTTCTAGGATCATATTGTTCTAGGATCATATTGTTCTAGGATCATGTGTTATAGGATCAATTTGTTCTAGGATCATATTGTTCTAGGATCATGTGTTCTAGGGTCAAATTGTTCTAGGATCAAATTGTTCTAGGATCAAATTGTTCCAGGATCAAACAGTCATAAGGGCCTACTGTACCATGTTCAGCTCCAGCTTATCTCCCTGCAGAGGCTTCAGTCTGGTATGGGAGCCCACTCCTCCACTGACCAGAATCTCCTTAGCCATGTGGTACTTCAACACACTGGCCAGCTCCTTGGGGTTGCCTAGACAACAAGCTGATATTAGAACACTTACCGTACCATGTTGCATCTCTATGGTCTAGACGTTTACAAACAGAGGAAATAGGAAAACTAAAACACTGAAGAATGAACATTGATTAAAAAGTGAAAAGTAATCGGTTGTGCAAGATACAACACAGAACTGATGAGTTAAGGTACTTGGCAGATACTTTAGCATTACAGCTACATTCTTATTGCTGTGGCCAAGTCATTGAACATGAAGTTATTCAACATGATGCTGATGTTATTTGTTTAAACGTGTCCTGCTCTTCTAAACAGTTCTTGTGAAATGGTTAGGGCAATCATTAACAAACAGCACTGTTTATTTGTTTTTATAAATTATTTTATATACCCAAAACGAGTGTAATTGTAGCTCCAGTATACTGTAGGTAAGTCATACTGTAACTGAACAACTGGCTCCAGTTAACCACAGCTGTTTGGCATTCATACGTGTGGCAGCATCCAAGATGCATTCCATCGTGTCATCATTTCCTGGGTGTAGATAGGTTATTAGGTTCATTCCAATAGTTCTGTCTGTCTGCCGAACATATTCTCACTGTGGACCAAATCAGGTTGTCCTTAGGTGCCACTGATTTTTATTTTTTTTATTTTAAAGTGATTTGTTTTGCAAAGCCAGTCGTGAAACCTGTTCACAGTTTGGTTAAGGCAGGATGCCAGACACCCAAATACACTACATATGGCATACACTACATATGGCATACACTACATATGGCATACACTACATATGGCATACACTACATATGGCATACACTACATATGGCATGCACTACATATGGTATTCACTACATATGGCATGCACTACATATGGCATACACTACATATGGCATACACTACATATGGCATACACTACATATGGCATGCACTACATATGGCATACACTACATATGGCATACACTACATATGGCATGCACTACATATGGCATACACTACATATGGCATACACTACATATGGCATGCACTACATATGGCATACACTACATATGGCATACACTACATATGGCATGCACTACATATGGCATACACTACATATGGCATACACTACATATGGCATACACTACATATGGCATGCACTACATATGGTATTCACTACATATGGCATTCACACATATGGCATTCACTACATATGGCATACACTACATATGGCATACACTACATATGGCATACACTACATATGGCATTCACTACATATGGCATTCACTACATATGGCATGCACTACATATGGTATTCACCACATATGGCATTCACTACATATGGCATACACTACATATGGCATACACTACATATGGTATTCACCACATATGGCATACACTACATATGGCATACACTACATATGGCATTCACTACATATGGCATACACTACATATGGCATTCACTACATATGGCATTCACTACATATGGCATACACTACATATGGCATTCACTACATATGGCATACACTACATATGGCATACACTACATATGGCATACACTACATATGGCATACACTACATATGGCATGCACTACATATGGCATTCACCACATATGGCATTCACTACATATGGCATACACTACATATGGTATTCACTACATATGGCATACACTACATATGGCATACACTACATATGGTATTCACCACATATGGCATTCACTACATATGG
Organism: Oncorhynchus tshawytscha; assembly: GCF_018296145.1. Taxonomy (NCBI): domain Eukaryota; kingdom Metazoa; phylum Chordata; class Actinopteri; order Salmoniformes; family Salmonidae; genus Oncorhynchus; species Oncorhynchus tshawytscha. The sequence continues at coordinate 83,018,093 of NC_056436.1, read as the reverse complement.
CATACACTACATATGGTATTCACCACATATGGCATACACTACATATGGCATACACTACATATGGTATTCACCACATATGGCATTCACTACATATGGCATACACTACATATGGTATTCACCACATATGGCATTCACTACATATGGCATACACTACATATGGCATACACTACATATGGTATTCACCACATATGGCATTCACTACATATGGCATACACTACATATGGCATACACTACATATGGCATGCACTACATATGGCATGCACTACATATGGTATTCACCACATATGGCATTCACTACATATGGCATACACTACATATGGCATACACTACATATGGCATGCACTACATATGGCATTCACCACATATGGCATTCACTACATATGGCATACACTACATATGGCATACACTACATATGGCATACACTACATATGGCATGCACTACATATGGCATTCACCACATATGGCATTCACTACATATGGCATACACTACATATGGCATTCACTACATATGGTATTCACTACATATGGCATACACTACATATGGCATTCACTACATATGGCATGCACTACATATGGCATTCACTACATATGGCATACACTACATGTGGCATACACTACATATGGCATACATGTGATAGAGCACATATGGCAGAGAGGTATCTGTTATAATTATCCTAGTCTTACATTTCCAGACCTCAACCCTTTGTTCTTGTTTGAGACTGGCTTTGTTTGAGAAAAACTAGAATGTCTGGAGCCAGGGCTGTCCTTACTCATGAGTTTGTTGAGGTCAGCCTTTGGCAAGGCGCTGAAGGCATCGTTGGTGGGAGCGAACACGGTATGGGGACCGGCCTGGTTCATCAGCTCTGTCAAGCCAGCCGTCTGGATGGCACCGACCAACAGACTGGAACAGAAGGGAACACGCACTTAGAAAGACCCTCCTCAAGAGGAAGAAAGAAGACTTGACAACTGACTGATTCCCAACACACACAGTTTTTTCTTTTAAATATTAAAAAATATTCAGAGGAAGAAACAGAACTTAAACAGTTGACTAATAGGAAAGTTTAAAAAGCATCGATGAGTTGTGGTTTCTGATGTGCCAAATTTACCGAACATGTATAAGTTGAATCATGGCAGAACAGAACAGATCACTGGTAGTGAAAAGATACAGAGTAAACAGAACATATCTCTGAATGTGGGTGGAAATGAATCAACATGGTGCCTTTCAGTTCTGGATAAAACATTAGACACTTGGAGGGACTTCTCAGGATATCTAGCTATAGAACGTACGCTGTGGTACGTAGGCAGAAGCTACTATCTTTTTTTGCTCATATGCTTACATGTCTGTTCTTGCTCTTATGAAATTGAATTATATTGCCTCAAGATATTATTGAGGACAAACTTGGTAATCCTTTTCATTGAATCATTCACTGATTCATTGACTCTCACCTGAATCGGTTATCAGCCTTCAGGACATCCATGATGGTGCCCATTGGGGGAGTCAGGACCTTGTCGACTGTGAACATGTTACCGAAACGGCCGATCTTGTCGTGGGCAACGATACAGGAGTTCTCTATGCACAGGCTCTGTTATTTTGAGAGAGAGAGAGAGAGAGAGAGAGAGAGAGACAGAGAGAGAGACAGAGAGAGAGAGAGAGAGACAGAGAGAGTGAGAGACAGAGAGAGAGACAGAGAGAGAGAGTGAGAGACAGAGAGAGAGACAGAGAGAGAGAGTGAGAGACAGAGAGAGAGAGAGAGAGATGTTTGTTTGTTTTACCCGTCACCATGACAACATCCCAAATAGCATCCTATTATTTATATAGGGCAGTGGGTTGGACGAGTGTTCCCTCTAAGCTGCACACGGGCATGCAGCAAGATGGAACTCTACTCAACTTTCTACTTGTCCCCTTCAGTTAACACTATCAACGTTTCACTCTACTGTGGGAATTGTGATCGAATGAACGCAGTACTAGCCACTTTCAATGTAACATATCGAAAGAAAATGAACTATGCAAGAGTTAGTATGCAAAACTGACTGTGCAAGAGATTTTATTGTAGGCAGAGCACACTAGAATATGATTATATTGCATTGACAGGCACGACTCAGGCCTGTAATCGGTGCACCATAACCAATCAGAGCTGCAGTAGGCCTATAGGCAAATATCCATTGCTATACAGTGCCTTGCGAAAGTATTCGGCCCCCTTGAACTTTGCGACCTTTTGCCACATTTCAGGCTTCAAACATAAAGATATAAAACTGTATTTTTTTTGTGAAGAATCAACAACAAGTGGGACACAATCATGAAGTGGAACGACATTTATTGGATGTTTCAAACTTTAACAAATCAAAAACTGAAAAATTGGGCGTGCAAAATTATTCAGCCCCCTTAAGTTAATACTTTGTAGCGCCACCTTTTGCTGCGATTACAGCTGTAAGTCGCTTGGGGTATGTCTCTATCAGTTTTGCACATCGAGAGACTGACATTTTTCCCATTCCTCCTTGCAAAACAGCTCGAGCTCAGTGAGGTTGGATGGAGAGCATTTGTGAACAGCAGTTTTCAGTTATTTCCACAGATTCTCGATTGGATTCAGGTCTGGACTTTGACTTGGCCATTCTAACACCTGGATATGTTTATTTTTGAACCATTCCATTGTAGATTTTGCTTTATGTTTTGGATCATTGTCTTGTTGGAAGACAAATCTCTGTCCCAGTCTCATGTCTTTTGCAGACTCCATCAGGTTTTCTTCCAGAATGGTCCTGTATTTGGCTCCATCCGTCTTCCCATCAATTTTAACCATCTTCCCTGTCCCTGCTGAAGACAAGCAGGCCCAAACCATGATGCTGCCACCACCATGTTTGACAGTGGGGATGGTGTGTTCAGGGTGATGAGCTGTGTTGCTTTTACGCCAAACATAACGTTTTGCATTGTTGCCAAAAAGTTCAATTTTGGTTTCATCTGACCAGAGCACCTTCTTCCACATGTTTGGTGTGTCTCCCAGGTGGCTTGTGGCAAACTTAAAACAACACTTTTTATGGATATCTTTAAGAAATAGCTTTCTTCTTGCCACTCTTCCATAAAGGCCAGATTTGTGCAATATACGACTGATTGTTGTCCTATTGACAGAGTCTCCCACCTCAGCTGTAGATCTCTGCAGTTCATCCAGAGTGATCATGGGCCTCTTGGCTGCATCTCTGATCAGTCTTCTCCTTGTATGAGCTGAAAGTTTAGAGGGACGGCCAGGTCTTGGTAGATTTGCAGTGGTCTGATACTCCTTCCATTTCAATATTATCGCTTGCAAAGTGCTCCTTGGGATGTTTAAAGCTTGGGAAATCTTTTTGTATCCAAATCCGGCTTTAAACTTCTTCACAACAGTATCTCGGACCTGCCTGGTGTGTTCCTTGTTCTTCATGATGCTCTCTGCGCTTTTAACGGACCTCTGAGACTATCACAGTGCAGGTGCATTTATACGGAGACTTGATTACACACAGGTGGATTGTATTTATCATCATTAGTCATTTAGGTCAACATTGGATCATTCAGAGATCCTCACTGAACTTCTGGAGAGAGTTTGCTGCACTGAAAGTAAAGGGGCTGAATAATTTTGCACGCCCAATTTTTCAGTTTTTGATTTGTTAAAAAGTTTGAAATATCCAATAAATGTTGTTCCACTTCCTGATTGTGTCCCACTTGTTGTTGATTCTTCACAAAAAAATACAGTATTATATCTTTATGTTTGAAGCCTGAAATGTGGCAAAAGGTCGCAAAGTTCAAGGGGGCCGAATACTTTCGCACGGCACTGTATATGGATCTGTGCCGTTCACATTGAACTGGACTGTGTTTACAGCATGAGCGCTTGTTTTGAGATCAAAGCTGCATGTAGCCACCTGTGCACATTTGTTCATATCCTTTGCTAGTTAGTGAGTTATCAGCCCAGTTATAGTTAATTTCTAGTCAACATTGGTGGAGTGGTTGTTTCCTACAAGAGCACAAAATATATGCATTTCTAGACATCTTTGAAAAGCCAGAGCTTTTTCTAATGTCTTAAAGGGACAGTGTTGTAATTTGAGACAGGTTTGAATAAGCTTAGTAGCAAATAGACAGAGGGTATCATAATGTGTCTGTTTCTCTCTAATAATGGTATGAGAATAATAATGAATTGTATGTTGTCAAGGGGTTTCTTTCATCAAACAACATAACATTTCCAGTCACCTCCTTGTCTGAAGGACAAGTGAATAAACAGGTTAATGTCAAGCCCTGCATGTTTTTTTCAAAAGTCTCATGGGATGTAGACCTACATTGAACACCACACATTGCTTCTCCTGTAGTCTGAATGATAGAACAGCTAATTCCATGTTAAAATGTTATGTGATGCATTTTCTCCATTGTTTTTGATGGTAGGTCACTCTGGTAGGCCTACATTATAATAACTGTTAAAACTGTAACTTAAAGTAGGTACAGCCTCAGAGTTCACAGTAAAAGCGTGCCGGAAGCTGCACAGAAGTATGAGCTCAGCAGACTTGAAATGTGCTCAGTGTCCCAAAAATTAAGAGGGGACATTACCTTTGGCCAGAGCCATATGGGCCTTGGTCAAAAGTAGTGCACTATATAGGGAATAGGGTGCCATTGGGACCTGGTCAAAAGTAGTGCACTATATAGGGAATAGGGTGCCATTAGGGACACACTTGGATTCCTTCCTGTCTGCCCTTCACCATGAAATGATGGCTCGCAAGTGGTCTCTCTCTCTCTGTGGAAAAACGCTTCTTGTGGTCATCTGGAAATTCCATTGTAAAGCAGAAATGTGAGAGCTGCTGCCAGAACAACCTTCATCTGCCACCCAGGAGAGAACAGAGCAGAGCTGTGAAAAACGGTGCGAAACAACATTCTGGATAACGATTCTACAGTATGAGGATGTTGTAGAGGGACTCTCTCTCTCTCGTGTCATTGGATGAAAACATGTTTCGGGGGGTAAAAGTCCACCAATCAGGCAGCCTCCTTCTGTCACTCATTTGGAGAAAATGATGACCAGCCATAAACTGTTAATTGTAAATATGAAAACAGCACAATAACGCTTTGTATATACTTAGGAATAGTGTATTTAGGCTCTCTGTAATGAGTTAACCCTTAGGAAGAGGGTAATCTACATAATGAGTTAACCCTTAGGAAGAGGGTAATCTACATAATGAGTTAACCCTTAGAAAGAGGGTAATCTCTGTAATGAGTTAACCCTTAGGAAGAGGGTAATCTACATAATGAGTTAACCCTTAGGAAGAGGGTAATCTACATAATGAGTTAACCCTTAGAAAGAGGGTAATCTACATAATAAGTTAACCCTTAGGAAGAGGGTAATCTCTGAAATGAGTTAACCCTTAGAAAGAGGGTAATCTACATAATAAGTTAACCCTGAAATGAGTTAACCCTTAGAAAGAGGGTAATCTACATAATGAGTTAACCCTTAGGAAGAGGGTAATCTACATAATGAGTTAACCCTTAGGAAGAGGGTAATCTCTGAAATGAGTTAACCCTTAGAAAGAGGGTAATCTACATAATGAGTTAACCCTTAGAAAGAGGGTAATCTACATAATGAGTTAACCCTTAGGAAGAGGCTAATCTCTGTAATGAGTTAACCCTTAGGAAGAGGGTAATCTCTGAAATGAGTTAACCCTTAGGAAGAGAGTAATCTCTGTAATGAGTTAACCTTTAGGAAAAGGGTAATCTCTGTAATGAGTTAACCTTTAGGAAGAGGCTAATCTCTGTAATGAGTTAACCCTTAGGAAGAGGGTAATCTCTGTAATGAGTTAACCCTTAGGAAGAGAGTAATCTCTGTAATGAGTTAACCCTTAGAAAGAGGGTAATCTACATAATGAGTTAACCCTTAGGAAGAGGGTAATCTCTGTAATGAGTTAACCCTTAGGAAGAGGGTAATCTACATAATGAGTTAACCCTTAGGAAGAGGGTAATCTCTGTAATGAGTTAACCCTTAGAAAGAGGGTAATCTACATAATGAGTTAACCCTTATGAAAAGGGTAATCTACATAATGAGTTAACCCTTAGAAAGAGGGTAATTCCTGTAATGAGTTAACCCTTAGGAAGAGAGTAATCTCTGTAATGAGTTAACCCTTAGAAAGAGGGTAATCTACATAATGAGTTAACCCTTAGGAAGAGGGTAATCTCTGTAATGAGTTAACCCTTAGGAAGAGAGTAATCTCTGTAATGAGTTAACCCTTAGAAAGAGGGTAATCTACATAATGAGTTAACCCTTAGGAAGAGGATAATCTCTGTAATGAGTTAACCCTTAGGAAGAGGGTAATCTCTGTAATGAGTTAACCCTTAGAAAGAGGGTAATCTACATAATGAGTTAACCCTTATGAAAAGGGTAATCTACATAATGAGTTAACCCTTAGAAAGAGGGTAATTCCTGTAATGAGTTAACCCTTAGGAAGAGGGTAATCTCTGTAATGAGTTAACCCTTAGGAAGAGGGTAATTCCTGTAATGAGTTAACCCTTAGGAAGAGGGTAATCTCTGAAATGAGTTAACCCTTAGAAAGAGGGTAATCTACATAATGAGTTAACCCTTATGAAAAGGGTAATCTACATAATGAGTTAACCCTTAGAAAGAGGGTAATCTCTGTAATGAGTTAACCCTTAGGAAGAGAGTAATCTCTGTAATGAGTTAACCCTTAGAAAGAGGGTAATCTACATAATGAGTTAACCCTTAGGAAGAGGATAATCTCTGTAATGAGTTAACCCTTAGGAAGAGGGTAATCTACATAATGAGTTAACCCCTAGGAAGAGGCTAATCTCTGTAATGAGTTAACCCTTAGGAAGAGGGTAATTTCTGAAATGAGTTAACCCTTAGAAAGAGGGTAATCTACATAATGAGTTAACCCTTAGAAAGAGGGTAATCTATGTAATGAGTTAACCCTTAGGAAGAGGGTAATCTACATAATGAGTTAACCCTTAGAAAGAGGGTAATCTACATAATGAGTTAACCCTTAGGAAGAGGCTAATCTCTGTAATGAGTTAACCCTTAGGAAGAGGGTAATCTCTGAAATGAGTTAACCCTTAGGAAGAGAGTAATCTCTGTAATGAGTTAACCCTTAGAAAGAGGGTAATCTACATAATGAGTTAACCTTTAGGAAGAGGGTAATCTCTGTAATGAGTTAACCTTTAGGAAAAGGGTAATCTCTGTAATGAGTTAACCTTTAGGAAGAGGCTAATCTCTGTAATGAGTTAACCCTTAGGAAGAGGGTAATCTCTGTAATGAGTTAACCCTTAGGAAGAGAGTAATCTCTGTAATGAGTTAACCCTTAGAAAGAGGGTAATCTACATAATGAGTTAACCTTTAGGAAGAGGGTAATCTCTGTAATGAGTTAACCTTTAGGAAGAGGGTAACCTCTGTAATGAGTTAACCCTTAGGAAGAGGGTAATCTACATAATGAGTTAACCCTTAGGAAGAGGGTAATCTACATAATGAGTTAACCCTTAGAAAGAGGGTAATCTACATAATAAGTTAACCCTTAGGAAGAGGGTAATCTCTGAAATGAGTTAACCCTTAGAAAGAGGGTAATCTACATAATAAGTTAACCCTTAGGAAGAGGGTAATCTCTGAAATGAGTTAACCCTTAGAAAGAGGGTAATCTACATAATGAGTTAACCCTTAGGAAGAGGGTAATCTACATAATGAGTTAACCCTTAGGAAGAGGGTAATCTCTGAAATGAGTTAACCCTTAGAAAGAGGGTAATCTACATAATGAGTTAACCCTTAGAAAGAGGGTAATCTACATAATGAGTTAACCCTTATGAAGAGGGTAATCTACATAATGAGTTAACCCTTAGGAAGAGGGTAATCTCTGTAATGAGTTAACCCTTAGGAAGAGGGTAATCTACATAATGAGTTAACCCTTAGGAAGAGGCTAATTCCTGTAATGAGTTAACCCTTAGGAAGAGGGTAATCTCTGTAATGAGTTAACCTTTAGGAAGAGGCTAATCTCTGTAATGAGTTAACCCTTAGGAAGAGGGTAATCTCTGTAATGAGTTAACCCTTAGGAAGAGAGTAATCTCTGAAATGAGTTAACCCTTAGAAAGAGGGTAATCTTCATAATGAGTTAACCCTTATGAAGAGGGTAATCTACATAATGAGTTAACCCTTAGAAAGAGGGTAATTCCTGTAATGAGTTAACCCTTAGGAAGAGAGTAATCTCTGTAATGAGTTAACCCTTAGAAAGAGGGTAATCTACATAATGAGTTAACCCTTAGGAAGAGGGTAATCTCTGTAATGAGTTAACCCTTAGGAAGAGGGTAATCTACATAATGAGTTAACCCTTAGGAAGAGGCTAATTCCTGTAATGAGTTAACCCTTAGGAAGAGGGTAATCTACATAATGAGTTAACCCCTAGGAAGAGGCTAATCTCTGTAATGAGTTGTCTTTTTGCAGAAGAACAACTGTGTTCACTCTCTTAATTCAGCTCAATTGGTCAATCTGCACCTCTGCTTTTATACCATCTAATGCCAGCTGTCGCTCCTACGGGATACTTACGTTACGGTAGACGAACACTCTGAGTTTGATTCCTCCCAGAGTCTCTAGCTCTTGCCCGTAGTACAGTGACCCGGAAGACAGCTGCTCCTTCAGGATGTGGTTCTTCAACAGCTTCTTCAGGTCACCAGTCATTGTCACACCCTCTGTTAACAACATATACTACATTTATCAGATTGATTCAATGAAATGGGTCAAGAATCATGGCTCAAGTCACTGCTGTTTGTTAGCACAGAGAGAGGGCAGAGGGAGGGAGGGATACAGAGAGAGAGGGGAGAGGGAAGGATACAGAGAGAGAGAGAGAGAGAGAGAGAGAGAGAGAGAGAGATGAGATGGGGAGAGGTGGAGAGAGAGAGAGAGAGAGAGAGAGAGAGAGAGAGACAGATGAGATGGGGAGAGGTGGAGAGAGAGAGAGAGAGAGAGAGAGATGAGATGGGGAGAGGGGAGAGAGAGAGAGAGAGAGAGAGAGAGAGAGACAGAGACAGAGACAGATGAGATGGGGAGAGGTGGAGAGAGAGAGAGAGAGAGAGAGAGAGAGAGAGAGAGAGAGAGAGACAGATGAGATGGGGAGAGGTGGAGAGAGAGAGAGAGAGAGACAGATGAGATGGGGAGAGGAGAGAGAGAGAGAGAGAGAGAGAGAGAGAGAGAGACAGATGAGATGGGGAGAGGTGGAGAGAGAGAGAGAGGGACAGAGACAGATGAGATGGGGAGAGATGGAGAGAGAGAGAGAGAGAGAGAGAGACAGAGACAGATGAGATGGGGAAAGGTGGAGAGAGAGAGAGAGAGAGAGAGAGACAGATGAGATGGGGAGAGATGGAGAGAGAGAGGGAGAGAGAGACAGAGACAGATGAGATGGGGAGAGAGAGAGAGAGAGAGAGAGAGAGAGAGAGAGAGAGAGAGAGAGAGAGACAGATGAGATGGGGAGAGGTGGAGAGAGAGAGAGAGAGAGAGAGAGAGAGGGACAGAGACAGATGAGATGGGGAGAGATGGGAGAGAGAGAGAGAGAGAGAGGGACAGAGACAGATGAGATGGGGAGAGATGGAGAGAGAGAGAGAGAGAGAGAGAGATGAGATGTGGGGAGAGATGGAGAGAGAGAGAGAGAGAGGGACAGAGACAGATGAGATGGGGAGAGATGGAGAGAGAGAGAGAGAGAGAGAGAGAGAGAGATGAGATGGGGAGAGATGGAGAGAGAGAGAGAGAGAGGGACAGAGACAGATGAGATGGGGAGAGATGGAGAGAGAGAGAGAGCGCCATCGATCGATGTTACCTTTGAAAGCTTCATTCTGAGGTGTCAGGATGGTCAGAGCCTCTGAGCCAGAAAGGTGGGAGCCAAGACCAGCATCAACAAACAGCTTGGTCGCTGTGGTAACGGCGGATCCCTGGGCCAGCTCCAACAAAGTCTTAGCTTAAAAAGAGATCAGTACATAAATGAACATTTCTCATTGAACAGAGAGACTCTTCATAAGTAGCGTGGAGGTCTTGTCTCAACATGAACCATCGAGTTGAATCCACTTCATATTCAGTGCAGTAGCATTCCAGACAGACACACTTAGACTCGACTTTCAACTCCTATGACAGTCAGAGTCCTTTTCAGACGTGACTCATCACTACTAATCATCTCATAAAAGAAGGCAAGGATTCATTGGTTTGGATTAGAGGCTTAAATTTGGCGTTGACGCAACTCTCAATTTAAGACTCTGGATTTCAATACCTGTCTGAGATGAGGAGCTTGTTAGAGGTCCAATAGTTTGACTCCAAGTCATATGCAGACGGCTATCTATTGCTCTGGTTTGAATTACCTGAGTCTGGGATGAGGAGCTCGTTGATGTAGTGGATGACCCCGTTGGTCCCCAGCTGGTCTTTCTTCTGGATGATGGCCTTCCCGTTGAGGGTCATGTCAGCCCCATCACATCCCACCTCTAGCACAGTCCCCTGTAGGGTCTCCAGGGGAGTACCAGATGTGATGGACTCTGCACACTGCATGTTCTTCAGGATGTGGTAGTTCAGCAGGTCTGGATGGAGAGAACAGACACAAGTAGAACTTAGTTCACGTTAATAAGTCATTGGGTTCCCATCTCCGATATCTATCTCCCTGTTCTATATCCAATATCTATCTCCCTGTTCTATATCCAATATCTATCTTCCTGTTCTATATCCAATATCTATCTCCCTGTTCTATATCCAATATCTATCTCCCTGTTCTATATCCAATATCTATCTCCCTGTTCTATATCCAATATCTATCTCCCTGTTCTATATCTCCAATATCTATCTCCCTGTTCTATATCCAATATCTATCTCCCTGTTCTATATCCAATATCTATCTCCCTGTTCTATATCCAATATCTATCTCCCTGTTCTATATCCAATATCTATCTCCCTGTTCTATATCCAATATCTATCTTCCTGTTCTATATCCAATATCTATCTCCCTGTTCTATATCCAATATCTATCTCCCTGTTCTATATCCAATATCTATCTCCCTGTTCTATATCCAATATCTATCTCCCTGTTCTATATCCAATATCTATCTCCCTGTTCTATATCCAATATCTATCTCCCTGTTCTATATCCAATATCTATCTCCCTGTTCTATATCCAATATCTATCTCCCTGTTCTATATCCAATATCTATCTCCCTGTTCTATATCCAATATCTATCTCCTTGTTCTATATCCAACTGTCATTAAAAAAATATTTCACCTTTCAGAGCCACAGGGTCTCCCAGGATCCTGGTGAGCATTTCAGGGGGGATCTTCTCGAAGGCTTCGTTGGTTGGAGCGAACACCGTGTAGTGACCATCGCTCTCCAGCATTTGGGTCAGACCAGCAGCAGCAACAGCATTCTAAAACGCAGAGAATCAACAAACTGAATCAACACACTGAATCAACACACTGAATCAACAAACTGAATCAACAAACTGAATCAACAAACTGAATCAACACACTGAATCAACCCACTGAATCAACAAACTGAATCAACAAACTGAATCAACAAACTGAATCAACAAACTGAATCAACAAACTGAATCAACACACTGAATCAACACACTGAATCAACAAACTGAATCAACAAACTGAATCAACAAACTGAATCAACACACTGAATCAACACACTGAATCAACGCTGCTTTTCTCTACATACTTCAAATTGCACATACAATACAAAAGACTGAGACCGAGTCAATGATCAGTGAACGTAACATTCCGATAGCTGACACAACATTGCATAGCATATGTTCAACATGTAGGAAATGGTAAGAGAGTTCTAGTGTGATAGACTGTTCTGTGAATGAATGAATGAATGAATGGAAGAATGAATGGATGGATGAATGAATGGATGAATGTATGAATGGATGAATGAATGGATGAATGAATGGATGGATGAATGAATGGATGAATGAATGGATGAATGAATGGATGGATGAATGGATGGATGAATGGATGGATGAATGGATGAATGGATGAATGGATGGATGAATGGATGAATGGATGAATGGATGAATGGATGGATGAATGGATGGATGAATGAATGGATGAATGAATGAATGGATGAATGAATGAATGGATGAATGGATGAATGAATGAAGCGACAAACTGCTAAAGTCGTTAACTTACACGAAGAGTCTCCAGATCATCGTCGGTGTCGATGAAAGTGTGCACGTCGTTGGTAACCGCGGTGATGACTCTGTCCACGACGTGCACGATCCCGTTGGTCGCATGCTGGTCTGTTTTCACCAGACGAGCACAGTTCACTGTTACAATCTGCAATGACAAGAGAGAGAGAGAAAAAAGAAAAGAAAAGTTGTCTCATGATTTTAGCTGACTTTTGATCGATGGGCAACGTGTGACCATTTGAAAAATTATCCAAAAATTGTACAGTAAAGGTTTTTAGGTGACGATGTATCTGTTCATGTTTCTCTAGAGGTTCCAACTTGCTTGGTCCCAGATGGCCTATGTCATACTGCACAAACAGATCTGGGACCAGGCCAGGTCACATCATCATATACCTTCCAATCACAGGAGGCTGGTGAGGGTAGGATGGCTGACCGAAATGAAGTGAATGGTATCAAACAGACCCTGTGTTTGATGTGTCATTACCATTATATTGGTCAATACCATTCTATTCCAGTCATTACCATGAGCCCGTTCTCCCCAATAAAGGTGCCACTTGCCACCGGTGCTTTCAATTATAATGCAACATTAACATTGGACAGATGCTACTCACTCCGTTGGGGTAGTGGTGGATGTGAACGTTGAAGTCTTGGTACATGGAGGGGAAGGCCGATCCGTGCTTCAGGTCCTCAGAGGTCAAACGACGGTTCACCATGTGGTAGTGGAGCGCGTTGAGAAGCTCAATATTCACGTTACTCACCAGAGCATCCAGGATTTCCTACAACCGTAAAAACCAGAGTCCTATTTTCATCAGAACAACGATCAATCACAAGATAACCATTCGTACCATTGCATATACTGACCAAAGACTTGGTTCTAGTATCTACTACTCTTTTTAAAAAACGTTTGATACGCTACCTCGGCTGATTAGGCTGATAACACGTAGTCTGAGGTCAGAATAATACAATATCTCTAGATGCAACAGGATTGGGGTGAATTATACTTCATTTCCAGTTCGCTCTCTCTCTGTGTATCCCTCTCATGTGAAGGGAGAGAGTCCTCCTGACACACTCACGTTGGGTAGGGCCGCCCAGGCCTGGTTGCTGGGAGCGAAAAAGGTGAAGCTCCCTGGTCCTTCGATCTCCTCCCTCAGCTGAGCCCTCTCTGAGTACATCTTAGTGGTGGCGGCTCCAACCACACCCAGCGTGTTGTAGATGTTCACTAACGGCAGGGCTGGAAAAACATTTTTACAGTCTTAACCATCATATGGGGGGAAATATATGAAATTCAAATGTTGATTTGATGGATGTATATTTGACAATCAAAGTAGGATGCCATATTTTGTTTGACAGGCCTCTTGTCTAAAAATAATTATCCCAAATTGGTTGAGTTGTTGCATTTTATGGATAGTAAGTGACTGAGCTATAACTAGATTTGCAGGCTAATAATGCAGATTTCTTCTTACCAGCAGGACAACCCTTCTCTCCTGGAAGCTTCTCATAACCGGGGCAACACTCATAGCTGATCACCCTGTTGACCAATAAGAACACGTGTTAGGGACGACTGCAGCCAATCAAGAGATGAAAACAACAGGTCAGTTTCTCCTTACTCTTTCAAGTCAAAAGACTCTAGCCTTGTTCCAGATCTTGTTTGTGTTGTCTTGCCACAAACGGATATGTGACCAGGCTACAAAAGATTGAGCAATGTGTCTTAGGTTAAATGATTAGGCCACATGCTATACACATAGTTCTGTCATTTTGTGCATTGGAGATATTTCCACAATAAATCTGAACTGGGCTCAGCTGGTACTGGAAGGTCATAAAAGCTCATTTCCTGAGAGAGAGAGAGAGAGAGAGAGAGAGAGAGAGAGAGAGAGAGAGAGAGAGAGAGAGAGAGAGATACAGAGAGAGAGAGGCAGCAGAGAGAGAGAGAGGCAGAGAGAGAGGCAGAGAGAGAGAGAGGCAGAGAGAGAGAGAGGTAGAGAGAGTGAGAGAGAGGTAGAGGTAGAGGTAGAGAGAGAGAGAGAGAGAGAGAGAGAGAGACCCAGGATTGGCCAAGGGAAACTCCAGAAAGGGGACTAAGAGAGCGGTACTGAAACACAGGCTCCTGCCAGTAAAAACAAAGAGAGAGCAGCCAAGCGAAGGTGTACCGGATAAAAACGTGAACCTTAAAGTTAAGTTAAAAATAACTGGTCTATATCCACAAAAATGATTATCCATGATTATTGCTAATCAAACAGTGGCACACATAAGTTATAGTGAGGAACACAGAGGCAACATCAACAATGCATAACACAGTCAAAAAAGACAAGGCAAAAGGTGTGGAAAGCTACACAAAAATGATTTGGCATCTTGCGACCCCCTGCAGACCCTACATCCCAACTCGAGTCCTCCGTTCCGCTAGCTCTGGTCTCTTGGCCCTCCCACCCCTACGGGGGGCGTCAGATCCCGTTCATCCCAGTCAAAGCTCTTCAGCAGAGTTCCTGCCCAAGCTATTTTAAAGATGAATGCACTAACTGTAAAGTCACTTTGGGATAATAGTCTGCTAAATGACTAAAATGTAAAAGAGGACCAACTCTGAGTCCTAACATTGAATGAAAGTCAATGGGAAACTACCTGAGCCAGACACATCTATACCCACTTGTCACGTCAACCCTAGTTAACTCCACCATCCCTTTCAAGCATAATGTAAAAGCTGCAAAAGACCAGGCGAGGATCTGAGAAATTACCTACTGTTAAACTCCTAGGGAGAGGGTAGTTGGTAGCTCAGAAACATGGTTAGGGGACAATCCTCACATTCGGTGAGGGTGGGTGGGTGGGTGGGGTTTATGAGGAAACCCTGTAAAACACAGTAGCCTGGAAACCAAACCAGTCGGATTTTCAAAACAGATGTTAACTCAACTTCGATTTGTTCTCCACAAGCATAAACAAAGATGGTAGCCATGGATTTCTGACAAAATAAACAGTAAGGTAATAATTCAAACACAGTGTACATTGAGACTTCCAAGTGTTGAGGCAAACTATTCACCAGACAAAAGTATGAAAGAAGAGAGTGAAGGTCCATTAGACTTTATGGGTTCCATGATGAAATTAGCATGCTAGATAGATTTGAATTGGCTTGCTATTCATAGATACGAAATAAATAAATAAATATTTTTTTCATTAAAAAAACTCAAATGTTCCTTTCCCAGATAAATAAAAACAAGATGTAAATTGTAGTAAAAGTGAGCATGTATAAAACGTTACAGACTAGTTAGCTCTGGGATTCACCTTTAGTCAAATGTTACTACTTCAAAACATAGTGTGATTGCTGAGAAAAACAGAAGAACCAATGCATTGGCGTTGAGAGTGGGGCTTTAAAGGTAGCTAGGGGCTGTTGGGAGAAGCTAAGGGCTCTTGGGTGGTAGCTAAGGGCTGTTGGGTGGTAGCTAAGGGCTGTTGGGTGGTAGCTAAGGGCTGTTGGGTGGTAGCTAAGGGCTGTTGGGTGGTAGCTAAGGGCTGTTGGGAGGTAGCTAGGGGCTGTTGGGTGGTAGCTAGGGGCTGTTGGGTGGTAGCTAAGGGCTGTTGGGTGGTAGCTAGGGGCTGTTGGGTGGTAGCTAGGGGCTGTTGGGTGGTAGCTAGGGGCTGTTGGGTGGTAGCTAGGGGCTGTTGGGTGGTAGCTAAGGGCTGTTGGGTGTAGTAGCTGTTGGGTGGTAGCTAGGGGCTGTTGGGTGGTAGCTAGGGGCTGTTGGGTGGTAGCTAAGGGCTGTTGGGTGGTAGCTAGGGGCTGTTGGGTGGTAGCTAGGGCTGTTGGGAGAAGCTAAGGGCTGTTGGGTGGTAGCTAGGGGCTGTTGGGAGGTAGCTAGGGGCTGTTGGGAGAAGCTAAGGGCTGTTGGGTGGTAGCTAGGGGCTGTTGGGTGGTAGCTAAGGGCTGTTGGGAGGTAGCTAAGGGCTGTTGGGAGAAGCTAAGGGCTGTTGGGAGGTAGCTAAGGGCTGTTGGGTGGTAGCTAGGGGCTGTTGGGAGAAGCTAAGGGCTGTTGGGAGAAGCTAAGGGCTGTTGGGAGAAGCTAAGGGCTGTTGGGAGGTAGCTAAGGGCTGTTGGGTGGTAGCTAGGGGCTGTTGGGAGGTAGCTAAGGGCTGTTGGGTGGTAGCTAGGGGCTGTTGGGAGGTAGCTAAGGGCTGTTGGGTGGTAGCTAAGGGCTGTTGGGAGGTAGCTAGGGGCTGTTGGGAGGTAGCTAAGGGCTGTTGGGAGGTAGCTAGGGGCTGTTGGGAGGTAGCTAAGGGCTGTTGGGAGGTAGCTAGGGGCTGTTGGGAGGTAGCTAGGGCTGTTGGGAGGTAGCTAGGGGCTGTTGGGAGGTAGCTAGGGGCTGTTGGGAGGTAGCTAGGGCTGTTGGGAGGTAGCTAGGGGCTGTTGGGAGGTAGCTAGGGGCTGTTGGGAGGTAGCTAAGGGCTGTTGGGAGGTAGCTAAGGGCTGTTGGGTGGTAGCTAGGGGCTGTTGGGAGGTAGCTAGGGCTGTTGGGAGGTAGCTAGGGGCTGTTGGGAGGTAGCTAAGGGCTGTTGGGTGGTAGCTAGGGGCTGTTGGGAGGTAGCTAGGGGCTGTTGGGAGGTAGCTAAGGGCTGTTGGGAGGTAGCTAGGGGCTGTTGGGTGGTAGCTAGGGGCTGTTGGGAGGTAGCTAAGGGCTGTTGGGAGGTAGCTAGGGGCTGTTGGGAGGTAGCTAGGGGCTGTTGGGTGGTAGCTAAGGGCTGTTGGGGAGAAGCTAAGGGCTGTTGGGTGGTAGCTAAGGGCTGTTGGGAGAAGCTAAGGGCTGTTGGGTGGTAGCTAGGGGCTGTTGGGAGAAGCTAAGGGCTGTTGGGTGGTAGCTAGGGCTGTTGGGTGGTAGCTAAGGGCTGTTGGGTGGTAGCTAGGGGCTGTTGGGAGAAGCTAAGGGCTCTTGGGTGGTAGCTAGGGGCTGTTGGGGAGAAGCTAAGGGCTGTTGGGTGGTAGCTATGGGCTGTTGGGAGAAGCTAAGGGCTGTTGGGTGGTAGCTAGGGGCTGTTGGGAGAAGCTAAGGGCTGTTGGGTCTAGCTAGGGCTGGGTGGTAGCTAAGGGCTGTTGGGTGGTAGCTAGGGGCTGTTGGGAGAAGCTAAGGGCTCTTGGGTGGTAGCTAAGGGCTGTTGGGAGGTAGCTAAGGGCTGTTGGGTGGTATGTAATTAAGGGCTGTTGGGTGGTAGCTAAGGGCTGTTGGGTGGTAGCTAAGGGCTGTTGGGTGGTAGCTAAGGGCTGTTGGGTGGTAGCTAGGGGCTCTGGGAGAAGCTAAGGGCTCTTGGGTGGTAGCTAAGGGCTGTTGGGTGGTAAAAAGGGCATTTGGTAGCTGGCTGTTGGGAGGTAGCTAAGGGCTCTTGGGTGGAAGCTAAGGGCTGTTGGGAGGTAGCTAAGGGCTGTTGGGTGGTAGCTAAGCTGTTGGGTGGTAGCTAAGGGCTGTTGGGTGGTAGCTTCAAGGGCTGTTGGGTGGTAGCTAAGGGCTGTTGGGAGGTAGCTAAGGCTCTTGGGTGGTAGCTAGGGGCTGTTGGGAGAAGCTAAGGGCTCTTGGGTGGTAGCTAAGGGCTGTTGGGTGGTAGCTTAAGGGCTGTTGGGTGGTAGCTAAGGGCTGTTGGGTGGTAGCTAAGGGCTCTTGGGAGGTAGCTAGGGGCTGTTGGGTGGAGCTTAAGGGCTGTTGGGTGGTAGCTAAGGGCTGTTGGGAGGTAGCTTAAGGGCTGTTGGGTGGTAGCTTAAGGGCTGTTGGGTGGTAGCTAAGGGCTGTTGGGAGGTAGCTAAGGGCTGTTGGGTGGTAAGGGCTGTTGGGTGGTAGCTAAGGGCTGTTGGGTGGTAGCTAAGGGCTGTTGGGAAATGGTACAGGGCTGTTGGGTGGTAGCTAAGGGCTGTTGGGAGGTAGCTAAGGGCTCTTGGGTGGTAGCTAGGGTCTGTTGGGAGAAGCTAAGGGCTCTTGGGTGGTAGCTAAGGGCTGTTGGGTGGTAGCTTAAGGGCTGTTTGGTGGTAGCTAAGGGCTGTTGGGTGGTAGCTAAGGGCTCTTGGGAGGTAGCTAGGGGCTGTTGGGAGAAGCTAAGGGCTCTTGGGTGGTAGCTAAGGGCTGTTGGGTGGTAGCTAGGGCTGTTGGGTGGTAGCTAAGGGCTGTTGGGAGGTAGCTAAGGGCTGTTGGGAGGTAGCTAAGGGCTGCTGGGAGGTAGCTAAGGGCTGTTGGGAGGTAGCTAAGGGCTGTTGGGTGGTAGCTAAGGGCTCTTGGGAGGTAGCTAGGGCTGTTGGGAGAAGCTAAGGGCTCTTGGGTGGTAGCTAAGGGCTGTTGGGTGGTAGCCAAGGGCTGTTGGGTGGTAGCTTAAGGGCTGTTGGGAGGTAGCTAAGGGCTGTTGGGAGGTAGCTAAGGGCTGTGGGGAGGTAGCTAAGGGCTGTTGGGAGGTAGCTAAGGGCTGTTGGGAGGTAGCTAAGGGCTGTTGGGTGGTAGCTAAGGGCTGTTGGGAGGTAGCTACGGGCTGTTAGGTGGTAGCTAAGGGCTGTTAGGTGGTACCTAAGGGCTGTTGGGAGGTAGCTAAGGGGTGTTGGGTGGTACCTAAGGGCTGTTGGGAGGTAGCTAAGGGCTGTTGGGAGGTAGCTATGGGCTGTTGGGTGGTAGCTAAGGGGTGTTGTTAGGGTTATTGGTGACTCAAGAGTTATGAGGTCTCCCCTCATGTGACCTGTAACCTCTAGCACCAGCAGCACCATGTCCCCATGGCCTGCATTCTAACCCATTACCTGTTAAACCCAGTGGTCAGCTCCCTCTTTCCATGGGTGTCTGTAAATGTAATTAAATTCAAACTGATAAAAGCTTTTTGGAACCTATGTTGACACAAGCCCAGGTTTGTCCTTTTGAACGCCACTCAAACTCCCAGCCCTCTCAAATGGACACTTTAGGTCTCGCTTGCTGTGGAAAAAGTGCATTTTCCTGGCTCCCTTATGAATGATTAGTGTGTGTTTAGTGATGGAAGTCCCTCAACAGTGCCCTCTAAAGCCATCATTTCCTCCAAACATCCCAGCGCCCACAGCAAAGTTTCCCTTCCTCTTCAACTTTCATGAGATTTCCAATGAAAGAAACACTGTTGTGAATCGCCAGCAAACGTCTCCCGTTACAAAGTCATCAAGTTCGTGTCTGTGGTTCAATTTTCTACAGGAAACATCTAGATAATTTCACAATAATTATCAAGGGAGATCAAATAACAAGAAAAAGCCGGGAACAGAAGACATCACACACACACACACACACACACACACACACACACACACACACACACACACACACACACACACACACACACACACACACACACACACACACACACACACACACACACACACACACACACACACACACACATCCTAGATAGCAAATAGCAAATGCATGTTTTCTTAGCACACCCATTCCCAAGGCAGTATAATGGTGAAATGGTCAACACATGGCTTTCCCATGCCATGCAAAACCTACAACACAATCTCAGAGGAATGTTAGACAGAGCAATAACCAATACCATCTTGCCCCCTGCAGGGATGTTAACATTGACGTCAATCAAACAGCCGCTACTCTGGAAGGCTGTCAGTGCCTTTACTGCCCAGGGTCCAGGACAGGGCCTATCTGGAAGATTGATGTTGGTAACCTGAGTTGTCCTTTTACCCTCAGAGGTGGTAAAGCTATTTAACACTACCTGGACTGATTGAATAGAGAGACACAAGGTATCCATTATCTACTGGGCAACTACCTAGCTAACCCAGAATATATCTCCCCCAAACTAACTACCTAGCTAACCCAGCATTTATCTCATCCAAACCAACTACCTAGCCAACCCAGCATTTATCTCCCCCAAACCAACTACCTAGCTAACCCAGCATTTATCTCCCCCAAACCAACTACCTAGCTAACCCAGCATTTATCTCATCCAAACCAACTACCTAGCCAACCCAGCATTTATCTCCCCCAAACCAACTACCTAGCTAACCCAGCATTTATCTCGTCCAAGCTAACTACCTAGCTAACCCAGCATTTATCTCCCCCAAACCAACTACGTAGCTAACCCAGCATTTATCTCGTCCAAACCAACTACCTAGCTAACCCAGCATTTATCTCCCCCAAACCAACTACCTAGCTAACCCAGCATTTATCTCCCCCAAACCAACTACCTAGCTAACCCAGCATTTATCTCTAGTCCAAATTAACTACCATGGCTAACCCAGCATTTATCTCCCCCAAACCAACTACCTAGCTAACCCAGCATTTATCTCCCCCAAACCAACTACCTAGCTAACCCAGCATTTATCTCGTCCAAATTAACTACCATGGCTAACCCAGCATTTATCTCCCCCAAACCAACTACCTAGCTAACCCAGCATTTATCTCGTCCAAATTAACTACCATGGCTAACCCAGCATTTATCTCCCACAAACCAACTACCTAGCTAACCCAGCATTTATCTCGTCCAAATTAACTACCTAGCCAACCCAGGGATATATTTTGACTAAACCAACTACCTAGCCAACCCAGGGATTTATTTTGTCCAAACTAACACTAAAACTTGTCAAACTTCCCATCGTTGTTGATGTCACAAAAAGAGAAGAGGATACAGCGACAAAGTTGATGACTCAATGATTCCTGGGTGAGTCATTTCCTAATTGCTGAGAACCAAACTAACAGGATTGTGTCTAACTCATGAGCTTAACATGAAGATCAAAAACTAACGCAAACCAATTTCCATTACTGTTACTACTAACGTATTAATTTTTCAGCTATTCTTTTGAAACTAAATAATATATATCCTATTTATATGTAGTACCAGTCAAAAGTTTTGACTATTTCCTACATTGTAGAATATTAGTGAAGACATCAAAACTATGAAATAACACATATGGAATCATGTAGTTACAAAATAAGTGTTGAACAAATGAAAATATATTATAGATAGCCCTATTTGGTAAAAGAAAAGACCAAGTCCATATTATGGCAAGAACAGCTCAAATAAGCAAAGAGAAACGACAGTCCATCATTACTTTAAGACATGAAGGTCAGTCAATACGGAAAATGTCAAGAACTTTGACAGACATTTTCATTGACAGACAGTTTCATTAGTTACCAGACACATCTCAATATCAACTATTCAGAGGAGACTGTGTGAATCAGGCCTTCGTGGACGAATTGCTGCAAAGAAACCACTACTAAAGGACACCAATAATAAGAAGAGACTTGCTTGGTCCAAGAAACACGAGTAATGGACATTTTTGGTTCCAACCGCCGTGTCTTTGCGAGACACAGAGTAGGTGAAAGGATGATCTCTGCATGTGTGGTTCCCACCGTGAAGCATGGAAGAGGAGGTGTGGAGGTGCTTTGCTGGTGACACTGTCAGTGATTTATTTTGAATTCAAGGCACACTTAATCAGCATGGCTACCACATCATTCTGCAGCGATATACCATCCCATCTGGTTTGCGCTTAATGGGACTATCATTTGTTTTTCAACAGGACAATTACCCAAAACACACCTTCAGGCTGTGTAAGGGCTATTTGACCAAGAAGAAGAGTGATGGAGTGCTGCATCAGATGACCTGGCCTCCACAATCACCCGACTTCAACCCAATAGAGATGGTTTGGGATGAGTTGGACCGCAGAGGGAAGGAAAAGCAGCCAACAAGTGCTCAGCATATGTGGGAACTCCTTCAAGACTGTTGGAAAAGCCTTCCAGGTGAAGCTGGATGAGAGAATGCCGAGAATGTGCAAAGCTGTCATCAAGGCAAAGGGTGGCTACTTTGAAGAATCTCAAATATAAAATATATTTTGATTTAACACTTTTTTGGTTACTACATGATTCCATATGTGTTATTTCATAGTTTTGATGTCTTCACTATTATTCTACAATGTAGAAAATTGTCAGAATAAAGAAATGTCCTTGAATGAGTAGGTGTGTCCAAACTTTTGACTGGTAGTGTATACATATTATCAGTAAGCTAGTAAAATAAAATGGTTTAGAAATAGTTGTCCATGCTTCATGTTGCCTACTACAGCTAGATTAGAGACTACTACAGCTAGACTAGAGACTATTACAGCTAGACTAGAGACTACTACAGCTAGACTAGAGACTACTACAGCTAGACTAGAGACTACTACAGCTAGACTAGAGACTACTACAGCTAGAATAGAGACTACTACAGCTTGACTAGAGACTACTACAGCTAGACTACAGCTAGACTAGAGACTAATACAGCTAGACTAGAGACTACTACAGCTAGACTAGAGACTACTACAGCAGCTAGAGACTAGAGACTAGAGACTACTACAGCTAGACTAGAGACTACTACAGCTAGACTAGAGACTACTACAGCTAGACTAGAGACTACTACAGCTAGACTACAGAGACTACTACAGCTAGACTAGAGACTACTACAGCTAGAGACTACAGAGACTACTACAGACTAGAGACTACTACAGAGACTACTACTACAGCTAGACTAGAGACTACTACAGCTAGACTAGAGACTACTACACAGCTAGAGACTACAGCTAGAGACTACTACAGCAGCTAGAGACTACTACAGACTAGAGACTACTACAGCTAGACTAGAGACTACTACAGCTAGACTACAGCTAGACTAGAGACTACTACAGCTAGACTAGAGACTACTACAGCTAGACTAGAGACTACAGCTAGACTAGAGACTACTACAGCTAGACTAGAGACTACTACAGCTAGACTAGAGACTACTACAGCTAGACTAGAGACTAGACTAGAGACTACTACAGCTAGACTACAGCCAGGCTAGAGACTACTACAGCTAGACTAGAGACTACTACAGCTAGACTAGAGACTACTACAGCTAGACTAGAGACTACTACACTAGAGACTACTACAGCTAGACTAGAGACTACTCCAGCTAGACTAGAGACTACTACAGCTAGACTAGAGACTACTACAGCTAGACTAGAGACTACTACAGCTAGACTAGAGACTACTACAGCTAGACTAGAGACTACTACAGCTAGACTACAGCTAGACTATAGACTACTACAGCTAGACTAGAGACTACTACAGCTAGACTAGAGACTACTACAGCTAGACTAGAGACTACTACAGCTAGACTAGAGACTACTACAGCTAGACTAGAGAGTACTCCAGCTAGACTAGAGACTACTACAGCTAGACTAGAGACTACTCCAGCTAGACTAGAGACTACTCCAGCTCGACTAGAGACTACTCCAGCTAGACTAGAGACTACTACAGCTGGACGTTTTAAACATTGGATCATTAAGTCATTAACACCTTTTACAGGATATTTTCTCTCCCAGGACTGTTGGGACGTTTTGCATTATAATAGACGATACATCCCAAATGGCACCCTATTCCCTGTATAGTGAACTACTTTTTACCAGATCCCTATGGGCCCCGATCAAAAGTAATAGAGCTCTGGTCAAAAGTAGTGCACTATATAGGGAATAGGGTGCCATTGCCCATAGGACTCTGGTCAAAAGTAGTGCACTATATAGGGAATAGGGTGCCATTGCCCATAGAACCCTGATCAAAAGTAGTGCTAGACTATTTAGACTACTACAACTAGACTAGGACTCCATAGACTAGAGTGCCATTTCCAGCTAGACTAGAGACTACTACAGCTCGTTTTCTTTCATTTACACTTTTGGCATCAGACTGTCCTGGCAGGACCCATAGTGAACTACTTTTTACAGACTCAAAAGTAGAGCCTGGTCAGGACCCAACGACTCTGGTCCTGGCAGGATTGCCCATAGAACCCTGATCTGTGCACTGGCAGGACTTTCATTTACACTGGCATCGACTGTCCTGGCAGGACCCAACGACTGTCCTGGCAGGACCCAACGACAGCAGGAAAAGTTCTCGTGAAAGGATGAAGCAAAAAGAACTTCCCACTTCGACATGGAGCTGCTTGCCAACGGAACCCATCTTAACAAGGTTAATCCCAGCAGATGATTGAAAACAGACCTCTCTGCATGTCACTTTTTCAACAGCGAGTTATTATGGTTAGCGACTTAAATAGTTGGGCTACTGTTTCAGGAAGGAATTTCACTTATGTGCTCCTTATAACTGTCACCTTCATCATGCTTACTCTCTCTGAAGGTTTAGATGTTAGGCAAGCTGCTGTTTTGGACTGGAAAATGTACTAAATTTAGCATAGCTCAGTCAAATCAATTCCTTCTCACTGTACACCATCTATCTCTATTCTATGGGTATCTCCCAAATGGGCCCTGGTCAACAGTAGTGCACTAACCTATGGGTCCTGGTCAGCAGTAGTGCACTACCCTATGGGCCCTGGTCAACAGTAGTGCACTAACCTATGGGTCCTGGTCAGCAGTAGTGCACTACCCTATGGGCCCTGGTCAACAGTAGTGCACTAACCTATGGGTCCTGGTCAGCAGTAGTGCACTACCCTATGGGCCCTGGTCAACAGTAGCACACTATACAAGGAATAGGGTGCAATTTGGGATGCAGACCTCATGGTAGAACTCAGTTCATCTGTTGGTTTCTGCCTTTAGCCCTGCTGCTTTCAGCAGTGTAGAGGCGAAGGTTAAATTTTTCAGCTACTTTTCGTTCAGTTTGACAATCTTAGTTCATCTTAGTCCTTCAATAAACCCACACGAAAGGAAAAGTCCTTATTTACCCCCAATGTAAAACTGAAAAATCTTACTTAAAATATATTCTTTTAAGATATGCTCAGCACAAATGACAAAAAAACGTATTCAGATCTTCCTTCCTTAATGATGGCCTGCTTATCCATGCGCACTATATGTATAGTCTACACTAGTAGGCTATAATACCAATATATTGACGCAGCATGTTGTAATAAATCAACTCGCTGTCAACTATTCAAATGACCACCCATGGGAATAACATGTTTATATTACACTCACGTTGGCTTGCCGCAGATCTTGCGATGGTACCATTGCTTGCAGTTGGTGAAATATTTCTTGTCCGTCCCCTGTATCTTTTGCATCGCGCACACATTGGGTCTAAAAAGAGATGAGAGAATATTTCATTTAGTTTTATTTTTGCCGGCACATTTACAGTAGACACTTTGCGTTTGCCTATCACTTATATCGAATTACCGGTTCACTTTACTTCAAGCAGTTGTGAAGTACAACACAGTATGCCATTAAAAATCGGTAGCTCTAGAAGGCTATATATTGTATAGCATAAAACATAAATCATGCTTTGTAATTATACGAACCAAAAGGTATGTTTACTTTTGCCATTTGAAATTGCAGAATGCAGAACTTTCTATGCGCACATTATCATTGGAGTGATAACGTATGCTCCTTACCCATGCTGTCTGCCTCTTATCCTGCTGTGCTGAAGAACTGATTGATAGGGTGACTTTGCAAAACAAATCGTTGCAATCAAGGTGAGCGCCAAAGTCAATAACGTTAAGTGCTGCATCTTGGCCTTTTCCCCTTTATTCTGTTGGCCTCCGATCTCCCGACAAGTCGGAGAACGGCGAGACCAGGAATATATAGTGAAGGACTAAACGGTTATAGGGAGGGGCGTGGGGAGTGAGCCAAGACACTTTAGCACACACATAAATAAAAAATTAAAACTTAACCGAGTCGATCTTATTTTATTTACATTTATTTTTTAACCGCAAATAGAGTAATGATATGAAAAGTAAATGTGTAGAATAGATTTAAACGAAAATAGATTAATTCATGTGAACAAATATATTTTTGAGATATCATTATTTGTCATCAAATTAATCCCAAATGCAATGCCATCCCTCGCCTGAGACATGAAGACTTGCATCAGCACCTCAAACTGATGCCTAGGCTTTAGCTCAGTTGCCTAACACATGCCCCTGGTTTAAACCCGGTCACCCACACATGAAGGTTATTTCACCTTCTGAGGACATCCACTGTAGAGAGTATCATAGCCAGGACATCTATTTTACCACAGAACGTCTTAGTTTGTCCTCAACAAAGTTGATTTAGTCATTGGCCTGGACTGGGAACCCTGGACTGGGAACCCTGGACTGGGAACCCTGGACTGGGAACTCTGGACTGGGAACTCTGGACTGGGAACCCTGGACTGGGAACTCTGGACTGGGAACCCTGGACTGGGAACTCTGGACTGGGAACCCTGGACTGGGAACCCTAGACTGGGAACCCTGGACTGGGAACCCTAGACTGGGAACCCTGGACTGGGAACCCTGACAAAACTCATTTGTGTTAATACATCTGTCACACCCAGAGTGTTTCAGCAGGGATTAATCCATTGTTAACTGTTTCATTGGGTTTTCTCTGTGGCTCAGCTGCACAGCACTAGAGCAATGTCAGGATTATAGGTTCATTTCCTGCTGGTATATATTATTATATAAATTAACTTTTGAATTTAGAACTGGTAAAACAAAAATAAAGCACAGTTGCGTTGGATCTCCTGCGAAAGATGTAAAGTTCCATCCCAGGAGGACATACTGTCTTTCTGATTATTATTTTTTTATGTCACTGACTGAGACCTGAATTACTTCAGCAGACCTGAAGCAGTTCGTTATTGTTGGCTTCTTCCACTGATCGCTACCATAGAAACAAACCGCACAACAGAGTTCCTTCTGTTATTTGAAGAAAAACAACAGACATTCCCCACTTTATTTCGATTGCCCGGATAGTGGTCCACATGCTCGACAGATAGTTTGTTGATCGTATGTTGACCGTCTGTTGATAAGCGACTGCTTGCTAACGTTACGGTTAGGGTGGTTAGAATAAGGGTCAGTAGATCGTTAGTTGAAATGTTACTGATAGTCTGTAGAGCATCTTCAGATGGACTATACAAATAAAGAGTTAACCAAACTGACACTTGAAGGAAACCAAACCACTGATGAATTATTTCTAGTAATGTTATGCACATTTATTTTTACCTTTATTTAACTAGGCAAGTCAGTTAAGAACAAATTCTTATTTTCAATGACAGCCTAGGAACAGTGGGTTAACTGCCTGTTCAGGGGCAGAATGACAGATTTGTACCTTGTCAGCTCAGGGATTTGAACTTGCAACCTTCCGGTTACTAGTCCAATGCTCTAACCACTAGGCTACCCTGCCTCCCCAGAGGAATGTATCAAACTATTCAAGAGTGAATCCAACATGTTTCAGTAAAAAGATAATGATGAAGCAAGCTAATAGTGATACTGCCAGGCAGACTGACACATTTACATTACATCATCAAGGTTACGCTGTCAGGCAGACTGACACATTTACATGACATCATCAAGGCTACACTGCCAGGCAGACTGACACATTTACATTACATCATCAAGGTTACACTGCCAGGCAGACTGACACATTTACATTACATCATCAAGGTTACGCTGCCAGGCAGACTGACACATTTACATTACATCATCAAGTTACACAGACTGACACATTTACATTACATCATCAAGGTTACGCTGCCAGGCAGACTGACACATTTACATTACATCATCAAGTTACACAGACTGACACATTTACATTACATCATCAAGGTTACACTGCCAGGCAGACTGACACATTTACATTACATCATCAAGGTTACACTGCCAGGCAGACTGACACATTTACATTACATCATCAAGTTACACAGACTGACACATTTACATTACATCATCAAGTTACACAGACTGACGGTTATGCTGCTAGGCGGACAGCTACAGGATCATATGTTTCTAGAGCACATCTAACTGTTACAGAGCTTTGATGTCTGCCCTGTCTCCCCTTGATGGGTAGTATTTGGGCAAATGGAACAATACATTTTTATGGGGGGGTTTCCCTCAGACATGGCTTTAGCTTTTATGCCATACAGAACAGTTTTAAAGCCCTCAAGATCTAGAGAGACTGGGAGTTGCTGCATCTTTGATGCCAACCCAGAAGTTGAGTTAAGCTGCTGTACAGTAATACCTCTCTGCCTCTACAGCCTTGGAACTTCTGACACAGAAGCTAATAATTACATTTATGTTGATTCAGGTCTACCACACAAATATGAGTTCCTTACAGAGAGAGAGAGAGAGAGAGGGAGCAGGGAGGTTGGAGGATCAGGCGTTAGTTCCTCATTGAGAGAGAGGGAGAGAGAGAGAGAGAGGTTGGAGGGTCAGATTAGTTCCTTACAGAGAGAGAGAGAGAGAGGGAGCAGGGAGGTTGGAGGATCAGGGGTTAGTTCCTCATTGAGAGAGAGAGAGAGAGAGAGAGAGGGAGCAAGGAGGTTGGAGGATCAGGGGTTAGTTCCTCATTGAGAGAGAGAGAGAGAGGGAGCAAGGAGGTTGGAGGATCAGGGGTTAGTTCCTCATTGAGAGAGAGAGAGAGAGGGAGCAAGGAGGTTGGAGGATCAGGGGTTAGTTCCTCATTGAGAGAGAGAGAGAGAGGGAGCAAGGAGGTTGGAGGATCAGGGGTTAGTTCCTCATTGAGAGAGAGAGAGAGAGGGAGCAAGGAGGTTGGAGGATCAGGGGTTAGTTCCTCATTGAGAGAGAGAGGAGAGAGAGAGAGAGAGGTTGGAGGGTCATATTAGTTCCTTACAGAGAGAGAGAGAGAGATGGAGCAGGGAGGTTGGAGGTTTGGGGGTTAGTTCCTCACAGAGAGAGAGGGAGCAGGGAGGTTGGAGGTTTGGGGGTTAGTTCCTCACAGAGAGAGAGAGGTTGGAGGTTTGGGGGTTAGTTCCTCACAGAGAGAGAGGGAGCAGGGAGGTTGGAGGTTTGGGGGTTAGTTCCTCACAGAGAGAGAGAGGTTGGAGGTTTGGGGGTTAGTTCCTCACAGAGAGAGAGAGGGAGCAGGGAGGTTGGAGGTTTGGGGGTTAGTTCATCACAGAGAGAGCGAGAGAGGTTGGGGGTTAGTTCCTCACAGAGAGAGAGAGCGAGAGAGGTTGGAGGGTTGGGGGTTAGTTCATCACAGAGAGAGAGAGAGGTTGGAGGGCGAGAGAGGGGGGTTAGTTCATCACAGAGAGAGCGAGAGAGGTTGGGGGTTAGTTCTCACAGAGAGAGAGAGAGGTTGGAGGGTTGGGGGTTAGTTCATCACAGAGAGAGAGGGAGCAAGGAGGTTGGAGGTTTGGGGATTAGTTCCTCACAGAGAGAGAGAGAGAGAGAGTAAAGCCCTTGAATTGAATTGAATTGAGAGAGAGGGAGCAAGGAGGTTGGAGGGTCAGATTAGTTCCTCACAGAGAGAGAGGGAGGTTGGAGGTTTGGGGGTTAGTTCCTCACAGAGAGAGCGAGAGAGGTTGGGGGTTGGGGGTTAGTTCCTCACAGAGAGAGAGAGGGAGCAGGGAGGTTGGAGGTTTGGGGGTTAGTTCCTCACAGAGAGAGAGAGGTTGGAGGTTTGGGGGTTAGTTCCTCACAGAGAGAGAGAGGGAGCAGGGAGGTTGGAGGTTTGGGGGTTAGTTCATCACAGAGAGAGCGAGAGAGGTTGGGGGTTAGTTCCTCACAGAGAGAGAGAGCGAGAGAGGTTGGGGGTTAGTTCCTCACAGAGAGAGAGAGCGAGAGAGGTTGGGGGTTAGTTCCTCACAGAGAGAGCGAGAGAGGTTGGGGGTTAGTTCCTCACAGAGAGAGAGAGCGAGAGAGGTTGGGGGTTAGTTCCTCACAGAGAGAGGGAGGTTGGAGGGTTGGGGGTTAGTTCCTCACAGAGAGAGAGAGGTTGGAGGGTTGGGGGTTAGTTCATCACAGAGAGAGCGAGAGAGGGAACAGAGATTAGGGGTTCTGATCAATGTTAGTAGACTATATGGGGAATAAGATGCTATGTGAGATGCACCTCTAGCAGTGTAGCATTTATGTAATGTAATGGATGTTCGAGCCTGTGACTTCCTTCTGAGATATTTAGCTGGAGTTTAAACATAAACTGTGCATGTTTCTTTAATGCCAAGGGGGGGAAACACCCAGACTGTAAAGTAATACCTCTCTACCTCTACAGCCTTGGTAATAATTACATGTTTATTCAGGTCTACCACACAAATATTTGACTGAACACAGGAGGTCTTACCAAATCAACCGAAGCGACCATGGAGCGTTAGTTTCTAGAGGGTTTCAGGAAGACTGACTGAACATAAAGCTATACCTCAGTCCAGTCAGTCAGACACGCTTTAGGAATAATTTCCACCCAACTGCAGGACATGTAGCCTCAAGGGTGTGTCAAGTCTGAAGGGGGACCAATAAATCTACAATTACCAGTCTCTAAAAGACCTCTCTTGTTCCCCTCCATACCGTTATAATGCTCCATTGACCATGTGGTATTTTCTACTAGCTCACTTCCACAGACAGACAGACAGACAGACAGACAGACAGACAGACAGACAGACAGACAGACAGACAGACAGACAGACAGACAGACAGACAGACAGACAGACAGACAGACAGACAGACAGACAGACGGACGGGCGGGCGGGCAGGCAGGCAGGCAGGCAGGCAGGCAGGCAGGCAGGCAAGCAGGCAGACAGACAGACAGAAGTTGGAGGATCAGAGGTGAGAGAGAGAGAGACTGTTCACAACCAGAGCCCCAGGACAGCAACACAATTAGACCTAACCAAATCATGAGATAACAAAAAAGATCATTACTTGACACGTTATAAAGAACAGAAAAACTGAGTAAACTAGAACGCTAATGCGTCCTAAACAGAGAGTACACAGCGGCAGAATACCTGTCCCACTGTGACTGACCCAAAATTAAGGAAATCTTTGACCATGTATAAACTCGGTGAGCATAGCCTTGCTATCGAGAAAGGTCGCCGTAGGCAGACCTGGCTCACAAGAGAAGACATGCTATGTGCTCACTGCCCACAAAATGAGGTGGAAACTGAGCTGCACTTCCTAACCTCCTGCCAAATGTATGACCATATTAGAGACACATATTTCCCTCAGATTACACAGACCCACAAAGAATTCGAAAACAAATCCAATTTTGATAAACTCCCATATCTACTGGGTGAAATATCAGTGTGCCATTACAGCAGCAAGATGTGTGACCTGTTGCCTCAAGAAAAGGGCAACCAGTGAAGAACAGACACCATTGTAAATACAACCCATATTTATGTTTATTCATTTTCTGTTTTGTTTACTTTAACTATTTGCACATCAATACAACACTGTATATAGACATAATATGACATTTGAAATGTCTTCATTCTGTTAGAACTTGTGTGAGTACTGGATGTTGTAGCATGTGACTTCATTCTGAGCTATTTAGCTGGTGTTTAACATAAACTGTACGGGTTTCTTTAATGCCAAGGGGGAAAAATACCCAGACTTTGTAACAATGTAGCAATTACTCAGGAACAGTCGAACCCAGCAGGTATACAGGATGCTGTGTGGAGGGAGTCAGGCTAATACATTCCCCCCGGTCCCACGTCTACCATCATCCCTTAGATTACATAGAGCTGTGGAATAGAGCTAATTAAACTAATTCAGAAGCCACATCTTCAGTATAAGGACTACAGTGCACTGTTTGAGACCCAAGGTTCATTGTTGTAGGTGTGCTGCAGTATATATCATTATTTATGTATCATTTTTTATTTAACACATGGACTTTCCTGCCCATGTGTTCTAGAGTGGCCTTCTCTTCCTTCCTGTCTATGTGTTCTAGAGTGACCTTCTCTTCCTTCCTGTCTATGTGTTCTAGAGTGACCTTCTCTTCCTTCCTGTCTATGTGTTCTAGAGTGACCTTCTCTTCCTTCCTGTCTATGTGTTCTAGAGTGACCTTCTCTTCCTTCCTGTCTATGTGTTCTAGAGTGACCTTCTCTTCCTTCCTGTCTATGTGTTCTAGAGTGGCCTTCTCTTCCTTCCTGTCTATGTGTTCTAGAGTGACCTTCTCTTCCTTCCTGTCTATCTGTTCTAGAGTGGCCTTCTCTTCCTTCCTGTCTATGTGTTCTAGAGTGACCTTCTCTTCCTTCCTGTCTATGTGTTCTAGAGTGACCTTCTCTTCCTTCCTGTCTATGTGTTCTAGAGTGACCTTCTCTTCCTTCCTGTCTATGTGTTCTAGAGTGGCCTTCTCTTCCTTCCTGTCTATGTGTTCTAGAGTGACCTTCTCTTCCTTCCTGTCTATGTGTTCTAGAGTGACCTTCTCTTCCTTCCTGTCTATGTGTTCTAGAGTGGCCTTCTCTTCCTTCCTGTCTATGTGTTCTAGAGTGGCCTTCTCTTCCTTCCTGTCTATGTGTTCTAGAGTGGCCTTCTCTTCCTTCCTGTCTATGTGTTCTAGAGTGACCTTCTCTTCCTTCCTGTCTATGTGTTCTAGAGTGACCTTCTCTTCCTTCCTGTCTATCTGTTCTAGAGTGGCCTTCTCTTCCTTCCTGTCTATGTGTTCTAGAGTGACCTTCTCTTCCTTCCTGTCTATGTGTTCTAGAGTGACCTTCTCTTCCATCCTGTCTATGTGTTCTAGAGTGACCTTCTCATCCTTCCTGTCTATCTGTTCTAGAGTGGCCTTCTCTTCCTTCCTGTCTATCTGTTCTAGAGTGGCCTTCTCTTCCTTCCTGTCTATGTGTTCTAGAGTGACCTTCTCTTCCTTCCTGTCTATGTGTTCTAGAGTGACCTTCTCTTCCATCCTGTCTATGTGTTCTAGAGTGGCCTTCTCTTCCTTCCTGTCTATGTGTTCTAGAGTGACCTTCTCTTCCTTCCTGTCTATGTGTTCTAGAGTGGCCTTCTCTTCCTTCCTGTCTATGTGTTCTAGAGTGACCTTCTCTTCCTTCCTGTCTATGTGTTCTAGAGTGACCTTCTCTTCCTTCCTGTCTATGTGTTCTAGAGTGGCCTTCTCTTCCTTCCTGTCTATGTGTTCTAGAGTGGCCTTCTCTTCCTTCCTGTCTATGTGTTCTAGAGTGGCCTTCTCTTAACCAAGCGTTTCCCATTAAAAAAATGTAACGTTTAATGACTTGCCTGGTATGTGTGCTGTCTACGTTTGTGGGGCTCAGTTTTTTTTACTGGCTGGCTTGTTGGAGGGGGAAAAACAAACATTCACATTCTTTAAAAGGCATTTCTCAGGGAGGGGTGGGTCAGAGTAGAGGTGGACATCATCAGGGAAGACTGAGAGGTTGTGATACCCTGAGACCTGTACAGGTACACTGTTACCCTCTAACAAACAGAGAATCAATGTGTGTGTGTGTGTGTGTGTGTGTGTGTGTGTGTGTGTGTTTGTGTTTGTGTTTTTCAGCTCATACTTTTTAAATAATGGACCGGAATTGAAAAGTATTTGAGATGTAATTTCTCACATTTTCAAAGTGTAAGCTATATATACAGTGGGGCAAAAAAGTATTTAGTCAGCCACCAATTGTGCAAGTTCTCCCACTTAAAAAGATGAGAGAGGCCTGTAATTTTCATCATAGGTACACTTCAACTGTGACAGACAAAATGAGGAAAGAAAATCCAGAAAATCACATTGTAGGATTTTTAATGAATTTATTTGCAAATTATGGTGGAAAATAAGTAGAGCTGAACTTACTATGAACACAGAGAGAATCAAACAGAGCGATGGAATGATAACACACACTTCTCATTTAATTTATATAATTTGTTTATTTGCATACAATACAATTCAAAGATTTTGAAACCTTCAATTCACAAGTAAGTTGGATTATATAATCACATTTGAGTTTAGGTTCATGTCCAGTGCTTGTTCCTAGATGAGCTTACAATTACAGTATATATCTCATTCTAATCTATTTAACTGATCATTTGAAGATGTTTTATTGGAAGGGAAACAGGATAAAGGGGTGGTTTATTTTTTCCCAACTTGTATTAGTTCAGGCAGCTTGCTCTGCCTGAGGGAAGCCCCAGTGGAAGTTGTATAGCCTCCATCTATGTGGACCAAATACTTCTGAGTCAATCTGGGGCTTGAGACCAATGCTTTGTCTGATGTTACCTTCCTTCTCTTTTCTAGACTTCCTACCTTCCTGACTGAACAAGCAGTGTGACCTTGCTGCTACCTACTTGCTCCACTGATCTCCCGCCACCCACTTCACCTTTAAAGTTTGTTTTAAAGGAGAGGGACTCTCTCTGCTTTAAAGTGTGTTTGTCTGTTGCTACAAGCCTGCAGCATCTTCCAGACCAATCACATTGTATCTGGGTTTTCTACTGAACACCTGCGTTCAAATACTAGTTTAAATCTTTAAAATACTTTAAGAATTGGCCACAGCCTGTCTGGAGTTTCAGATGCCTGCCTGGAGGTTTGCAGTTTTGGGAATACTCTTTTGGTACCATAAAAATACAAATTGTGAAACCTTTTTAGGTTAAACTATATTAAATATATTCACATGTCACCAAATCATTAATTAAAACAGTTATGATGAGGGGTTTTACGACTGGTCACAGACAGCTGATGTGTTGTGTGCACTGAAGTTCATGATGGGTTTAGAGAAAATTTGAGTATCATGTAGTAGCCTAAACCTATCACTGTTACATTGAATTGGATGAATGGAAAATGAATGACAGTCATCCAATATGCTGTAATAGAAATAAGGCCATGCTCATAAACAAAATGATCTCTCATCTTAAACGGCACCAACCACCACTGACTGGTTCCATTAAACCAATCAACCACAGATGAAGTATTTGGAATGATTTTTTAAAATAGTATTTGATCCCATGTGTGGTTTGTAACTGCGTTTTCCACTCTAAACCAGCAGCTGTAGAGATAAAGTGTTTTTCCTAGCTCCTCTCCTCAGGTCTCCTCACTGTCTGACACTACTTCCTGTCTACCTCTTTTGCCACACATGTTAAGGTTCACTTCAACTACAAAACAATCCGTGGTTGTCATGGGTACGGCATTAGCTGTAGACAAAACAAAACTTGGAACAACAGCCACACACCCCCTTCCCCTGACGGTGCTCACTTCACTGTGTCACGTCCACCACACATTCTGCAACTACACCGACATGCAATGTACCCCCCCCCAAAAGCTAATAACTGATTTAAGGAGAAAGAGAATCATGACAAGTTGGTCAAAATGTCGATTTTTTTTTTTTATGGAAAGATGTGCATAATCACCCAGTAAAAGTTACAAAGGGACAGTTAATATAAGTGTGCACGTGCTGTGGTATAGTGTAGGCGGTTTTGGCGAGTGGAATCAATAGCTAGCGACTCAGCAAGAAAACATTCAGAACAACAACAGTGGTTACACTGAACAGTTAACTATACCGCTGCCATGGGACCTAGAGTGGTTAGAGAGAGATCCTCAGTTCAGACAAACAGGTGTCTTTGTGTATAAAGACAAAGCTGATGTAGTGGTTACGTAAGTTCTCCAGAATCTCTCCTGTAAACATTCTCAAAGCATAAATCTGAGTCATAAGAGCCATCCAACCCCTTATACTCTACAAACCTTTTGAAACAAAGTAGCCGGGACCAAATATTGGTCAATTGGTCACTCCAATCTCTGTAGGAATGGAATAAATAGGATAAATATTATTTTAAAGCCTTTTTTTCAAAACACTTTTTTTGTCTAGTGTTTATCAGTTTGCCACTGTATCTCACTGGCAAAGAATGCATTAGACCTTCCATCAATCAAGATCTCAGATGACGCAGCAGTGTTAAGAAGAACAGGTTGTGTAATCTGTCCGTTTTTAAAGTAGCATGTGGTAATTTAGGTGAAACGGCTATCGTACTAGTGTAGCTTTGTGCTTGTAGTTGGGTCATATTACCAGAGCAGATGTCTTGAAAGTGACAAGGGTCAGTGGCTCACAAAAGTGCTCTGAGCCGTGTTTACTGCAAGCTCCCACTGAACTCCAATGAACTGTGTCTACCTGTAGACTCACAAAGCCTGGGGCCTCACGTAACTGTATTAATGATGAACAGCCTTCCCTTTAAAGGGAAACCATTTGTCCCCTGGAATCCAATATCATCAACCATTGAGGTTGTGGTCAGGTTTTGTTGTTAGGGCATTATCATATCATCATTATTATCATTATCGTTACTGACATCATTATTGTCATCGGTATCATCACTATCTGTCACACCCTGATCTGTTTCACCTGTCTTTATGCTTGTCTCCACCCCCCTCCAGGTGTTGCCCATCTTCCCTATTATCCCCAGTGTATTTGTACCTTGTTCTCTGTTTTTCTGTTGCCAGTTTGTTTTGTTTCGTCAAGCCTACCAGCGTTTGTCCAATGCGCCTGTCTTTTTCTAGTTCCTGTTTCTAGTTTTCCCGGTTTTGACCATTCTGCCTGCCCCGACCCCGAGCGCGCCTGCTGTTCTCTACCTTGTTACACCACCCTGGATTACTGACCTCTGCCTGCCCTGATCCTCATCGACTATGGACGCTACCCTGGCGTCCGAGCTGGACATCCCCACTCAGCCCCTCTCCATTCCTATGGATGTTAGAGCGCTGGACGGGCGCTCTATTGACCGAGTCATCCACAATACCAGCCCCATCAACCTACATGTGTCAGGGAACCACAGCAAGATGATCCTATTACTGCTTATTAAGTCTCCTCAGGTTCCCGTGGTATTGGGATTCTCTTGGCTCCAGGGACACAATCCCCTTATTGACTGGTCTGCTGGTGCCATCATGGGCTAGAGCCCATTCTGCCATGCTCATTGCCTGAAGTAAGCGCAGCCTGCCTCGGGACGTCTTCCTGGGGGCTCAGAAGTTGCCCCGGACCTCTCTGCCATTCCCGCGGAGTACCAGGACCTGGTGTTCAGTAAGGCCTGGGCCACTTCGCTCCCGCCGCACCGACCCAATGACTGCGGGATTGACCTTCTCCTAGGCACCAATCCGCGCCGGGGATGGGTGTACTCTCTGTCAGGTCTGGAGACCAAGCAATGGCGACTTACATTGAGGACTCCCTAGCTGCAGTGTTCATCCATCCTTCTGCCTCCCCCGCCGGCGCAGGGTTCTTCTTGGCGGAGAAGGGGGACATAACCCTGTACCCGCGCATTGACTCCCGGGGCCTCAACAACATCATGGTGAAGAACCTCTATCCACTACCTCTCATCTCCTCTGCCTTCGAGCCACACCAGGGGGCCACCGTGTTCTCCTAGCTGGACCTACAGAACGCCTACCATCTGGTGCGGATACGGGAAGTAGAGGAGTGAAAGACTGCCTTCAACATGGCCAGCAGTCACCACGAGTATCTGGTCAAGCCATTTGGCCTTACCAATGCCCCTGCTTCAGGCTCTGGTGAATAATAATGAATAATAATCTCTGCGACATGTTGAAATAGTTTGTCTTCGTCTACCTCGACATCATCCTCATTTTCCCCCACTCCGCCCAAGAACACGTGCTGGTTTACATCATCACTGCAGGGAGTGTATAGATGGATTCCGGGAAGGTGAGAGCGGTGGTCGATTGGCCCCAGCCTATGTCCTGGGATTCGCCAACTTCTATTTCCGCTTTATCTGGGGTTACCGCAACTTGGCTTCCCCACGTGTCTGCACTCACCTCTCCCAAGGTTCCGTTCATGTGGTCCCCAGCTGCTGAGCGTTCTGGGATCGCAAACATCATTTCACCACAGCTCCCACAGCTCCCACCATCCCTGAGGCCGATGCTTCAAATGTCGAAATGGGGGCTGTAATGGGGGCTGTCCTGTCCCAGCGTTCTGCCCTGTACCTCAAGTTACATCCCTGCGCCTTCTTCTCCCGTCACCACGGACAGGAACTACGATGTAGGGAATCTTGAACTTCTCACAGTGACGATGAAGTTGGAGGAGTGGAGGCACTGGCTGGGGGGCGGATGAGGTACAGGGCACAGGACACCCCCCATTCCGACATCTGAAGCATGTGGGCAGACCACAAGAACCTGGAATATCTCCTCACAACCAAGTGTCTCAATTCCAGGCTGAATAGATGGGCCATGCTTTTCAACCGGTTCAACTTCTCCCTCTCATACCGACCGGGATCTAAGATAGTCAACCTGGATGCTCTGTCCTGCCACTATAGCCCCAGGACTACACCTTCAGAACCCGAGATCCTCCTTCCCACTTCGTACTTGGCAACGGCACTCAGCTGGAGAATAGGGAAGAAGGTTTGTGAGACACAGCGTTTCCACAGCGTTTCCAGCGAACCCCGTTCGTTGCTGCACGCATGATCTGTGTGCAGAACAAGACTCCCCGACAAGCTCCAGCTGGTCTCCTTCAGCCTGTTCCTCACTGCACCTGGCCTCATATATCCCTGGACTTTGTCACAGGTCTCCCCCCCGTCTGATGGCTACACCGCCATCCTGACAGTAGTGGACCGGTTTTCCAAAGCCGTCCACTTCATTCCTCTCCCCAAGCTACCCTCTGCCAAAGAAGTGGCCCAGCTCAAGGTTCAGCACGTCTTCCAGATCCATGGTCCTCAGTTCTCGTCCCAGTTCTGGAAGGCATTCTGCACACTCATTGGGCCTGTCCTCTGGGTTCCACCCCCAGTCAAATGGACAGTCGGAGCGAGCCAACCAAGACTCGGAGACAACTCTTCGCTGCCTGGTCCCAGCCAACCCCACCACCTGGAGCCAGCAACTTGTGTGGTTTGAATATACCCACAACACCCTTTCTTGCTCTGCCACAGGTCTCTCGCCCTTTGAGTGTTCCTTGGGTTATCAGCCCCTGCTCTGCCACAGGTCTCTCGCCCTTTGAGTGTTCCTTGGGTTATCAGCCCCTGCTCTGCCACAGGTCTCTCGCCCTTTGAGTGTTCCTTGGGTTATCAGCCCCTGCTCTGCCACAGGTCTCTCGCCCTTTGAGTGTTCCTTGGGTTATCAGCCCCTGCTCTGCCACAGGTCTCTCGCCCTTTGAGTGTTCCTTGGGTTATCAGCCCCTGCTCTGCCACAGGTCTCTCGCCCTTTGAGTGTTCCTTGGGTTATCAGCCCCTGCTCTGCCACAGGTCTCTCGCCCTTTGAGTGTTCCTTGGGTTATCAGCCCCTGCTCTGCCACAGGTCTCTCGCCCTTTGAGTGTTCCTTGGGTTATCAGCCCCTGCTCTGCCACAGGTCTCTCGCCCTTTGAGTGTTCCTTGGGTTATCAGCCCCTGCTCTGCCACAGGTCTCTCGCCCTTTGAGTGTTCCTTGGGTTATCAGCCCCTGCTCTGCCACAGGTCTCTCGCCCTTTGAGTGTTCCTTGGGTTATCAGCCCCTGCTCTGCCACAGGTCTCTCGCCCTTTGAGTGTTCCTTGGGTTATCAGCCCCTGCTCTTCCCAGAGCTAAAGGAAGAGATCGGCATACTCTTGGCCCAGATGTTTGTCCACCGCTGTCACCATACCTGGAAGAGAGCCCGGTCGGTTCTTCTCAGGACCACCTCCAGGTATTGACAACAAGCGGACCACCACCGGACCCCGGCTCCCTGGTATCGTCTCGGGCAGAGGGCATGGCTGTCCACCCGAGATCTACCCCTCCGGCTGGAGTCCCGCAAACTTCCCCCCTGGTTTTTGGCCCTTTCCCAATCTCTAAGATCATTAGCCCCTCTGCTGTTCGTCTTCTGTTGCCCCGTACCCTCCGTATACATCCCACTTTTCATGTGTCTAGGATCAAACCCATGTCTCACAGCCCTTTGTCTCCTGTTTCCAGGCCCACCCCTTTTCCCCGTCTCATCGATGGCCAACCGGCGTGCACGGTGAGGTGTCTCCTGAAGGTTCGACCTCGGGGCAGGGGATTCCAGTACCTGGTTGACTGGGAGGGTTATGGCCCAGAGGAGGGGTGCAAGGTCACTGCTGTGGACATCCTGGACCCAGGTCTTGTCGCTGATTTCCAACGCCAGCACCCCGGTCAACCCAGAATTATTATCATCATAGTCATTAACATCATTATTAGTATCATCATCATTATCACCATCATTATTACCACTATTATCATTATCATGATCATCATGATCATTATTATCACCGTCATTATTACCACTATCAATATAATCATCATTACCATCATGAACATGATTATCATCATTATCACTAATATCATCATTATCATTATACTCATCATTATCCCCATCATTATTACCACTGTTATCATTATCGCCATCATTATTATCATCGTTAATCATCATTAGCATCATTATCATCATCATCATCATCATGATTGCTCTTCAGGTGGATGAGTGCCCTCTCATGGTAGGATGTCTCATTATCATCATCATCATCATGATTGCTCTTCAGGTGGATGAGTGCCCTCTCATGGTAGGATGTCTCATTATCATCATCATGATTGCTCTTCAGGTGGATGAGTGCCCTCATGGTAGGATGTCTCATTATTATCATCATGATTGCTCTTCAGGTGGATGAGTGCCCTCTCATGGTTAGATGTCTCATTATCATCATCATCATCATCATCATGATTGCTCTTCAGGTGGATGAGTGCCCTCTCATGGTAGGATGTCTCATTATCATCATCATCATGATTGCTCTTCAGGTGGATGAGTGCCCTCTCATGGTAGGATGTCTCATTATCATCATCATCATGATTGCTCTTCAGGTGGATGAGTGCCCTCTCATGGTTGGATGTCTCCTGAAAACTATTGATCATACTTTCTGTAACATTTCTGGTGGCCGCTAGTGGTTGTGGCAATGCAAAGCTCGAATAAAACCTTAAAACACATCTAAAATCATAGTACAACAATTTAGGCTATTTTATAAAATATATATCAAATGTATTTATATAGCCCTTCGTACATCAGCTGATATCTCAAAGTGCTGTACAGAAACCCAGCCTAAAACCCCAAACAGCAAGCAATGCAGGTGTAGAAGCACAGTGGCTAGGAAAGGCTCCCTAGAAAGGCCAAAACCTAGGAAGAAACCTAGAGAGGAACCAGGCTATGAGGGGTGGCCAGTCCTCTTCTGGCTGTGCCGGGTAGAGATTATAACAGAACATGGCCAAGATGTTCAAATGTTCATAAGTGACCAGCATGGTCAAAAAATAGGTCTGGGACAGGTAGCACGTCCGGTGAACAGGTCAGGGTTCCATAGCCGCAGGCAGAACAGTTGAAACTGGAGCAGCAGCACGGCCAGGTGGACTGGGGACAGCAAGGAGTCATCATGCCAGGTAGTCCTGAGGCATGGTCCTAGGGCTCAGGTCCTCTGAGAGGGAGAAAGAGAGAGAGAAAGAGAGAATTAGAGAGAGCATACTTAAATTCACACAGGACCTGGATAAGACAGGAGAAGTACTCCAGATATAACAAACTGACCCTAGTCCCTCGACACATCAACTACTGCAGCATAAATACTGGAGGCTGAGACAGGAGGGGTCAGAAGACACTGTGGCCCCATCCGATGATACTCCCGGACAGGGCCAAACAGGAAGGATATAACCCCACCCACTTTGCCAAAGCACAGCCCCCACACCACTAGAGGGATATCATCAACCATCAACTTACCATCCTGAGACAAGGCAGAGTATAGCCCACAAAGATCTCCGCCACGGCACAACCCAAGGGGGGGGCGCCAACCCAGACAGGAAGATCACATCAGTGACTCAGCCCACTCAAGTGACGCACCCCTCCTAGGGAAGGCATGAAAGAGCACCAGTAAGCCAGTGACTCAGCCCCTGTAATAGGGTTAGAGGCAGAGAATCCCAGTGGAAAGAGGGGAACCGGCCAGGCAGAGACAGCAAGGGTGGTTCATTGCTCCAGAGCCTTTCCGTTCACCTTCACACTCCTGGGCCAGACTACACTCAATCATATGACCCACTGAAGAGATGAGTCTTCAGTAAAGACTTAAAGGTTGAGACCGAGTCTGTGTCTCTCACATGGGTAGGTAGACCATTCCATAAAAATTGAGCTCTATAGGAGAAAGCCCTGCTTCCAGCTGTTTGCTTAGAAATTCTAGGGACAATTAGGAGGCCTGCGTATTGTGACTGTAGCGTACGTGTAGGTATGTACGGCAGGACCAAATCAGAGAGATAGGTAGGAGCAAGCCCAAGTAATGCTTTGTAGGTTAGCAGTAAAAACCTTGAAATCAGCCCTTGATAGGAAGCCAGTGTAGGGAGGCTAGCACTGGAGTAATATGATCAATTTTTTTGGTTCTAGTCAGGATTCTAGCAGCCTTATTTAGCACTAACTGAAGTTTATTTAGTGCTTTATCTGGGTAGCCGGAAAGTAGAGCATTGCAGTAGTCTAACCTAGAAGTAACAAAAGCATGGATAAATTTTTCTGCATCATTTTTTTGGACAGGAAGTTTCTGATTTTTGCAATGTTACTTAGATGGAAAAAAATATAATATATAATATGCCTAATCTGTTGTATCCTAAAACCATTGTTCTTATATACAATAACTCAAGGTCCAAGTCCCAGGTGCATTAGTGGGCAGAGTGATGCGTTTAGAGATGCAAAATGAATAAAAATGTGATTATAAAGTGATTACAAATGTATTTATTGGGTTATTACAACTTTATTACAGGTTGTTGGATAAATTGCAGCGCTTTTTCACCTCACCTCACCAGCAGACAATTAGATCAAATAAACACAGAGGGAACGGAAAACAATCTCCTCTAGTCTACATCATAAATCATGACACCTGATCTTGTTGTTCATCTGTCAGTCTGACTGAATGCGCGCCATGTTGTCTAGGACTACCGCACCTGAAATCGGGATATCGGTAACGTGACGCCTCTGTCTATTTACCGTGCTCCACCACTATGACGACGATAGGGGGTGAGAGCGCCAGGGGACATTAGTACGACGCAGGTGCACCTGCTGAAAGTAAGTGCCAGTATCAACAGGACTCCGGACATAAGTCCTCGTCAATTAGTCATAGCTCTACCATTAAATTCGCTGCTACTTGTTATTGGGACTTGAACTGAATTTCCCCTGGAAAGCACTTTGTGCTGACATCTACCATCACCATCAAACTCAGCATTGCAGTGGGAGCTAACAGAGATAAAGGAAGAAGGGGATTGCCACTCTCTGTCTGTCACAAATCTCCTACTGATATATTTGAACCACATCTCAAGTAGGGTACGGGAAGATGCCCGTTCAGATACCAGACGATACAGACTTTACCTCTTTCAAGGAACAATGTGAAAACCAGGAAGGATGGACAGCGCGCTACAACAAGGGAAGCGTGACGGTGTGGTGCAGGGATGAAGATTGTAAAACGATCCAGAAACTAAAGGCAAGTGTGTCGCTACTACAGCATCCTTCTGATAGGTCTGATGCGGTGCTTAAAGGGAAAGCACCGCACTGCGGAGAGGAGAGGAGACTGGAAGTGTGGAACTTGGGATTTCCAAGAGAAACCCGACTCCTGTAGCTTCTTAAGATACAACAGATATAATAATACCTGAACAGGTTCCAATCTAATGTGTGGAATCATAATGATACTTTTCCTAATGTTTAAATCAATATAATCATCAATTAATACTGTATACAGCCTTATTCATGATATTGTGTCCGGACTAGAGTAGCTAGACTTGAGATGTAGGTTTACCTCTGTGAATACCATGGCATTCAGTAATGATTAGGTAGGTCATTAAGTGCACCAGGGTTTAGGCTTTGTAATGCACTGGTAACTGTTAACATAGTCAACCACGAGTTATTAGAATATGTGCTGGTCTCTTAACCATATTAGTGGCACATAATAACAAATACTGGCAGTGTCTCTCCATCACTTGGAATGCATCTCAATAGTCTACAGTTGACTTAGTCTACAGAGGCCCCTGGAGCATTACAATACCCATACTGCTGTGGTTCTCTTCTGTCCTCCCCCTTAGAGACTCCTGGAGCATTATATTACCCATACTGCTGTGGTTCTCTTCTGTCCTCCCCCTTAGAGACTCCTGGAGCATTATATTACCCATACTGCTGTGGTTCTCTTCTGTCCTCCCCCTTAGAGACTCCTGGAGCATTATATTACCCATACTGCTGTGGTTCTCTTCTGTCCTCCCCTTAGAGACCCCTGGAGCATTATATTACCCATACTGCTGTGGTTCTCTT
This sequence comes from Oncorhynchus tshawytscha, assembly GCF_018296145.1. Taxonomy (NCBI): domain Eukaryota; kingdom Metazoa; phylum Chordata; class Actinopteri; order Salmoniformes; family Salmonidae; genus Oncorhynchus; species Oncorhynchus tshawytscha. The sequence goes on along the minus strand of NC_056436.1, from coordinate 82,974,160 downwards.
CTGTCCTCCCCCTTAGAGACCCCTGGAGCATTATATTACCCATACTGCTGTGGTTCTCTTCTGTCCTCCCCTTAGAGACTCCTGGAGCATTATATTACCCATACTGCTGTGGTTCTCTTCTGTCCTCCCCCTTAGAGACCCCTGGAGCATTATATTACCCATACTGCTGTGGTTCTCTTCTGTCCTCCCCTTAGAGACTCCTGGAGCATTATATTACCCATACTGCTGTGGTTCTCTTCTGTCCTCCCCCTTAGAGACTCCTGGAGCATTATATTACCCATACTGCTGTGGTTCTCTTCTGTCCTCCCCCTTAGAGACCCCTGGAGCATTATATTACCCATACTGCTGTGGTTCTCTTCTGTCCTCCCCTTAGAGGCCCCTGGAGCATTATATTACCCATACTGCTGTGGTTCTCTTCTGTCCTCCCCCTTAGAGACCCCTGGAGCATTACATTACCCATACTGCTGTGGTTCTTTTCTGTCCTCCCCCTTAGAGACCCCTGGAGCATTACATTACCCATACTGCTGTGATTCTCTTCTGTCCTCCCCCTTAGAGACCCCTGGAGCATTACATTACCCATACTGCTGTGGTTCTCTTCTGTCCTCCCCCTTAGAGACCCCTGGAGCATTACATTACCCATACTGCTGTGGTTCTCTTCTGTCCTCCCCCTTAGAGACTCCTGGAGCATTATATTACCCATACTGCTGTGGTTCTCTTCTGTCCCTCCCCCTTAGAGACCCCTGGAGCATTATATTACCCATACTGCTGTGGTTCTCTTCTGTCCTCCCCCTTAGAGACCCCTGGAGCATTATATTACCCATACTGCTGTGGTTCTCTTCTGTCCTCCCCCTTAGAGGCCCCTGGAGCATTATATTACCCATACTGCTGTGGTTCTCTTCTGTCCTCCCCCTTAGAGACCCCTGGAGCATTACATTACCCATACTGCTGTGGTTCTTTTCTGTCCTCCCCTTAGAGACCCCTGGAGCATTACATTACCCATACTGCTGTGATTCTCTTCTGTCCTCCCCTTAGAGACCCCTGGAGCATTACATTACCCATACTGCTGTGGTTCTCTTCTGTCCTCCCCTTAGAGACCCCTGGAGCATTACATTACCCATACTGCTGTGGTTCTCTTCTGTCCTCCCCCTTAGAGACTCCTGGAGCATTATATTACCCATACTGCTGTGGTTCTCTTCTGTCCTCCCCCTTAGAGACCCCTGGAGCATTACATTACCCATACTGCTGTGGTTCTCTTCTGTCCTCCCCTTAGAGACCCCTGGAGCATTATATTACCCATACTGCTGTGGTTCTCTTCTGTCCTCCCCTTAGAGACCCCTGGAGCATTACATTACCCATACTGCTGTGGTTCTCTTCTGTCCTCCCCCTTAGAGACTCCTGGATACTTCCGGCGCCGACAGAGATGGCCGCCTCGCTTCGCGTTCCTAGGAAACTATGCAGTTTTTTGTTTTTTTACGTGTTATTTCTTACACTAGTACCCCAGGTCATCTTAGGTTTCTTTACATACAGCCGACAAGAACTACTGAATATAAGATCAGCGTCAACTCACCATCAGTACGACCAAGAATATGTTTTTCGCGACGCGGATCCTGTGTTCTGCCTTACAACCAGGGTAACCGAGTGGATCACATGCAGCGACCAAAAAAAAAAAACGACTCAGAAAAAGAGGGAAACGAAGCGGTCTTCTGGTCAGACTCCGGAGACGGGCACATCGTGCACCACTCCCTAGCATTCTTCTTGCCAATGTCCAGTCTCTTGACAACAAGGTTGATGAAATCCGAGCAAGGGTAGCATTCCAGAGGGACATCAGAGACTGTAACGTTCTTTGCTTCACGGAAACATGGCTAACTGGAGAGACGCAATCCGAAGCGGTGCAGCCAGCGGGTTTCTCCACGCATCGCGCCGACAGAAACAAACATCTTTCTGGTAAGAAGAGGGGCGGGGGCGTATGTCTTATGGCCAACGTGACATGGTGTGATGAAAGAAACATACAGGAACTCAAATCCTTCTGTTCACCTGATTTAGAATTCCTCACAATCAAATGTAGACCGCAGTATCTACCAAGAGAATTCTCTTCGATTATAATCACAGCCGTATATATCCCCCCAAGCAGACACATCGATGGCTCTGAACGAACTTTATTTAACTCTCTGCAAACTGGAAACGATTTATCCGGAGGCTGCATTCATTGTAGCTGGGGATTTTAACAAGGCTAATCTGAAAACAAGACTCCCTAAATTTTATCAGCATATCGATTGCGCAACCAGGGGTGGAAAGACCCTGGATCATTGTTACTCTAACTTCCGCGACGCATATAAGGCCCTGCCCCGCCCCCTTTCGGAAAAGCTGACCACGACTCCATTTTGTTGATCCCTGCCTACAGACAGAAACTAAAACAAGAAGCTCCCACGCTGAGGTCTGTCCAACGCTGGTCCGACCAAGCTGACTCCACACTCCAAGACTGCTTCCATCACGTGGACTGGGAGATGTTTCGTATTGCGTCAGATAACAACATTGACGAATACGCTGATTCGGTGTGCGAGTTCATTAGAACGTGCGTTGAAGATGTCGTTCCCACAGCAACGATTAAAACATTCCCTAACCAGAAACCGTGGATTGATGGCAGCATTCGTGTGAAACTGAAGGCACGAACCACTGCTTTTAATCAGGGCAAGGTGTCTGGTAACATGGCTGAATACAAACAGTGCAGCTATTCCCTCCGCAAGGCTATCAAACAAGCTAAGCGCCAGTACAGAGACAAAGTAGAATCTCAATTCAACGGCTCAGACACAAGAGGTATGTGGCAGGGTCTACAGTCAATCACGGACTACAGGAAGAAACCCAGCCCAGTCACGGACCAGGATGTCTTGCTCCCAGGCAGACTAAATAACTTTTTGCCCGCTTTGAGGACAATACAGTGCCACTGACACGGCCTGCAACGGAAACATGCGGTCTCTCCTTCACTGCAGCCGAAGTGAGTAAGACATTTAAACGTGTTAACCCTCGCAAGGCTGCAGGCCCAGACGGCATCCCCAGCCGCGCCCTCAGAGCATGCGCAGACCAGCTGGCCGGTGTGTTTACGGACATATTCAATCAATCCCTATACCAGTCTGCTGTTCCCACATGCTTCAAGAGGGCCACCATTGTTCCTGTTCCCAAGAAAGCTAAGGTAACTGAGCTAAACGACTACCGCCCCGTAGCACTCACATCCGTCATCATGAAGTGCTTTGAGAGACTAGTCAAGGACCATATCACCTCCACCCTACCTGACACCCTTGACCCACTCCAATTTGCTTACCGCCCAAATAGGTCCACAGACGATGCAATCTCAACCACACTGCACACTGCCCTAACCCATCTGGACAAGAGGAATACCTATGTGAGAATGCTGTTCATCGACTACAGCTCGGCATTCAACACCATAGTACCCTCCAAGCTCGTCATCAAGCTCGAGACCCTGGGTCTCGACCCCGCCCTGTGCAACTGGGTACTGGACTTCCTGACGGGCCGCCCCCAGGTGGTGAGGGTAGGCAACAACATCTCCTCCCCGCTGATCCTCAACACTGGGGCCCCACAAGGGTGCGTTCTGAGCCCTCTCCTGTACTCCCTGTTCACCCACGACTGCGTGGCCATGCACGCCTCCAACTCAATCATCAAGTTTGCGGACGACACAACAGTGGTAGGCTTGATTACCAACAACGACGAGACGGCCTACAGGGAGGAGGTGAGGGCCCTCGGAGTGTGGTGTCAGGAAAATAACCTCACACTCAACGTCAACAAAACTAAGGAGATGATTGTGGACTTCAGGAAACAGCAGAGGGAACACCCCCCATCCACATCGATGGAACAGTAGTGGAGAGGGTAGCAAGTTTTAAGTTCCTCGGCATACACATCACAGACAAACTGAATTGGTCCACTCACACAGACAGCATCGTGAGGAAGGCGCAGCAGCGCCTCTTCAACCTCAGGAGGCTGAAGAAATTCGGCTTGTCACCAAAAGCACTCACAAACTTCTACAGATGCACAATCGAGAGCATCCTGGCGGGCTGTATCACCGCCTGGTATGGCAACTGCACCGCCCTCAACCGTAAGGCTCTCCAGAGGGTAGTGAGGTCTGCACAACGCATCACCGGGGGCAAACTACCTGCCCTCCAGGACACCTACACCACCCGATGCTACAGGAAGGCCATAAAGATCATCAAGGACATCAACCACCCGAGCCACTGCCTGTTCACCCCGCTGCCATCCAGAAGGCGAGGTCAGTACAGGTGCATCAAAGCTGGGACCGAGAGACTGAAAAACAGCTTCTATCTCAAGGCCATCAGACTGTTAAACAGCCACCACTAACATTGAGTGGCTACTGCCAACACACTGTCAATGACACTGACTCTACTCCAGCCACTTTAATCATGGGAATCGATGGGAAATGATGTAAATATATCACTAGCCACTTTAAACAATGCTACCTTATATAATGTTACTTACCCTACATTGTTCATCTCATATGCATATGTTGATACTGTACTCTATATCATCGACTGCATCCTTATGTAATACATGTATCACTAGCCACTTTAACTATGCCACTTGGTTTACATACTTATCTCATATGTATATACTGTACTCGATATCATCTACTGTATCTTGCCTATGCTGCTCTGTACCATCACTCATTCATATATCCTTATGTACATATTCTTTATCCCCTTACACTGTGTATGACAGTAGTTTTTTTTTGAATTGTTAGTTAGATTACTTGCTCGTTATTACTGCATTGTCGGAACTAGAAGCACAAGCATTTCGCTACACTCGCATTAACATCTGCTAACCATGTGTATGTGACAAATAAAATTTGATTTGATTTGATTTGATTTGGAGCATTATATTACCCATACTGCTGTGGTTCTCTTCTGTCCTCCCCTTAGAGACCCCTGGAGCATTATATTACCCATACTGCTGTGGTTCTCTTCTGTCCTCCCCTTAGAGACCCATGGAGCATTATATTACCCATACTGCTGTGGTTCTCTTCTGTCCTCCCCTTAGAGATTCCTGGAGCATTATATTACCCATACTGCTGTGGTTCTCTTCTGTCCTCCCCTTAGAGACCCCTGGAGCATTACATTACCCATACTGCTGTGTTCTCTTCTGTCCTCCCCTTAGAGACCCCTGGAGCATTATATTACCCATACTGCTGTGGTTCTCTTCTGTCCTCCCCCTTAGAGACTCCTGGAGCATTATATTACCCATACTGCTGTGGTTCTCTTCTGTCCTCCCCCTTAGAGACTCCTGGAGCATTATATTACCCATACTGCTGTGGTTCTCTTCTGTCCTCCCCTTAGAGACCCCTGGAGCATTATATTACCCATACTGCTGTGGTTCTCTTCTGTCCTCCCCCTTAGAGACCCCTGGAGCATTACATTACCCATACCCTTGTATATATCGTATATTTTTCTTTTTTACATATTTTTCTTCGCATATCTCTTCAAAAACATTTTGCTAAACCTAAGCTTCCAAATACTCTCCTGCAACCCGCCTCACCCAATGTAGCTATTTTTCCTAAAGTATTTATATTTACTTGAACCGGAACCCCTCAACTGAAGCTAGCCAGCTAACCACCAGCTATGCTAGCGGTCTTCAGCTAACCGGTCATCAGCTAAGCTAACCTTTAGCTCGGAAAGCTCTCGCCAGTTCGAACAACGCGACTCTAACCAGAGCATAACGGACCTATTTATTTTTCATCCCCGGATTCATCCCCGGATTCCCACCGCAAACGGAACATTTTTCAGATAGATCTTCACAACTAGCTATCTAGCTAAACCACAACCCCGGATGATTACTCCTGGCTAGCGCTTCCACCCACTTAGCGTGAAGCTAGCCCGGCCAGCGCACCTGTACTACCACCGTAGCATACTCCTGGGCTACAATACCCGGGCCCACGACCGGTCTATCGATGTCACCGCATGAAGAGGAATAAACAGACTCACCCCATCGCGACGCCCCCCAAAGGCCAACTCTCTAGCCCTCGCTATCTCCCTGCTTGCTAAACTCGGCCTGCTAGCTTGTCTAGCCCCGGTCCGCTAACTGCTACCTTGTTTAGCCCGGGCCTACGAACTGTTAGCTTGTTAGCACAGGCCTGCTAACTGCTAGCTTGTTTAGCCTGGGCCTACGAACTGTTAGCTTGTTAGCACAGGCCTGCTAACAGTCTGAATCGCCGCGTCCCAAACACGCACCGGACCCATACTCACTTTCTATCTCTTTTTGATTTTTAATCTGTTTATACCTTTCCGGAAACCTGCCTCACCCAATGTGACACGGAATCGCTATTTTTTAATTTTTAGAACACACTCAAGAACCTCCAGAAGCTAACCAGCTAACTAGCTACAAGCTATTTAGTCATTGTTAGTTTTTTTTCAACCTGGATAACACTCGCCAGTCCAGCTCCCCTGCCCCATCCACCGCTGCCCCCTGGACACTGATCACTTGGCTACATAGCTGATGCACGCTGGACTGTCCATTAATCACGGTACTCCATTCTGCTTGTTTATGTTTTATCTGTCGGCCCCGTTGCCTAGTCAACGCCATTTTACCTGCTGTTGTTGTGCTAGCTGATTAGCTGTTGTCTCACCTACTGTTTTAGCTAGCTTTCCCAATTCAACACCTGTGATTACTGTATGCCTCGCTGTATGTCTCTCTCAAATGTCAATATGCCTTGTATACTGTTGCTCAGGTTAGTTATCATTGTTTTAGTTCACAATGGAGCCCCTAGTTCTACTCTTCATACCCCTGATACCTCCTTTGTCCCACCTCCCACACATGCGGTGACCTCACCCATTACAACCAGCATGTCCAGAGATACAACCCTCTCATCATCACCCAGTGCCTGGGCTTACCTCCGCTGTACCCGCACCCCACCATACCCCTGTCTGCGCATTATGCCCTGAATATATTCTACCATGCCCAGAAACCTGCTCCTCTTATTCTCTGTCCCCAACGCTCTAGGCGACCAGTTTTGATAGCCTTTAGCCGCACCCTCATACTACTCCTTCTCTGTTCCGCGGGTGATGTGGAGGTAAACCCAGGCCCTGCATGTCCCCAGGCACCCTCATTTGTTGACTTCTGTGATCGTAAAAGCCTTGGTTTCATGCATGTCAACATCAGAAGCCTCCTCCCTAAGTTTGTTTTACTCACTGCTCTAGCACACTCTGCTAACCCTGATGTCCTTGCTGTGTCTGAATCCTGGCTCAGGAAGGCCACCAAAAATTCAGAGATTTCCATACCCAACTATAACATCTTCCGTCAAGATAGATCTGCCAAAGGGGGAGGAGTTGCAGTCTACTGCAGAGATAGCCTACAAAGTAATGTCATACTTTCCAGGTCCATACCCAAACAGTTCGAACTACTAATTTTGAAAATTACTCTCTCCAGAAATAAGTCTCTCACTGTTGCCGCCTGCTACCGACCCCCTCAGCTCCCAGCTGTGCCCTGGACACCATTTGTGAATTGATCGCCCCCATCTAGCCTCAGAGTTTGTTCTGTTAGGTGACCTAAACTGGGATATGCTTAACACCCCGCCAGTCCTACAATCTAAGCTAGATGCCCTCAATCTCACACAAATCATCAAGGAACCCACCAGGTACAACCCTAACTCTGTAAACAAGGGCACCCTCATAGACGTCATCCTGACCAACTGGCCCTCCAAATACACCTCCGCTGTCTTCAACCAGGATCTCAGCGATCACTGCCTCATTGCCTGTATCCGCTACGGAGCCGCAGTCAAACGACCACCCCTCATCACGGTCAAACGCTCCCTAAAACACTTCTGTGAGCAGGCCTTTCTAATTGACCTGGCCCGGGTATCCTGGAAGGACATTGACCTCATCCCGTCAGTTGAGGATGCCTGGTCATTCTTTAAAAGTAACTTCCTCACCATTTTAGATAAGCATGCTCCGTTCAAAAAATGCAGAACTAAGAACAGATACAGTCCTTGGTTCACCCCAGACCTGACTGCCCTCGACCAGCACAAAAACATCCTGTGGCGGACTGCAATAGCATCGAATAGTCCCCGTGATATGCAACTGTTCAGGGAAGTCCGGAACCAATACACGCAGTCAGTCAGGAAAGCTAAGGCCAGCTTCTTCAGGCAGAAGTTTGCATCCTGTAGCTCCAACTCCAAAAGTTCTGGGACACTGTGAAGTCCATGGAGAACAAGAGCACCTCCTCCCAGCTGCCCACTGCACTGAGGCTTGGTAACACGGTCACCACCGATAAATCCATGATTATCGAAAACTTCAATAAGCATTTCTCAACGGCTGGCCATGCCTTCCGCCTGGCTACTCCAACCTCGGCCAACAGCTCCTCCCCCGGCAGCTCCTCGCCCAAGCCTCTCCAAGTTCTCCTTTACCCAAATCCAGATAGCAGATGTTCTGAAAGAGCTGCAAAACCTGGACCCGTACAAATCAGCTGGGCTTGACAATCTGGACCCCCTATTTCTGAAACTATCCGCCGCCATTGTCGCAACCCCTATTACCAGCCTGTTCAACCTCTCTTTCATATCGTCTGAGATCCCCAAGGATTGGAAAGCTGCCGCAGTCATCCCCCTCTTCAAAGGGGAGACACCCTGGACCCAAACTGTTACAGACCTATATCCATCCTGCCCTGCCTATCTAAGGTCTTCGAAAGCCAAGTCAACAAACAGGTCACTGACCATCTCGAATCCCACTGTACCTTCTCCGCTGTGCAATCTGGCTTCCGAGCCGGTCACGGGTGCACCTCAGCCACACTCAAGGTACTAAACGATATCATAACCGCCATCGATAAAAGACAGTACTGTGCAGCCGTCTTCATCGACCTTGCCAAGGCTTTCGACTCTGTCAATCACCATATTCTCATCGGCAGACTCAGTAGCCTCGGGTTTTTCGGATGACTGCCTTGCCTGGTTCACCAATTACTTTGCAGACAGAGTTCAGTGTATCAAATCGGAGGGCATGCTGTCCGGTCCTCTGGCAGTCTCTATGGGGGTGCCACAGGGTTCAATTCTCGGGCCGACTCTTTTCTCTGTGTATATCAATGATGTTGCTCTTGCTGCGGGCGATTCCCTGATCCACCTCTACGCAGACGACACCATTCTATATACTTTCGGCCCGTCATTGGACACTGTGCTATCTAACCTCCAAACAAGCTTCAATGCCATACAACACTCCTTCCGTGGCCTCCAACTGCTCTTAAACGCTAGTAAAACCAAATGCATGCTTTTCAACCGATCGCTGCCTGCACCCGCATGCCCGACTAGCATCACCACCCTGGATGGTTCCGACCTTGAATATGTGGACATCTATAAGTACCTAGGTGTCTGGCTAGACTGCAAACTCTCCTTCCAGACTCATATCAAACATCTCCAATCGAAAATCAAATCAAGAGTCGGCTTTCTATTCCGCAACAAAGCCTCCTTCACTCACGCCGCCAAGCTTACCCTAGTAAAACTGACTATCCTACCAATCCTCGACTTCGGCGATGTCATCTACAAAATGGCTTCCAACACTCTACTCAGCAAACTGGATGCAGTATATCACAGTGCCATCCGTTTTGTCACTAAAGCACCTTATACCACCCACCACTGCGACTTGTATGCTCTAGTCGGCTGGCCCTCGCTACATATTCGTCGCCAGACCCACTGGCTCCAGGTCATCTACAAGTCCATGCTAGGTAAAGCTCCGCCTTATCTCAGTTCACTGGTCACGATGGCAACACCCATCCGTAGCACGCGCTCCAGCAGGTGTATCTCACTGATCATCCCTAAAGCCAACACCTCATTTGGCCGCCTTTCGTTCCAGTACTCTGCTGCCTGTGACTGGAACGAATTGCAAAAATCGCTGAAGTTGGAGACTTTTATCTCCCTCACCAACTTCAAACATCAGCTATCTGAGCAGCTAACCGATCGCTGCAGCTGTACATAGTCTATTGGTAAATAGCCCACCCATTTTCACTTACCTCATCCCCATACTGTTTTTATTTATTTACTTTTCTGCTCTTTTGCACGCCAATATCTCTACCTGTACATGACCATCTGATCATTTATCACTCCAGTGTTAATCTGCAAAATTGTAACTATTCGTCTACATCCTCATGCCTTTTGCACACATTGTATATAGACTCCCCCTTTGTTTTCTACTGTGTTATTGACTTGTTAATTGTTTATTCCATGTGTAACTCTGTGTTGTCTGCTCACACTGCTATGCTTTATCTTGGCCAGGTCGCAGTTGTAAATGAGAACTTGTTCTCAACTAGCCTACCTGGTTAAATAAAGGTGAAATAAAAATAAAATAAAAAATACTGCTGTGGTTCTCTTCTGTCCTCCCCCTTAGAGACCCCTGGAACATTACATTACCCATACTGCTGTGGTTTCTTCTGTCCTCCCCCTTAGAGACCCCTGGAGCATTATATTACCCATACTGCTGTGGTTCTCTTCTGTCCGCCCCCTTAGAGACTCCTGGAGCATTATATTACCCATACTGCTGTGGTTCTCTTCTGTCCTCCCACTTAGAGACCCCTGGAGCATTATATTACCCATACTGCTGTGGTTCTCTTCTGTCCTCCCCATTAGAGACCCCTGGAGCATTATATTACCCATACTGCTGTGGTTCTCTTCTGTCCTCCCCCTTAGAGACCCCTGGAGCATTATATTACCCATACTGCTGTGGTTCTCTTCTGTCCTCCCCCTTAGAGACTCCTGGAGCATTATATTACCCATACTGCTGTGGTTCTCTTCTGTCCTCCCCATTAGAGACCCCTGGAGCATTATATTATCCATACTGCTGTGGTTCTCTTCTGTCCTCCCCCTTAGAGACCCCTGGAGCATTATATTACCCATACTGCTGTGGTTCTCTTCTGTCCTCCCCGTTAGAGACTCCTGGAGCATTACAATACCCATACTGCTGTGGCTGCTCTAATACTCTCTCTCCTCTCCTATACTGTAACACTCACTAGATAAATAACTGCAGTGGTTTCTCATCTTGCAGCAAATGCTTGTTGATACGAGAGCAGTTTTTTCAGTCTGAGTTTCATGTCTCATTGGGTGTTTAGTGAATATTGGCTATGATGATATAATGATGAGAGAGAGAGAGATGGAGAGAGAGAGATATGGGGGGAGAGAGAGAGATAGAGAGGGAGAGAGAGCGAGATGGAGAGAGAGAGAGCGAGAGAGAGATGGAGAGAGAGAGAGAGAAAGTGAGAGAGAGAGAGAGAGAGATGGATCCTAATCCTAAGTTATTAGCAGGAGAGTTTCCTCTCATTTATGATCGTTTGGCACAGCAACATTATGCAGTGAAATGTTGCTCTCCTTTACCAAGAATTCATATGGTTTCCCAAAACATATCCTTCTCATGTCCTAACATCCTCATCCGTTCCAGAGGAGGAATTCATATTTCACGGAAGGTTTGTGATTGGAATTCAGATGGCTTCTAATTCCGCACTAGAGTATAGCATGGTAGTAGTATAGCAGTATTTTAGTATAGTAGTATCGCAGGGTGGTGGTATAGTAGCATAGTATAGCAGTATAGTAGGGTAGTAGTATAGCAGTATTTTAGTATAGTAGTATCGCAGGGTGGTGGTATAGTAGCATAGTATAGCAGTATAGTAGGGTAGTAGTATAGTAGTGTAATATTGTACAGTAGTATAGCAGTATAATAGTATAAAATGGTAGTAGTATAGCAGTATAGTAGGGTGGTAGTATAGTAGCATAGTATAGCAGTATAGTAGGGTAGTAGTATAGTAGCATAGTATAGCAGTATAGTAGGGTAGTAGTATAGCAGTATAGTAGGTTAGTAGTATAGTAGTGTAATATTGTACAGTAGTATAGCAGTATAATAGTATAAAAGGGTAGTAGTATAGCAGTATAGTAGGGTAGTCGTATAGTAGCATAGTATAGTAGTATAGCAGGGTGGTGGTATAGTAGCATAGTATAGCAGTATAGTAGGGCAGTAGTATAGTAGCATAGTATAGCAGTATAGTAGGGCCGTAGTATAGTAGCATAGTATAGCAGTATAGTAGGGTAGTAGTATAGTAGCATAGTTTAGCGGTATAGTAGGGTAGTAGTATAGTAGTGTAATATTGTACAGTAGTATAGCAGTATAATAGTATACAAGGGTAGTAGTATAGCAGTATAGTAGGGTAGTAGTATAGTAGCACAGTATAGCAGTATAGTAGGGTAGTAGTATAGTAGCATAGTATAGCATATAGTAGGGTAGTAGTATAGTAGTGTAATATTGTACAGTAGTATAGCAGTATAAAAGGGTAGTAGTATAGTAGCATAGTATAGCAGTATAGTAGGGCAGTAGTATAGTAGATCATTATAGTAGGGCAGTAGTATAGTAGCATAGTATAGCAGTATAGTAGGGTAGTAGTATAGTAGTGTAATATTGTACAGTAGTATAGCAGTATAATGGTATAAAAGGGTAGTAGTATAGCAGTATAGTAGGGTGGTAGTATAGTAGCATAGTATAGCAGTATAGTAGGGTAGTAGTATAGTAGCATAGTATAGCAGTATATATAGCAGGGTAGTAGTATAGTAGTGTCATATTGTACAGTAGTATAGTAGTATAATAGTATCGAAGGGTAGTAGTATAGCAGTACAGTAGTATAGCAGGGTAGTAGTATAGCAGTACAGTGGTATTACAGTATAGTATAGCAGTATATTAAAGCAGTATAGTAGTATAGCAGTGTAGTATCAAATCAAATTGTATTGGTCACATACACATGGTTAGCAGATGTTAATGCGAGTGTAGCAAAAAGCTTGTGCTTCTAGTTCCGGCCGTGCAGTAATATCTAACAAGTAATCTAACCATTTCACAACAACTACATAATACACACAAGTGTAAAGGAATTAATAAGAATATGTACATGAAAATCTATGAATGAGTGATGGACAAATGGCATAGGCAAGACAGTATAGCAGCATAGCAGTGTAGTATAGCAGTATAGTAGGGTAGTAGTATAGTAGTGTAATATTGTACAGTAGTATAGCAGTATAATAGTATAAAAGGGTAGTAGTATAGCAGTATAGTAGGGTAGTAGTATAGTAGCATAGTATAGCAGTATAGTAGGGTAGTAGTATAGTAGCATAGTATAGCAGTATATATAGCAGGGTAGTAGTATAGTAGTGTCATATTGTACAGTAGTATAGTAGTATAATAGTATCGAAGGGTAGTAGTATAGCAGTACAGTAGTATAGCAGGGTAGTAGTATAGCAGTACAGTGGTATTACAGTATAGTATAGCAGTATATTAAAGCAGTATAGTAGTATAGTAGTATAGCAGTGTAGTATCAAATCAAATTTTATTGGTCACATACACATGGTTAGCAGATGTTAATGCGAGTGTAGCAAAAAGCTTGTGCTTCTAGTTCCGACCGTGCAGTAATATCTAACAAGTAATCTAACCATTTCACAACAACTACATAATACACACAAGTGTAAAGGAATTAATAAGAATATGTACATGAAAATCTATGAATGAGTGATGGACAAATGGCATAGGCAAGACAGTATAGCAGCATAGTAGTGTAGTATAGCAGTATAGTATAGCAGTATAGTGTAGAGGTGTAGTATAGCAGTATAGTAGTATAGTATAGCAGTATAGCAGTATTGGGTTTGTGTCATGGGGGATGTCTTCATGGGCTAAACTCTGCCTGTTCTCAGAGTAGTACATTGGTAGTTGAAGATATCCCTCTAGTAGTGTGGGGGCTGTTCCTTGGCAAAGTGGGTGGGGTTATATCCTTCCTGTTTGGCCCTATCCAGGGCCTCCAGTATTTATGCTGAAATAGTTTGTGTCGGGGAGCTAGGGCCAGTCTGTTATATCTGGAGTATTTCTCCTGTCTTATCCGGTGTCCTGTGTGAATTTAATTATGCTCCCTCTTTTTCTCGCTCTCTTTCTCTCTTCTCTCGGAAGACCTGTGCCCTAGGACCATGCCTCAGGACTACCTGGCATGATGACTCCTTGCTGTCCCCAGTCCACCTGGTCGTGCTACTGCTCTAGTTTCAACTGTTCTGCCTGCGGCTATGGAACCCTGACCTGTTTACTGGACGTTCTACCTTGTCTAGCAGGGTAGCAGTATAGCAGGGTAGCAGTATAGCATGGTAGTAGAATAGCAGTATAGCAGGGTAGCAGTATAGCATGGTAGTAGAATAGCAGTATAGCGGGGCAGTAGTATAGCAGTATAGCAATATAGCAGTATAGTAGTACAGCAGGGTAGTAGCCTAGTGGGGTAGTAGCCTAGCAGGGTAGTAGTATAGCAGGGTAGTAGTATAGTAGTATAGCGGGGCAGTAGTATAGCAGTATAGCAATATAGCAGTATAGTAGTACAGCAGGGTAGTAGCCTAGTGGGGTAGTAGCCTAGCAGGGTAGTAGTATAGCAGGGTAGTAGTATAGCAGGGTAGTAGTATAGTAGTATAGCAGGGTAGTAGTATAGCAGGGCAGCAGTATAGCTGTATAGCAGTATAGTAGTATAGCAGTATAGTAGTATAGCAGTATAGCAGGGTAGCAGTATAGCAGTATAGCAGGGTAGTAGCATAGCAGTACAACAGGGTAGTAGTATAGCAGTATAGTAGTATAGCAGTATATCAGGGTCTTAGTATAGTAGTATAGCAAGGTAGTAGTATAGCAGTATAGCAGTATAGCAGGGTAGTAGTATAGCAAGGTAGTAGTATAGCAGGGCAGTAGTATAGCAGGGTAGTAATATAGCAGGGTAGTAGTATAGCAGTATAGCTGTATAGCAGGGTAGTAGTACAGCAGGGTAGTAGTATAGCAGTATAGTAGTATAGCAGGGTAGTAGTATAGCAGGGCAGTAGTATAACATTATAGTAGTATAGCAGGGTAGTAGTATAGCAGTATAATAGTATAGCAGTATATTAGTATAGCAGTATAGTAGTATAGCAGTGTAGTAGTTTAACAGGGTAGTAGCATAGCAGCATAGTAGTACAGCAGTATAGTAGTATAGCAGGGTAGTAGTATAGCAGGGTAGTAGAATAGTAGTATAGCAGTATAGTAGTATAGCAGGGTAGAAGTATAGCAGGGCAGTAGCATAGCAGGTTAGTAGTATAGTAGTATAGTAGTATAGCAGTATAGTAGTATAGCAGGGTGGCAGTATAGCAGGGTAGTAGTATAGCAGGGTAGAAGTATAGCAGTATAGCAGGGTAGTAATATAGCAGGGTAGTAGTATAGCAGGGTAGTAGTATAGCAGTATAGCAGTATAGCAGTATAGTAGTATAGCAGTATAGCAGTATAGCGGGGTAGTAGTATAGTAGTATAGCAGTATAGCAGGGTAGAAGTATAGCAGGGTAGTAGTATAGCAGGTTAGTAGTATAGTAGTATAGTAGTATAGCAGTATAGTAGTATAGTGGGGTAGCAGTATAGCAGGGTAGTAGTATAGCAGTATAGCAGGGTAGTAATATAGCAGGGTAGTAGTATAGCAGGGCAGCAGTATAGCAGTATAGCAGTATAGTAGTATAGCAGTATAGCAGTATAGTAGTATAGCAGTATAGCAGTATAGTAGTATAGCAATATAGCAGGGTAGTAGTTCAGAAGTATAGCAGTATAGCATTATAGTAGTATTGCAGGGTAGTAGTATAGCAGTCTAGTAGTATAGCAGGGTAGTAGTATATCAGTATAGTAGTATAGCAGTATCGTAGTATCGCAGTATAGTAGTATAGCAGTATAGTAGTATAGCAGGGTAGTAGTATAGTAGTATAGCAGTATAGTGGTATGTCAGGGTAGTAGTATAGCAGTACAACAGGGTAGTAGTATAGCAGTATAGCAGTATAGTAGTATAGCAGTATAGCAGGGTAGTAGTTCAGAAGTATAGCAGTATAGCATTATAGTAGTATTGCAGGGTGGTAGTATAGCAGTATAGTAGTATAGCAGGGTAGCATTATAGCAGGGTAGTAGTATAGCAGTGTAGTAGTATAGCAGGGTAGTAGTATAGCAGTAAAGCAGGGTAGTAGTATAGCAGGGTAGTGGTATAGCAGTATAGTAGTATAGCAGTATAGCATGGTAGTAGTATAGCAGTATAGTAGTATGGCGGGGTAGCAGTATAGCGGTATAGCAGGGTAGTAGTATAGCAGTATAGTAGTATATCGGGGTAGTAGTATAGCAGTATAGCAGGGTGGTAGTATAGCAGGGTAGTAGTATAGCAGGGTAGTAGTATAGCAGGGTAGTAGTATAACATTATAGTAGTATAGCAGGGTAGTAGTATAGCAGGGTAGTAGTATAGTAGTATAGCAGTATAGTCGTATAGCAGGGTAGTAGTATAGCAGTATAGCAATATAGCCTATGTAGATGCATGCTGTAACAAAGTAGGGTCTAAACAAGTAATTCAGCAACAGAACCCTCAACACACTAGACAACACTACTGCCCACTTGTCTGTAAAGACTGGGTGGTCTGTCCATGACTCTGTAGAAGCCAGCTATACTGTAGTCCTAGGTAAGACTAAATGTATTTATAAAGCCCTTTTTACATCAGCAGATGTCACAAAGTGCTGTACAGAAACCCAGCCTAAAACCCCAAACAGAAAGCAATGCAAATGTAGAAGCACGGTGGCTAGGAAAAACTCCCTATAAAGGACAGAACCTAGGAAGAAACCTAGAGAGGAACCAGGCTATGTGCTGGGTGGAGATTATAAGAGACCTGGCCATTAAGGCCAGATTGTTGAGGGTGCAACAGGTCAGTATGTCAGTAGTAAATGTCAGTTGGCTTTTCATAGTCGAGCATTCAGAGGTCAAGACAGCAGGTGTGTGTGTGTGTGTGTGTGTGTGTGTGTGTGTGTGTGTGTGTGTGTGTGTGTGTGTGTGTGTGTGTGTGTGTGTGTGTGTGTGTGTGTGTGTGTGTGAGAAAGTCTGGGACAAGGTAGCACAGGTCAGGGTTCCACCCAGACCAGGTGGACCGGGTACAGCCAGGAGTCATCAGGCCAGGTAGTCCTGTGGCATCGTCCTGGGCTCAGGTCCTCCAGGAGTGGAGGGAGAGAGAGAATTAGAGAGAGCATAGTTAAATTCACACAGGACACCAGAGAAGACAGGAGAATTATACCAGATATAACAGACTGACCCTAGCCCCCCAGCGCATAGATACTGGAGGCTGCGACAGTGAGGGTCGGGGGACACTGTGGCCCTGTCCGACGATACCCCCGGATAGGGCTAACCAGGCAGGATATAACCTCACCCACCTTGTCAAAGCACAGCCCCCACACACCCCTAGAGGGATATCAACAGACCCTGAGACTAGGCTGAGTATAGCCCCCACACACCACTAGAGGTATATCAACAGACCACTAACTTACTACCCTGAGACAAGGCTGAGTATAGCCCCCACACACCCCTAGAGGTATATCAACAGACCACTAACTTACTACACTGAGACAAGGCTGAGTATAGCCCTCGAAGATCTCCTCCACCGCACAAGCCCGAGGGGGTGCAAAACCGGACAGGAAGATCCCGTCAGTGACTCAACCCACTCAAGTGACTCATCCCTCCTAGGGACGGCATGGAAGAGCACCAGTAAGCCAGTGACTCAGCCCCCGTAATAGGGTCAGAGGCAGAGAATCCCAGTGGAGAGAGGGGAGCCGACCAGGCAGAGACAGCGCCTTGCCGTTCACCTTCGCACCCCTGTGCCAGACTACACTCAATCATAGGACCTACTGAAGAGATGAGTCTTCAATAAAGACCATTCCATAAAAATGAAAGCCCTGCCTCCTACTGTTTACTTAGAAATTCTAGGGACAATAAGGAGACCTGCGTCTTGTGGTTGTAGCGTATGTGTAGGTATGTACGACAGGACCAAATCGGAGAGATAAGTAGGAGCAAGTCAATTTGAATGTGTTGTAGGTTAGCAGTAAAACCTTGAAATCAGCCCTAGCCTTAACAGGAAGCCAGTGTAGAGAGAGGATAGCAATGGAGTAATATGATCACATGTTTGGGTTCTAGTCAAGACGGTAGATGGTCTGACCATGCCTCTGTAGACCTCTGGTTTCTCTCTGTCAGAAAGGAAAGGCAGTCTGGGTCTCTGAGGTAACGTCCACCCAGGAGACATCCTTGAAAAATTAACAGTGGAAAACTGTGGTAATGGCTAGCAGCTAGTAATGAGGAAACCTGATTCCCCCCTGCTGCCAGGCCAAGAGGGTAACAGCCCTTAGTGAAGAACCTCCAGCTGACCCCGTTGGGAACCCAGATGGGGTAAATAAAGAGGAAACACAGGAAACAGGGTAGGAATGATGGATTGTTTAAAAGGATAAATGAGAAAATCATTTTCGACACCCTGCACAAACATCAGCATAACAGGAGATGATGGCTAGATAGACCTCTCTTTATAATGCATGAATCTTTCCGGGGCAGTGATGCACTTCTCATGAATAATAGAACGGACGCGTCGAGGTATTGACGACATTCCATTCAGAGGGACATAACCTAACCTAAAGGAGCCAACCCAGGCAGTGGAAAGGAGGAGTGACTAAGCCTTCTGTTAGAAGCCAGGCCCGGACAGGGGTTGGACAGAGGGGGAGGTGTGATGGTGAATTATTAACTCACCGTCAGCTATCTACTGATTGAGTTACATGGAGCTGTTTGGTACGTTGACCCAACGCACAATATCTGATCGTGTTGCACCTGGCATGCTATATACAGCACCGTCGTCCCTGCACACTGATCAACTAAAGTTAGTCAGATTTCGAATGGAAGGAAGTGGAATGCTTATTCCGGGCTAGACCCACCTAACCCTTATTTACAATAATTCCTATCCTGTACTTTACACCCTTATGACAATGGGTCAAATTGAATTGAATGCATCATCTCTTTGTCCGGTAGTTTCCACATTCATCTTGAATCCTGTCTTTTCCTAAATCTTTAGTCACAAAGAGTCCAGTATTTGATCTGCCATGTTGTTGTTACAGAAGTCAAATTACCAATTTTCCCTCCCACTGACGATAACTGATTACAATAAAGCTCATTGATCACAGAAGAGTCTAAATAAACATATTTACTACAGCTATGGAGAGCACCAGGAAAGTAAACTAAGTTGTGCATTATAATGCATTATTTTATTTGACCTTTATTTAACTAGGCAAGTCAGGTAACAAATTCTTATTTTCAATGACAGCCTAGGAACAGTGGGTTAACTGCCTGTTCAGGGGCAGAACGACAGATTTGTACCTTGTCAGCTGGGGGATTTGAACTTGCAACTTTTTTGAGCTACTAGTCCAACACTCTAACCACTAGGCTACCTGCCACCTCTACACTCTAACCACTAGGCTACCCTGCCACCTCTACACTCTAACCACTAGGCTACCCTGCCACCTCTACACTCTAACCACTAGGCTACCTGCCACCTCTACACTCTAACCACTAGGCTACCCTGCCACCTCTACACTCTAACCACTAGGCTACCCTGCCACCTCTACACTCTAACCACTAGGCTACCCTGCCACCTCTACACTCTAACCACTAGGCTACCCTGCAACCTCTACACTCTAACCACTAGGCTACCCTGCAACCTCTACACTCTAACCACTAGGCTACCCTGCCACCTCTACACTCTAACCACTAGGCTACCCTGCCACCTCTACACTCTAACCACTAGGCTACCCTGCCACCTCTACACTCTAACCACTAGGCTACCCTGCCACCTCTACACTCTAACCACTAGGCTACCCTGCCACCTCTACACTCTAACCACTAGGCTACCCTGCCACCTCTACACTCTAACCACTAGGCTACCCTGCCACCTCTACACTCTAACCACTAGGCTACCCTGCCACCTCTACACTCTAACCACTAGGCTACCCTGCCACCTCTACACTCTAACCACTAGGCTACCCTGCCACCTCTACACTCTAACCACTAGGCTACCCTGCCACCTCTACACTCTAACCACTAGGCTACCTGCCACCTCTATACTCTAACCACTAGGCTACCTGCCACCTCTATACTCTAACCACTAGGCTACCCTGCCACCTCTACACTCTAACCACTAGGCTACCTGCCACCTCTACACTCTAACCACTAGGCTACCTGCCACCTCTACACTCTAACCACTAGGCTACCTGCCACCTCTACACTCTAACCACTAGGCTACCTGCCACCTCTACACTCTAACCACTAGGCTACCTGCCACCTCTACACTCTAACCACTAGGCTACCCTGCCACCTCTACACTCTAACCACTAGGCTACCCTGCCACCTCTACACTCTAACCACTAGGCTACCCTGCCACCTCTACACTCTAACCACTAGGCTACCTGCCACCTCTATACTCTAACCACTAGGCTACCCTGCCGCCCCATAATGCTTGATGAAGAGAGTTTCCATACGAAGTGTTATGGGAAACTCCTGTTGTAGCCTCATGGTTAAATACAAACACTCAACTTCTGACCACCGACACCTCTCCTAGTCCTTCCTTCCTCTCCCAAACCCAAACACAAGGAGAGGCTTGAAGGTCCCCAGCTATCCCATGATCCTCTCCACTCTGCTGCTGTGGCCCCCAGCTATCCCATGATCCTCTCCCACCCCGTTGATGTGGCCCCCAGCTATCCCATTATCATATCCACTCTGCTGCTGTGGCCCCCAGCTATCCCATGATCCCATCCCAATCTGCTGCTGTGGCCGCCAGCTATCCCATGATCCTCTCCCACTCTGCTGCTGTGGCCCCCAGCTATCCCATGATCCCATCCCACTCTGCTGCTGTGGCCCCCAGCTATTCCATGATCCCATCCCAATCTGCTGCTGTGGCCCCCAGCTATCCCATCCCACCCCGTTGCTGTGGCCCCCAGCTATCCCATGATCCCATCCCACCCCGTTGCTGTGGCCCCCAGCTATCCCATGATCCCATCCCACCCCGTTGCTGTGGCCCCCAGCTATCCCATGATCCAATCCCACTCTGCTGCTGTGGCCCCCAGCTATCCCATGATCCCATCCCACCCAGTTGCTGTGGCCCCCAGCTATCCCATGATCCCATCCCACCCCGTTGCTGTGGCCCCCAGCTATCCCATGATCCCATCCCACCCCATTGCTGTGGCCCCCAGCTATCCCATGATCCCATCCCACCCCGTTGCTGTGGCCCCCAGCTATCCCATGATCCCATCCCACCCCGTTGCTGTGGCCCCCAGCTATCCCATGATCCTCTCCCACTCTGCTGCTGTGGCCCCCAGCTATCCCATGATCCTCTCCCACTCTGCTGCTGTGGCCCCCAGCTATTCCATGATCCTCTCCCACTCTGCTGCTGTGGCCCTCAGCTATCCCATGATCCTCTCCCACTCTGCTGCTGTGGCCCCCAGCTATCCCATGATCCTATCTGACCCGTTGCTGTGGCCCCCAGCTATCCCATGATCCTCTCCCAATCTGCTGCTGTGATGCAGGCAGAATGGTATATTCATCAGTCATCAGTCATCAGTCAGAGAAATGGGGGAAATCCATTTATTTGCTTGTTTACATTGTAATATAACACACTGTGATTGGCTTGTAGCTAGGTCTACTGTAAACAGTTTAACCTGATGTACACTACACTGGATGGAGTTTAATATGATGTACACTACACAGGATGGAGTTTAATATGATGTACACTACACTGGATGGAGTTTAATATGATGTACACTACACTGGATGGAGTTTAATATGATGTACACTACACTGGATGGAGTTTAATATGATGTACACTACACTGGATGGAGTTTAATATGATGTACACTACAATGGATGGAGTTTAATATGATGTACACTACACTGGATGGAGTTTAATATGATGTACACTACACTGGATGGAGTTTAATATGATGTACACTACACTGGATGGAGTTTAATATGATGTACACTACACTGGATGGAGTTTAATATGATGTACACTATAATGGATGGAGTTGAATATGATGTACACTACACTAGATGGAGTTTAACCTGATGTACACTACACTGGATGGAGTTTAATATGATGTACACTACACTGGATGGAGTTTAATATGATGTACACTACACTAGATGGAGTTTAATATGATGTACACTATAATGGAAACAGGGCGCATTAAGATGGTTGTAATCTTACGTAATATCTCCAAGGAAACACTTCATATAGTTTATTATTAATTCAACTAATATATCTCATATTGTAAATTAATAAAATTTTGGTAGGTTCTGGTATATTCCGTTGGTTCCATGTGGTCACATGGATATTACAGCAATATAATATATTGAGCTTCCTCAACTTCAAATGTTGTTGTTGTTATGGTGCTGTACTGTCTTCTCACCTGCTTTTATAAACCGTGTAATTGTTTATATAAAAACACGGACCGATCTATGGGAAACATTCCACATAACAATGTCAACATCAAATCCTTCTGGAAGAGAGACAGTAACAGCTTCTGTGTCAGATCTCTTGTTTTTGTTTCTTCCTAAAAATGCATCGTTCTAAACTTAATTGATACCAAAGACAGTTCTAGCTTCAGAGAACGCAGTTTCAGAGAAGAGGAGTCAGTCCTCGTTCTACCCATGTTATTCATAGCTAAGCCAGTCCTATGTGACTACACAGTAATAACTGTAGAGGCAACAAAGTCGTTGCCTAGTCATTTCTACGTTGTTACCGTGGTAACGGGGTTTATCGGTATAGGTTATTACGTAATTGTATTCCTCAACTAATTGTTGTCTCTTACTTATTGTTTCAGATGAGGATAGTGTGTAAGGACGTGACTGCCGAGACCCTTTACGACGTCCTTCATGACACCAGCTACCGGAAGAAATGGGACAGCAACATGATCGACACCCACGACATCGGCAGGCTCACTGTCAACGCAGACGTAGGATATTACTCCTGTGAGTTAGTGTCAGAAATAGGATATTACTCCTGTGAGTTAGTGTCAGATGTAGGATATTACTCCTGTGAGTTAGTGTCAGAAATAGGATATTACTCCTGTGAGTTAGTGTCAGAAATAGGATATTACTCCTGTGAGTTAGTGTCAGAAATAGGATATTACTCCTGTGAGTTAGTGTCAGAAATAGGATATTACTCCTGTGAGTTAGTGTCAGAAATAGGATATTACTCCTGTGAGTTAGTGTCAGATGTAGGATATTACTCCTGTGAGTTAGTGTCAGATGGGGGATATTACTCCTGTGAGTTAGTGTCAGAAATAGGATATTACTCCTGAAATAGGATATTACTCCTGTGAGTTAGTGTCAGACGTAGGATATTACTCCTGTGAGTTAGTGTCAGACGTAGGATATTACTCCTGTGAGTTAGTGTCAGAAATAGGATATTACTCCTGTGAGTTAGTGTCAGAAATAGGATATTACACCTGTGAGTTAGTGTCAGAAATAGGATATTACTCCTGTGAGTTAGTGTCAGATGTAGGATATTACTCCTGTGAGTTAGTCAGATAAAGGATATTACTCCTGTAAGTTAGTGTCAGAAATAGGATATTACTCCTGTGAGTTAGTGTCAGACGTTAGATATTACTCCTGTGAGTTAGTGTCAGACGTAGGATATTACTCCTGTGAGTTAGTGTCAGAAATAGGATATTACTCCTGTGAGTTAGTGTCAGAAATAGGATATTACACCTGTGAGTTAGTGTCAGAAATAGGATATTACTCCTGTGAGTTAGTGTCAGATGTAGGATATTACTCCTGTGAGTTAGTGTCAGATAAAGGATATTACTCCTGTAAGTTAGTGTCAGAAATAGGATATTACTCCTGTGAGTTAGTGTCAGATGTAGGATATTACTCCTGTGAGTTAGTGTCAGATGTAGGATATTACTCCTGTGAGTTAGTGTCAGATGTAGGATATTACTCCTGTGAGTTAGTGTCAGACGTAGGATATTACTCCTGTGAGTTAGTGTCAGATGTAGGATATTACTCCTGTGAGTTAGTGTCAGATGTAGGATATTACTCCTGTGAGTTAGTGTCAGACGTAGGATATTACTCCTGTGAGTTAGTGTCAGAAATAGGATATTACTCCTGTGAGTTAGTGTCAGACGTAGGATATTACTCCTGTGAGTTAGTGTCAGATGTAGGATATTACTCCTGTGAGTTAGTGTCAGATGTAGGATATTACTCCTGTGAGTTAGTGTCAGATAAAGGATATTACTCCTGTGAGTTAGTGTCAGACGTAGGATATTACTCCTGTGAGTTAGTGTCAGACGTAGGATATTACTCCTGTGAGTTAGTGTCAGACGTAGGATATTACTCCTGTGAGTTAGTGTCAGACGTAGGATATTACTCCTGTGAGTTAGTGTCAGAAATAGGATATTACTCCTGTGAGTTAGTGTCAGAAATAGGATATTACACTGTGAGTTAGTGTCAGATGTAGGATATTACTCCTGTGAGTTAGTGGCACATTGTTTACTGATGATAAGCCTCCTGCTATTGAATCAATATTCATGAGGCAGTGTGAGTCAATATGCCAGTCAGTGTGAGTCAATGTGTGAGTCAATGAGCCAGTCAGCCTGAGTCAATGTGCCGGTCAGTGTGAGTCAAGGTGAGTCAATGTACCGGTCAGTTTGAGTCCATGTTCCGGTCAGTGTGAGTCAAGGTGATTCAATGTGCCGGTGAGTGTGAGTCAATGTGCCAGTCAGTGTGAGTCAAGGTGAGTCAATGTGCCGGTCAGTGTGAATCAATGTGCCGGTCAGTGTGAGTCAAGGTGAGTCAATGTGCCGGTCAGTGTGAGTCAAGGTGAGTCAATGTGCCGGTCAGTGTGAGTCAATGTGCCGGTCAGTGTGAGTCAAGGTGATTCAATGTGCCGGTCAGTGTGAGTCAAGGTGAGTCCATGTGCCGGTCAGTGTGAGTCAATGAGCCAGTCAGCCTGAGTCAATGTGCCGGTCAGTGTGAGTCAAGGTGAGTCCATGTGCCGGTCAGTGTGAGTCAAGGTGATTCAATGTGCCGGTCAGTGTGAGTCAAGGTGAGTCCATGTGCCGGTCAGTGTGAGTCAAGGTGAGTCAATTTGCCAGTCAAGGTGAGTCAATCTACCGGTCAGTTTGAGTCCATGTGCCGGTCAGTGTGAGTCAAGGTGAGTCCATGTGCCGGTCAGTGTGAGTCAATATGCCAGTCAGTGTGAGTCAGTTTGCAACCTTTCGGTTACTAGTCCATTGCTCTAACCACTAGGCTACCCTGCCGCCCCAAAATGTGCCGGTATGATTCAACAGAGGTAGCAGACTAAAAGAATGTTACTCAACGTAAAAGGTGTTTCTATGACTAGGCCCTACTGTAACCACATGTTGCAGAAGAAAGGTACAGCAACCACACAATTTAATCAGGCATAGAAATAGACTGAATAGACTGGGTTGTGAGGCAGTTCATCACTGATAATCATTGACAATAGAATACTATAGTATGTGAACATTTGGACTCATTGAAACATCTTCCACTGAAGTCATGTTGTCATTGTGTTTTGTAGGGAAGTGCCCGAGCCCCCTGAAGAACAGGGACTTTGTTACCATGAGATCGTGGCTTCCTCTGGGCAACGACTACCTGATCATCAACTACTCTGTCAAACACCCGGTATGTACCTTTCTCTACACACAATTTTGCATGGCTCGGAAATACTGCACAATGAAAAAGACAACCAGCACTCACAAAAGTATTTAAAAGAACAGTCTTTCTTTTATCAGCTGTCACAATGGACGAGTGGCCGGTCGTCATTTTCACACAAATAGGATTACTTTTGTGCTTCAGCACCCGAAGATGAATTTACTTCTCTGAAGTTGAGCATGTCTTCTAGTGAATGTTGTACAATAGACAGATGCTATGAGTGCTGTTTGGCAGACTCAGTAAGAAAGTCCTGCCAGAGGCCCTGTCTACTGTTGAAGTGGGGTCAACATCTCTTCATGCCTCTGTTGTGAAGTCTGGGTTGAAGTTTGGGTTGTTTAACGACAACAACAAAAAACTCTAAACATAATATGAACAGCTGATTGGTTCTTTTTTTGTATGGTAATTCAATAATGAATAATACTTTGATTTGATTGGTCTTATTTCAGCAATATCCACCCAAAAAGGACTATGTGAGAGCGGTGTCTCTGCTGACAGGATACCTGATTCAGTCCAACGAAGAAAACTCCTCCACTCTCTATTACCTGACGCAGGTCGATCCCAAAGGTAAAACCTTTTTTTAACTGGTTATATACAGTACGGTACGTTTTAAATGATCTACATAACATGTTTTTGGTGTTGACGGTACAGCTCTATGCTGGTCAACACCAGTCCTGGATACAGTGCATCGCTGTCATAGGGTGCTATGAGAAGACTGCTCTGTCTGTTTGTGTACATAACACCATTCCTGTGAGCTGAAAGTCCCCTAGCTTCACTTCACACTGAGGGAGTCCTGTTGAAACACCTCTGTGTACACAGACACAGCTCTTAGGGAGGAATCAGGTGAAGATCAAACGCAACAAGATTACGTTTCAGCAGTAACTTTTTTAAACCTATTAGGTGGATGATATGACCTGTGGCATATCCTTCCTATCCAAGATATTTAAGGTGCTTTTAACGGCCGTGTTTTAAAGAAGGCCATTACTGACAGAGAGTTTAACCATTTAAATGCTGACATTGCATCTGATTAAAGTGTGGAGAGACCGTTTCACTATTGTATACAGTATGTCTTCTCGTGCACCTTTTGTAAACCCAATGGCAGGGTGCAGCAGATCACCACATTGTCGACAGCTACTCTGTGTGCCACGTTGTCATTTAACAACAGTCTAGCCTCATTTCTGTCCTTGAGTGTGAAGAAACTCTATATCTACTGTATACTGTCCTTACTGTAAACCAGAGGTCCTGCATGAACTATATCTAATGTATACTGTCCTTACGGTAAACCAGAGGTCCTGCATGAACTATATCTAATGTATACTGTCCTTACTGTAAACCAGGGGACCTGCATGAACTATATCTAATGTATACTGTCCTTACTGTAAACCAGAGGTCCTGCATGAACTATATCTAATGTATATTGTCCTTACTGTAAACCAGAGGTCCTGCATGAACTATATCTAATGTATACTGTCCTTACGGTAAACCAGAGGTCCTGCATGAACTATATCTAATGTATACTGTCCTTACTGTAAACCAGAGGTCCTGCATGAACTATATCTACTGTATATTGTCCTTACTGTAAACCAGGGGACCTGCATGAACTATATCTAATGTATACTGTCCTTACGGTAAACCAGAGGTCCTGCATGAACTATATCTAATGTATACCGTCCTTACTGTAAACCAGAGGTCCTGCATGAACTATATCTCATGTATACTGTCCTTACTGTAAACCAGAGGTCCTGCATGAACTATATCTAATGTATACTGTCCTTACTGTAAACCAGAGGTCCTGCATGAACTATATTTACTGTATACTGTCCTTATTGTAAACCAGGGGTCCTGCATGAACTATATCTACTGTATACTGTCCTTACTGTAAACCAGAGGTCCTGCATGAACTATATCTACTGTATACTGTCCTTACTGTAAACCAGGGGACCTGCATGAACTATATCTACTGTATGCTGTCCTTACTGTAAACCAGAGGTATTGTATAAACTATATCTACTGTATACTGTCCTTACTGTAAACCAGATGTCATGCAGGAACTATGTTGTAAACCAGGGGTCGCACAGGAACTACTGTATAGCAATACTTCTGTTCTGTATACTGTCCTTACTGTAAACCAGGTGTCATGCAGGAACCATGTTGTAAACCAGGGGTCGCACAGGAACTAATGTATAGCAACACCTCTGTTCTGTATACTGTAAACCAGGGGTCCTGCAGGAACTATATCAACAGGAAGCAAGCAGTGTGTTTTATTAAAGCGAGAAAAACACCTTTTTTCATAGGTCTGCCTAATATAAATCATTTTTTTATTGGTGTTAAACTTTCATCAGGGTTCTCACAAGGCACTGAAATTCAAGTACTGGAGTCAAGTCCTGTGATATGACATTTTCTCAAGTTGGTACTTTAAAAGTATTTGAATTAAAATGAGAGGAGAACAGATAATGATCAAAATATGTTTCTGAAAAATATTATTTAAAAAAAAATTTGGTCTTGCGAATTCATTTCCAGGTAGACAACCAGAGTTGTATTTCCTCACGTTTCGCCCTGTGGTTGCCAGGAGAGCTTGCTCATTCCACACACACTGCCACTCAGCCAAGCAGGTACAGAACTGACTGATTAGGGGACGTCAAACGTCACATTGATAGCTAAAATCCCGGGAAAATCTAGATTCCTTTTATGTTTATGGAATATTTCAGGGATTTTTTACATTTCAATTCATGAAAACATGACCCTGAGGAAGCCACGGTGATGCCGAAACGGTGGTATATACCCATTCAATTGCTGGGAGTTTATACATGGAGTGTGAGACTTTCTTTATTTTGATAGTTGATAGTTTATTCGCCGTTAGTCAGCACCTCCACACAAACATTATTTTCTGGGTGTGCGTCAGCTCATGTTTTTGAAAACATGGGACCAACACTTTACATGTCGCGTTTTATATTTTTGTTCAGTATAGTTTACCACTACATCACTGGACCCAACCAACCCACACCGTATATGTTGCAAAAAATGTGTCAGACTTTGACATTGCGAGCACTGGTGAATCGGCCCTGAAGAGCCACATGATGGGGGGAAGACACGACGCTCCGTCCTGCTAACGCCAGTTCTACATTATGTTACTTGTTCTCTGCAACAGCCTCCAGAGCTGTTTTGCCAATGGCCTCGTTGACAGGTCGCCCGCGATATTCCGCTTTATCAAGCGGCAACCCTGCTCCTGTTCTGGTGGCCGTTCATGTGCTGTTTTCCTCACACAGCCCACCTGCCCTTCTCCCGCCGGCAACACACAAAGTTGCCAGTCGGACGTTAGGACGCTTTTTTCGTAGCTATTAATTAGTAGATTCCCTCATTGCCCAATAACAACACAGTCATTCAGCTGGAATTGTGTAGTAGTGTGAATAGGAAATGTTGGTTCATCAGTAGACATGTTCCAAAACTCTGCTCATCACTACTCAAATTACAACATCATCAGCACTGACTTACCACTTATGTAGTAAATAAGTAGTAAAACAATGTATTATTGAGTAGAACTTGTAAGGTAGTGATGAATACTAGGTGGGGGGTTTGTATGTTTTTATTTTCATGAGGTTTTTGCGATATACTGCCATCGGGTGGAAACTAGAAACAATTGAATTCTAAGAACTATTTCCAAATTGATAGTCCTTGAAAATATGTATTAGTGCTTGAAATAGTACTTGAAAGTCCTTGAATTTGACTTGCCACTGTCTGGACAGAAGCCTGAGAAGCCTGTTTTATGTTTTTGATTTGGACTGCAGGTTCCCTTCCCAAGTGGGTGGTGAATAGAGCGTCTCAGTTCGTAGCACCGAAGGTAATATTATCATTTTAATATTATTATTATTATCAATCTGTCTTGGTAATGTGCTATCTTCAAACCCGAGAAGTAGAGAGAGTGTGCCTAACAAAGCACAAGGGTGGCCTATATTATGTGATACCTTTGTCTCCATCTAGTGGTTTCGGGAAGTTAGTGCACTTCCCAAAGATGTTTTGACTTGTTTTGATTCCAAAATCACTATCAAGAATACCATGAAAGATAATACCATGGTGTTATAAGTGTTTATTACACATTTATAAACTATTTATAAACTAATTATTATTTTGTTTATTGCCTACTTATAAAACCCTTCAGAACTTGGCTGCAAGACAGCAGGTAGACTAGTGGTTAGAGTGTTGGACTAGTAACCAGCAGGTAGCCTAGTGGTTAGAGCATTGGACTAGTAACCAGCAGGTATTCTAGTGGTTAGAGCATTGGACTAGTAACCAGCAGGTATTCTAGTGGTTAGAGTGTTGGACTAGTAACCAGCAGGTAGCCTAGTGGTTAGAGCATTGGACTAGTAACCAGCAGGTATTCTAGTGGTTAGAGTGTTGGACTAGTAACCAGCAGGGTAGCCTAGTGGTTAGAGCATTGGACTAGTAACCAGCAGGTATTCTAGTGGTTAGAGTGTTGGACTAGTAACCAGCAGGTAGACTAGTGGTTAGAGTATTGGACTAGTAACCAGCAGGTAGCCTAGTGGTTAGAGCATTGGACTAGTAACCAGCAGGTATTCTAGTGGTTAGAGCATTGGACTAGTAACCAGCAGGTATTCTAGTGGTTAGAGTGTTGGACTAGTAACCAGCAGGTAGCCTAGTGGTTAGAGCATTGGACTAGTAACCAGCAGGTAGCCTAGTGGTTAGAGTGTTGGACTAGTAACCAGCAGGGTAGCCTAGTGGTTAGAGTGTTTGGCCAGTAACCAGCAGGTAGCCTAGTGGTTAGAGTGTTGGGCTAGTAACCAGTAGGTAACCTAGTGGTTAGAGCGTTGGACTAGTAACCAGCAGGTAGCCTAGTGGTTAGAGCATTTGGACAGTAACCAGCAGGTAGCCTAGTGGTTAGAGTGTTTGGCCAGTAAGCGAAAGGTTTCTAGATCGAATCCCTGAGTTGACAAGGTAAACATCTGTCCTCCTGCCCCTGAACAAGGCAGTTAACCCACTGTTCCCTGGTATGCTGTCATTGTAAATAAGAATTTGTTCTTTATTTAACTAGGCAAGTGAGTTAAGGTTAAATTTAAAAAAGGCTTATCTGAGAGGCTCATAACTAACACATTAATTTAGAATCTGAATATTTGTGCTCCTTCCCTCTAGGCCATGAAGAAGATCTACAAGGCCTGTCAGAAGTATCCAGAGTGGAAGAGGAAGCACAACCCTAACCTGAAGCCCTGGATTTATCCCGAGCAGAACACCTTACCGTGTATTAACGTGTCTGACCTTGTACTACAGAGAGCCGACTCACTGGAGAACATTGATGAGAGCCGCCTGACGGAGGAGAAACAAGCACAACATCACAGCGATGACGAAGAGACCTAGGCTAACTCTGAGTGAAGACACTGTTTGTATATAATTGTGTGGCTGTGTTTTCAAAATGGCACCCTATTCCCTATAAAATCACGGTAATAAAAAAAATAGAAGTGTATTACATTTGTGCAGGGCCCATAAGACTCTGGTCAAAAGTAGTGAACTATATAGGAAATAGGGTGCAATTTGGGACACACCCTCTGTGTTGGGTTTGGTGTGTGTGTGTGTTTCCGTGTGAGTGTGTGTGTGTGTGTGTGTGTGTGTGTGTGTGTGTGTGTGTGTGTGTGTGTGTGTGTGTGTGTGTGTGTGTACAGTACAAATATGTAAATGTACATGTATGATTTACTATAATTTGGATCTGCAACTTTTGTCTTGTTGCATTTAGTTGGTAATTGATCTATAACTTATTGAATCAGAGGGGTTTAACAGGGTATTTTCATATAGGAAAAAAATAGACAACGTATGCACGGTGCTATCCTTCAATTAAATGGTATAATATCGAATTTATGATAATACTGTAAAAATGTGTCTATTTCAAAACAAATTTCAAGACAATATTTAAATATTTCAAGACCCTAACATGTTTTTTAAACGTTTTTTTCATATTCATGTTTGATTCGACTTCAGCTTTCATTTGAAGTGTTATACAATAGCCATTGCCAATAGAGAAAATAGCCTATCATGCAGCCTACTTACTACAGTATATTTCCTGGTATCTAGTGCCTCCCAGTGGCAGTAATAGGTCATAACATTTCCTCATCGCCCAGTGTTTGGAAGCCGTGAGCATTTAGAACAGTGTTTCACGAACTCGGTGCACGTTTTGGTTTGTGCCCATAGCACTACACAGCTGATTTAAATAATCAACTAATCATCCAGCATTGATCATTTGATTCACCTGTGTAGTGCAAGGGCAAAAACAAAAACGTGCACCGAGTTTCGGGGAAAACGCTGGGTTAGAACAATGGAATGTTGTCAGTTTGTTAGGAAGTGAATTAGCATAATGCACCAAGACAAGTGTGCTTTTGTACAGTGAATGGCCCACTGAGACTCCTAATGACAGTCACAGGGGAGGAGAGATGGCAGCATAACAACGCCCGAGGGAATTTAAAAAACTCCTGTCTGACCCTTAAAAGGAATGATTATAATCTGTTATAGCTTGTTATAACCGTTGGGGTCATAAAACTGTTAAACGGTCATTACCTCAGTTATACGTTGGTCGTTGGTCCTGACTGAATTTCAAACATTTTGTCTTTCTGCATAAAGTTATCATTAGTGATGCAGTTTTACTTCAATTCTAACGGTCTTTTGGTAGGATTTTCAGACATGTTTCCAAAATGGAGAGACATCATGTTCATAGCAACGCACATGTTAAATAAAGAGATGTTGACTCCTGATTTTAAGACCTTCGCGGCTGATGCTCTTGATTCCTAATCATCATTTCCAAGTACAAGTTCCCATTTTAACTGCAATGTTTGTTTTTCTCCGTCGATAAGGAACGTTTATGTGTGACTGTATCCCTTTTCAGACTTAAAAATGCAGCTGGGGGCCAATCCTCAGAATCTGTATTGTCTCAGGCACTTCCTGTTTCCCCAAGGCTACTTCCTGTCCCATTTCCTGTCCGCATCAGTCAGATTGTTTTTGAGGGAAAGGAAACTCCACTGTTGTCTAGATTTCTCACACAACACAAAAGCTTCTCTTTGATTGTAGAACGCAAAGTTCATTGCTTTGTCTCGTATTAAAGATGTCTTTCATTTTGAGTGATCTTTGAGAATTAAAGAGTGTGATGTTAGTTACACTCATGATCTCCTAAGATCATCCATTTATTATCCATAATCTGAGCTGCCTTTGATTTTTGAATAACAATGTGTGTGATTCATGATAGCCTTGGACCTTGAACTAATGTGAAAAATGTGTAATATACGTGTGTGTGTCAGGCAGGGTGGGGGTGGGGGGTTTGAGGAAAATCCAGGACCACATCTTGATTACACCTGAACATCCACATTTTTTTTTGTAGTTATTTATAATGTTGATCTCTCATCAGGTTGTTTGGGTCTATTGTATCAGTAGTCCTATTGAACCCCACATCACATGGTCTATTGTATCAGTAGTCCTATTGAACCCCACATCACATGGTCTATTGTATCAGTAGTCCTATTGAACCCCACATCACATGGTCTATTGTATCAGTAGTCCTATTGAAGCCCACATCACATGACCTATTGTATCAGTAGTCCTATTGAACCCCACATTATAGTACCCTTTTGCACCCATGCACCTAACTAAAACTAACCTAGCTAAAGCTACCCTAACCTAACTAAACCTAACCTAACTAAAGCTACCCTAACCTAACTAAACCTAACCTAACTAAAGCTACCCTAACCTAACTAAACCTAACCTAACTAAACCTAACCTAACTAAAGCTACCCTAACCTAACTAAAGCTACCCTAACTAAACCTAACCTAACTAAAGCTACCCTAACCTAACTAAAGTTGCCCTAACCTAACTAAACCCAACCTAACTAAAGCTACCCTACCCTAACATGACTAAACCTAACCTAACTAAAGCTACCCTAACCTAACTAAACCCAACCTAACTAAAGCTACCCTAACCTAACTAAACCCAACCTAACTAAAGCTACCCTACCCTAACATAACTAAACCTAACCTAACTAAAGTTGCCCTAACCTAACTAAACCCAACCTAACTAAAGCTACCCTACCCTAACCTAACTAAACCCAACCTAACTAAAGCTACCCTAACTAAACCTAACCTAACTAAAGCTACCCTAACCTAACTAAAGCTACCCTAACTAAACCTAACCTAACTAAATGCACACTAAAATGTAGCCTACACATTGAACATACTGTGTCGTTTTTTTGTTATTTTGTAGGCAATAGGGAATGTTTTTAAAACAAGTGGATAAATTGAATTAAATTAAATGACCTGATTGCAAGGTGTCCATTCTTTAACAGTAGGCCTATTCCGTTTCTTAAATGTCTTGCGCAAAGCAATGTAGTGGACTCAAAATATTGCATTTATGTCTATGAATTACCAGTATGTGCAACTTTGAAGTGGGCGGATAATGAGTTTGAACGGGGAAAAATGTCGGCTAAACACCACTACCGCCCTCCCCTTTAATTAAGATCTCCTTGATACTCTGTGGAGTAAACTCACTCACCATTGCAAGAAAGTTGCCGACAAGGACAATGCTTCTTCTGCTGCCCAAGTCATGAGCGGTCCCCGTCACAACGGAAAAACCGAAGGATTCAAGTGTTTAGATGTTGCATTGAGAAAACAACCACGGACATCGAAACACAGCAGAAGGTAAAACGGGATTATTATAATATTTAGACGGATAGATTCCAACGTTTCAGTGATCATCTGGAGCTCACGCTGTGTATCGGCGACATCCAGCTAACAGGAGATTTTATGGAGCGCACTTCTTCCATACTATAGGGCTAATATTGTATTTTTCACAGTAACTGGGTGAATAATGAGAGAATGTCATTATAATTTACTTGTAGAGTTGTGTGTTGGCCGACCGCAGAATAATCAATTCGATTCTGTGTAATGATTTATTTTACATTTTAAATATATATATTACCATGTTTAAGAATTGCCAATCTCATGACATCGCATGGGCTTGGAATGTGAGCCTATTGTAACATTTCACCCATTATACAGTCACCTGTCTGTTTCGCTGTAAACTAATGTTTTACAGACACCCCACCCCGTTGTAGATTTGCTAGGGGCACATCCCACCCTCCTCTTCGCATTGAGTGGATTTTGGGGTCTTGGAACCTGTCAGTTATAGCGTTTCACAATAGAAACCTGATTTGAATCAATAGCAGCCTTGAACATATGTTCAGTTAGTTATTAGATAGTGCAGCAGCAGCGACAGAGAAACACAAGTTAAAAAATTATCACTGGAATTTCCCATTTAAAATGCTTCCCAATTTTAGCTCTGTTTTTAGGATTGTGGAGAGGTGAGATTATTCATTTACATGAAAATGGCTGAATGTTAAGTTGTTCGGGTGTCAGTGTCACTTGTAAGCAAGGCCCAGATGATCGTTCCTCTACAGTCACACTGTATACAGTGTCTCCGTCTTTGGTCATTAGATGGGTTTTGTGTGATGCACAACGTTACACGGTCCAGAAGCATTGACCTTCAGAGGCCTGTCTATCTGTCTATAGATGAAGACCACAGCCATCGTTATCTGAGTTATTATATGTGACGCAGTATAAAGTAGCATAGATTTGTAACAGAGTTTCACGTGTAATTCACACTACGGATCAACAAACTACTACTGTAGCTCCACTTACTTTTAATATTCAACACGTTTCCAAACCACAAAGAGTTCACGTTAAATTCACTTTGCTCTTCTGTCTAAAATCCAAATGAAACACAGACAGCCTATTTACTTGTGTTGTGTTTCAGTGATGTCGGGTGCATTGTGTTAAACAACCATAATGTATTTTTTTTAATTTATTTTTTTACAGTGATTCATAACAACACCCATGTTGCTGGGATTATACCCTCCATTTTGAGGATAATTTCACCAACTCATTTGGGAAGGATAGACAGACAGACAGTAAAGAAAAGTACTGTACAGTAAAGTTTCAGTACAGTAGAGCACACTACAGTACAGTATAATGTACTGTATTGTACTGAATTCCACTCTACTGATCTCTACTGTTAATGTCCAAACTTGTGAAACATCGATGTCTATGATTGGTTCAGATTTGGTCTGGTCCGGACCAGACAAATGTGTTCTTGTTTGGGGGCGGAGCTCATTAGAATAATAGTCCGTGTGTAGAATTATACCCAAATATGCAAAATAAGGATATTGCGTATTTCTATCTTTGTGTACTTTATTCAGGATATATCACCCTGAAGATAATCATATTCATAATTATGCATTTTTGTATAATACAGGTCAGGGAACCATGATGTAATTCTGTTACCGTAATTCCGTTACCAGATGTAAATCCACTTCACTTACTGTAGTTCAACAACAACAAATATCTATATATTTTTTTAACTCGAGGTGTCATGACATAGCTGACACCCCCATTCTTTCTCCAGACATCTTTGAATCTTAATTCGGAGCAGTTATTTTGAGTTTTTGGAAAACGTGGTCACAAAAAAAAAAACTGAGGGAGATTTTACTGTAATTCTGTTACCAAACTTTGCATCTGCACAGATCTTCCAGTAAATGGGTTTTTGTGACATTTTCTGTGTAAATTATTCAAAGTAAACATTGAAATCAATATTTTTTTGGTTTGGCATACACTAACTACCATTCAACAGTTTGGGGTCACTTAGAAACTACCTTGTTTTTGAAAGAAAAGCACCCCCTCTATTTAAAATAACATCAAATTGAACATAAATACAGTGTAGACATTTTTAATGTTGTAAATGACTATTGTAGCTGGAAAGGGCAGCTTTTTTTAATGGAATATCTACATAGGCGTACAGAGGCCCATTATCTGCAACCATCACTCCTGTGTTCCAATGGAACGTGGTGTTAGCTAATCCCAGTTTATCATTTTAAAAGGCTAATTGATCATTAGAAAACCCGTTTGCAATTGTTAGCACAGCTGAAAACTGTTGTTGTCCTGATTTTAAAGAAGCAATAAAACTGTCCTTTTTTAGACTAGTTGAGTATCTGGAGCATCAGCATTTGTGGATTCGATTACAGGCTCAAAATGGCCAGAAACAAAGACCTTTCTTCTGAAACTCGTCAGTCTATTCTTGTTCTGAGAAATGAGGCTATTAAATGCGAGAAATTGCCAAGAAACTGAAGATCTTGTACAACGCTGTGTACTACTCCCTTCACAGAACAGCACAAACTGTCTCTAACCAGAATAGAAAGAGGAGTGGGAGGCCCCGGTGCACAACTGGGCAAGAGAACAAGTACATTTGTGTCTAGTTTGAGAAACAGACTAGAGGTCAACCGATTAATCGGAATGGCCAATTAATTAGGGCCGATTTCAAGTTTTCAAAACAATCGGAAATCGGTATTTTTGGGCACCGATTTGCAGAATTATTTATTTATTTAAATTATTTTTTGATATACCTTTATTTAACTAGGCAAGTCAGTTAAGAACACATTCTTATTTTCAATGACGGCCTAGGAACGGTGGGTTAACTGCCTCGTTCAGGGGCACAACGACAGATTTTCACCTTGTCAGCTCAGGGATCCAATCTTGCAACCTTACAGTTAACTAGTCAAACGCAATAATGACCTGCCTCTCTCTCGTTGCACTCCACAAGGAGACTGCCTGTTACGCGAATTCAGTAAGCCAAGGTAAGTTGCTAGCTTGCATTGAACTTATCTTATAAAAAACAATCATAATCACTAGTTAACTACACATGGTTGATGATATTACTAGATATTATATTGTGTGTCCTGCGTTGCATATAATCTGACTGAGCATACAAGCATACAAGTATCTAAGTATCTGACTGAGCGGTGGTAGGCAGAAGCAGGCGCGTAAACATTCATTCAAACAGCACTTTCGTGTGTTTTGCCAGCAGCTCTTCGTTGTGCATCAAGCATTGCGCTGTTTATGACTTCAAGTCTATCAACTCCTGAGATGAGGCTGGTGTAACCGAAGTGAAATGGCTAGCTAGTTAGCGCGCGCTAATAGCATTTCAAACTTCACTCGCCCTGAGCCTTGGGGTGGTTGTTTCCCTTGCTCTGCATGGGTAACGCTGCTTCGGTGGTGGCTGTTGTCGTTGTGTTGCTGGTTCGAGCCCAGGGAGAAGCGAGGAGAGGGACAGAAGCTATACTGTTACACTGGCAATACTAAAGTGCCTATAAGAACATCTAATAGTCAAAGGTTAATGAAATACAAATGGTATAGAGGGGAATAGTTATAATTCCTATAATAACTACAACCTAAAACTTCTTACCTGGGAATATTGAAGACTCATGTTAAAAGGAACCACCAGCTTTCATATGTTCTCATGTTCTGAGCAAGGAACTGAAACGTTAGCTTTCTTACATGGCACATATTGTACTTTTACTTTCTTCTCCAACACTGTGTTTTTGCATTATTTAAACCAAATTGAACATGTTTCATTATTTATTTGAGGCTAAATTGATTTTATTGATGTATTCTATTAAGTTAAAATAAGTGTTCATTCAGTATTGCTGTAATTGTCATTATTACAAATAAATGAAATAAAAATTGGCCGATTTTAATTGGTATAGGCTTTTTTGGTCCTCCAAACAATCTGTATCGGTGTTGAAAAATCATAATCGGTCGACCTCTAAAACAGACGCATCACAAATCCTCAACTGGCAGCATCATTAAATAGTACCCACAAAACACCAGTCTCAGCGTCAACAGTGAAGAGGCGACTCCGGGACGCTGGTCTTCTAGGCAGAGTTGCAAAGAAAAAGCCATATCTCAGACTGGCCGATAAAAAGTAAGTGAACCATCTGTCAAGCATGGTGGAGGCAATGTGATGGTCTGGGGGTGCTTTGGTGGTAAAGTGGGAGATTTGTACAGGGTAAACGTACAGGCTATCACTCTATTTTGCAACACCATGCCATACCCTGTGGACGGTGCTTAATTGAAGCCAATTTCCTCCTACAACAGGAGAATGTCCCAAAGCACAGCTCCAAACTATGCAAGAACTATTTAGGGAAGAAGCAGTCAGCTGGTATTCTGTCTACAATGGAGTGTCCAGCACAGTCACTGGATCTCAACCCTATTGAGCTGTTGTGGGAGCAGCTTGACCATCAGGATATATTAGAGTATGGGTGTCAAAGTCATTCTGCCCTGTGAGGGCACATTCTAATAATTAGAGGGAGAGAACAGGGGGATTTTTTGATCTTTGGACTGATTGTCATGTATCCTCAACCTCATTATCCTAAAGATCAAATGAATGATTGTCATGTATCCACTGTATGTACTATATAGTATGATTGGTGAATGGGGTCTGCGCCTGAAAGGGATACTTGGGCCTGTCCTAACAAAGGATAAGGTCATCCAGGTGTTCAGATCTATGTCTTGTACTGCCGTCTCCTCCTTCATAGAGTCGACAGGGAGGACACAGATAAACTCCTGATTGACTCTGTAATGACTTTCTGGCAGTTCCTCTGTTTTTTTTAACTTCTCTAAGTGGTGTTCAGATCTAACCATGTGTGGGTGTGTACAGAAGATGCTCCTTTCACACTGTCTGAATGTTGTTTCTCCCAAAGAAGAGGGACAGTGTGTGCTTGACTAAAACACTCTGTCAGAGAGAGAGAGAGAGAAGCACAAAATGGGACTGCCTGTACTGTCATCCAGGCAGCATGGCGGCCATAGCTAGCCTAGCGCAGAACAATGACATAATGTGTCTCACAATAGTGCTTCCCTGTTATTTATATATACAGCCTACCCCCAACAAGCTCAGCCAGCATCCTGTATGTATTCCAGAGGCCTGCGTGGGTCCTCCCTCCGTTTTAACAAGTGCTTTTACTACTTGTCCACTTCCGCTAATTGTTTGACTTGAAGAACCAGTGGAGAGTTGAAGTTGGGGACGTATCTGGAAGATTGTGTTTTGAATGGGTGCCTTCCACATTAATTTACAGGCATGTTGTATCTTTCTTTCATAATGTTGCCGAGTCCCTTTCCATGTAACTTCCTGTTTACCTAGGGTGATGTCATCGCGTAGACTAACGGTTAAGGGTTGCAGTACTGCTGCTGTTATTTACATTCAGACCGCTTGAACATTCCAGTGAATCGGCAGCGTAGCCTAGTGGTTAGAGCGTTGGACTAGGAAGGTTGCAAGTTCAAACCCCCGAGCTGGCAAGGTACAAATCTGTCGTTCTGCCCCTGAACAGGCAGTTAACCCGCTGTTCCTAGGCCGTCATTGAAAATAAGAATTTGTTCTTAACTGACTTGCCTAGTAAAATAAAGGTTTTAAAAAATCAATTACGTCCTCCTCAGTCTGTTATTTACATTCAGACCGCTTGAACATTCCAGTGAATCCATTACGTCCTCCTCAGTCTGTTATTTTCTCACCCACACTGCACTGAGACATGCTTGATTTTGCAAAACATGACTCAAAATAGACTTCTGCCAATCTCTCTAATGTAAGTGTTGCCAGGGACTGGATTTGTGGTCAGAACTCATGGTGCCTAGCTGTTAACAATTTAAGAACAAATGAACCCAGTAAGTCTCAGTTAATTTGTTCAGGTGCTTTTATGTGAAGCAATTCCAGTTGTACAAAAGCTAATGTCAGACAGAGAGACACCAACAAGCTCTGAGAAACGATTGTTTACAGACTCAGAGTCCTGAACAGGACAACTTGCAATAGAATAGAAGAAGACGGAAGGTCTCATTAAGACTGTTTTGTAGCTTCGCGTTGTCTTGGGTGAGACTTTATGAGGTCTGTAACAATGAAAGAGGGAAGGAAGTTTAGATTTGTGTGAATGACCAGAGACACTCGCCATCTGTCACTGTGTGTAAAAATGAGAAGCTGATTCATTGCATAATGCGTGGTGAGTTTGTACAATATTTTAAAGCCACACTTTGTGAAATGTGTCACCAGAAAAATGTAAACAGGGATTATGTTAGTTTTGAATGAAATCATTTCTTGATAAAGCTCATGTGAAATAGTAGGGGGCCATTTTGTTTAATTGTTCTCCCTCTTTCAGTACAGTGGCCTGACAAACTGATTTTATGGGAAATGAAAATAATTCAGCTGTCACAGTTTAGTGTCACGCTAACCTCTCCTAGCCCACAACATTCCACCCAAATCCAGATAGCTGATGTTCTGAAAGAGCTGCAAAATCTGGACCCCAACAAATCAGCTGGGCTAGACAATCTGGACCCTCTCTTTCTAAAATTGTCGGCCGCAATTCTTGCAAACCCTTTTACTAGCCTGTTCAACCACTCTTTCGTATTGTCTGAGATCCCTAAAGATTGGTAAGCTGCCGCGGTCATCCCCCTCTTCAAAGGGGGAGACACTCTAGACCCAAACTGTTACAGACCTATATCCATCCTGCCCTGCCTTTCTAAAGTCTTCGAAAGCCAAGTTAACAAACAGATCGCCGACCATTTCGAATTCCACCGTACCTTCTCCGCTATGCAATCTGGTTTCCGAGCTGGTCATGGGTGCACTGCAGTCACGCTCAAGGTACTAAACGACATCATAACCACCATCGATAAAAGACAGTACTGTGCAGCCGTCTTCATAGATCTGGCCAAGGCTTTCGACTCTGTCAATCACTGCATTCTTATCGGCAGACTCAACAGCCTTGTTTCTCAAAATGACTGCCTCGCCTGGTTCACCAACTACTTCTCAGATATAGTTCAGTGTGTCAAATCGGAGGGCCTGTTGTCCGGACCTCTGGCAGTCTCTATGGGGGTGCCACAGGGTTCAATTCTCGGGCCGACTCTTTTCTCTGTATACATCAATGATGTCGCTCTTGCTGCTGGTGATTCTTTGATCCACCTCTACGCAGACGACACCATTCTGTATACTTCTGGCCCTTTGGACATTCTATTAACAAACCTCCAGATGAACTTCAATGCCATACAACTCTCCTTCCGTGGCCTCCAACTGCTCTTAAATGCAAGTAAAACTAAATGCATGCTCTTCAACCAATCACTGCCCGCACCTGCCCGTCCATCCAGCATCACTACTCTGGACGGTTCTGACTTAGAATATGTGGACAACTACAAATACCTGGGTGTCTGGTTAGACTGTAAACTCTCCTTCCAGACTCACACTAATCATCTCCAATCCAAAATGAAATCTAGAATCGGCTTCCTATTTCGCAACAAAGCCTACTTCACTCATGCTGCCAAACACCCTGGTAAAACTGACTATCCTACCGATCCTTGACTTCAGCGATGTAATTTACAAAATAGCCTCAAACTCTACTCAGAAAGACTACATCCAGTTATCAACTTCAACTTCTCCTTTGGCTGCCTTTCCTTCCAGTTCTCTACTGCCAGTGACTGGAACGCATTGCAAAAATCACTGAAGCTGGAGACTCACATCTCCCTCACTAACTTTAAGCATCAGCTGTCAGAGCAGCTTACCGATCATTGCACCTGTACATTGCCCATCTGTAAATACCTCATCCCCATATTATTATTATTTTTGCACCCCAGTATCTCTATTTGCACATCTAGCACTCCAATGTTTAATTGCTAAATTGTAATTATTTCACCACTACAGCCTATTTATTGCCTTACCTCCTTAATCGTACTACATTTGCACACACTGTATATCAACTTTTCTATTGTGTTATTGACTATACGTTTGTATATTCCATGTGGAGGCCATGTGGCACTGCTTTGCTCCGTCTTGGACAGGTCGCAGTTAAATTTTTTATTTAAATTTGTACCTTTATTCAACGAGGCAAGTCAGTTAAGAACACATTCTTATTTTTAATGACGGCCTGGGAACTGTGGGTTAACTGCCTTGTTCAGTGGCAGAACGACAGATTTGTACCTTGTCAGCTCAGGGGTTTGAACTCGCAACCTTCCAGTTACTAGTCCAACGCTCTAACCACTAGGCTACCCTGTCGCTCAAGTTGTAAATGAGAACTTGTTCTCAACTGGCCTACCTTTTTAAATAAAGGTGAAATATATATATTTTTTGTCTTCAGTTTAGGGTCATCCTACCACCACTCCTAGCCCACGACACTCCACCGTCTTCACACTATCATGCCGACCCGAACCAAACAATGCTGGCTCAGATATGTTATTTTCACCCGGAACAGCTTGGTTTGGTTCGTCTCAGTAGTG
Source organism: Oncorhynchus tshawytscha (assembly GCF_018296145.1). Taxonomy (NCBI): domain Eukaryota; kingdom Metazoa; phylum Chordata; class Actinopteri; order Salmoniformes; family Salmonidae; genus Oncorhynchus; species Oncorhynchus tshawytscha. The sequence continues at coordinate 82,931,492 of NC_056436.1, read as the reverse complement.
TGAAAAGTCCTCAACACTCGACTCTTGCCTCTCCTCTCTCCTAGTGTCACAAGGCTTTGTTTATGGCCAGAGGACATGTTTAGGGAGAGGAATGGGTGGAAGAGGAAAGCAAGCAGCGTGGGTGGAGGGTGTGGTGGTGTGTCCTTTTTCTTCCTCCAGTGTTTAAGCGACAGCTGTATCCTGTGTTTTCTGGAGCATTGACAGAGCCCAGATCTCTAGCCCAGATAAAGACTATGGTTAGGGGAGAAGAGGAGAGAGATTTACAGGACCCGCAGTATGCAGGACCCGCAGTATGCAGGACCGCAATACGCAGGACCCGCAGTATGCAGGACCCGCAGTATGCAGGACCCGCAGTATGCAGGACCCGCAGTATGCAGGACCCGCAGTGTGCAGGACCCGCAGTATGCAGGAACCGCAGTATGCAGGAACCACAGTATGCAGGACCCACAGTATGCAGGACCCACAGTATGCAGGACCCACAGTATACAGGACCCACAGTATGCAGGACCCACAGTATACAGGACCCACAGTATGCAGGACCCGCAGTATACAGGACCCACAGTATGCAGGACCCACAGTATGCAGGACCCACAGTATACAGGACCCACAGTATGCAGGACCCGCAGTAAACAGGACCCACAGTATGCAGGACCCACAGTATACAGGACCCACAGTATGCAGGACCCGCAGTATACAGGACCCACAGTATGCAGGACCCACAGTATGCAGGACCCACAGTATACAGGACCCACAGTATACAGGACCCACAGTATGCAGGACCCACAGTATGCAGGACCCACAGTATACAGGACCCACAGTATACAGGACCCACAGTATACAGGACCCACAGTATACAGGACCCACAGTATACAGGACCCACAGTATACAGGACCCACAGTATGCAGGACCCACAGTATGCAGGACCCACAGTATGCAGGACCCACAGTATGCAGGACCCACAGTATGCAGGACCCACAGTATACAGGACCCTCAGTATACAGGACCCACAGTATACAGGACCCTCAGTATGGGTATATGTTATTTGAAACTGAGTAGCCGCTGTAAACACTCCCTATGAACAATATCTGGTGATGGAACAAAATGCTAAATCAGGTTTTTGGAGTCGGCGCTCATGATGATCCTTCATGATCTCAGTGATTGACTTCAGATCTCTCCTCTCCTGCTGAAGAAGACCAGTCTGAGAATGTCCATTTACCTCTTGAGTGGTTTCATATACAGTACCAGTCAAAAGTTTGGACACACCTACTCATTCAAGGGTTTTTATTTTTTACATTGTACAATAATAGTGAAGACATCAAAGCTATGACATAACACATATGGAATCATGTAGTAACCAAAAAAAGTGTTAATCAAATCAAAAATATATTTGAGATTCTTCAAAGTAGCCACTGTTTGCCTTGATGACAGCTTTGCACACTCTTGGCTTCTCTCAAACAGCTTCACTTGGAATGCTTTTCCAACAGTCTTGAAGGAGTTCCCACATATGCTGAGCACTTGTTGGCTGTTTTTCCTTCACTCTGCGGTCCAACTCATCCCAAACCATCTCAATTGCGTTGAGGTTGGGTGATTGTGGAGAACAGGTAATCTGATGCAGCACTCCATCACTTTCCTTCTTGGTCAAATAGCACTTACACAACCTGGAGTGTTTTGGGTCATTGTCCTGTTGGGAAAACAAATGATAGTCCCGCAAATGATAGTCCCGATTCACGCAGTCTCCTCTGAACAGTTGATGTTGAGATGTCTGTTACTTGAACTTGTATTTGGGCTGGTAATTCTAAGGAACGTATCCTCTGCAGCAGAGGTACTTTGAAGAATCTCAAATATTAAATATATTTTGATTTGTTTTAACACTTTGTTGGTTACTACATGATTCCATATGTGTTATTTCATAGTTTTGATGTCTTCACTATTGTTGTTCAATGTAGAAAATTTAAAAAATGAAGAGACCTTGAATGAGTAGGTATATGTCTAAACCTTTGACTGGTACTGTAATTCTACAACCCTCCCCCGGGCCATCACCACTTTGGCCTTGCATGGAGGGGACTATGAAGCACTGTTGCGGAGAAATAAACTACATGTAGTTGGGGCGGCAGCGTAGCCTAGTGGTTAGAGCGTTGGACTAGCAACTGAAAGGTTGTAAGATCAAATCCCTGAGCTGATGAGGTAAAAATCTGTCGTTCTGCCCCTGAAAAAGGCAGTTAAAACTGTTCCTAGGCCGTCATTGAAAATAAGAATTTGTTCTTAACTGACTTGCCTAAAGATAAAATAAACTAGTAATTAAGATTAATGTAGCAGTAGCTTGGTGGAACTAAATGTAAACGCTAACAATTTAATTACTTTACTACACTACTTTTTCTAGCAGAAAGAAAATGAAAAATGAGTGAAGTAGGCAAGAATTTACTTCATTTTCCGACATCAGATCTGCCCAATTCTCACTTAAAACTGTTTTTCTGCTCAATAGGCCAAATTACACATTTCGTTAACATCTGACGACAGAGTGATCTGTTCTTTCAATTTGTATTCTATGACGTTTTAGATATTATATTTTTTCACTAAGTAGTTTGGATGTGGTGAACTACTTTTTCAAAGTAACTTTAGTTATGTTTCTTCAGTGTAGCTGAACTTCTTCAAGTCTGAAGTAATTGGTAGCTTGGTAAACTTGGTTTTAAGACTGGTAGGAAGCCATACAAACACTGAGGAAGACGAAACAAAATCTTTGTTGTATTGTGCTGTAGGATGTTTCACCCTGAAAATCCCTCATTAGCCTTGTGTAGAGGGAGGAGAACACCATTGGCCTTGTGTAGAGGGAGGAGAACACCATTGGCCTTGTGTAGAGGGAGGAGAACACCATTGGCCTTGTGTAGAGGGAGGAGATTGGCCTTGGTAGAGGGAGGAGAGAGGGAGGAGAACACCATTGGCCTTGTGTAGAGGGAGGAGAACACCATTGGCCTTGTGAGAGGAGGAGAACACCATTGGCCTTGTGTAGAGGGAGGAGAACACCATTGGCCTTGTGTAGAGGGAGGAGAACACCATTGGCCTTGTGTAGAGGGAGGAGAACACCATTGGCCTTGTGTAGAGGGAGGAGAACACCATTGGCCTTGTGTAGAGTAGAGGGAGGAGAACACCATTGGCCTTGTGTAGAGGGAGGAGAACACCATTGGCCTTGTGTAGAGGGAGGAGAACACCATTGGCCTTGTGTAGAGGGAGGAGAACACCATTGGCCTTGTGTAGAGGGAGGAGAACACCATTGGCCTTGTGCCTTAGAGGGAGGAGAACACCATTGGCCTTGTGTAGAGGGAGGAGAACACCATTGGCCTTGTGTAGATTGGCCTTGGGAGGAGAACACCATTGGCCTTGTGTAGAGGGAGGAGAACACCATTGGCCTTGTGTAGAGGGAGGAGAACACCATTGGCCTTGTGTAGAGGGAGGAGAACACCATTGGCCTTGTGTAGAGGGAGGGGAGAACACCATTGGCCTTGTGTAGAGGGAGGAGAACACCATTGGCCTTGTGTAGAGGGAGGAGAACACCATTGGCCTTGTGTAGAGGGAGGAGAACACCATTGGCCTTGTGTAGAGGGAGGAGAACACCATTGGCCTTGTGTAGAGGGAGGAGAACACCATTGGCCTTGTGTAGAGGGAGGAGAACACCATTGGCCTTGTGTAGAGGGAGGAGAACACCATTGGCCTTGTGTAGAGGGAGGAGAACACCATTGGCCTTGTGTAGAGGGAGGAGAACACCATTGGCCTTGTGTAGAGGGAGGAGAACACCATTGGCCTTGTGTAGAGGGAGGAGAACACCATTGGCCTTGTGTAGAGGGAGGAGAACACCATTGGCCTTGTGTAGAGGGAGGAGAACACCATTGGCCTTGTGTAGAGGGAGGAGAACACCATTGGCCTTGTGTAGAGGGAGGAGAACACCATTGGCCTTGTGTAGAGGGAGGAGAACACCATTGGCCTTGTGTAGAGGGAGGAGAACACCATTGGCCTTGTGTAGAGGGAGGAGAACACCATTGGCCTTGTGTAGAGGGAGGAGAACACCATTGGCCTTGTGTAGAGGGAGGAGAACACCATTGGCCTTGTGTAGAGGGAGGAGACACCACCATTGGCCTTGTGTAGAGGGAGGAGAACACCATTGGCCTTGTGTAGAGGGAACACCATTGGCCTTGTGTAGAGGGAAGAACACCATTGGCCTTGTGTAGAGGGAGGAGAACACCATTGGCCTTGTGTAGAGGGAGGAGAACACCATTGGCCTTGTGTAGAGGGAGGAGAACACCATTGGCCTTGTGTAGAGGGAGGAGAACACCATTGGCCTTGTGTAGAGGGAGGAGAACACCATTGGCCTTGTGTAGAGGGAGGAGAACACCATTGGCCTTGTGTAGAGGGAGGAGAACACCATTGGCCTTGTGTAGAGGGAGGAGAACACCATTGGCCTTGTGTAGAGGGAGGAGAACACCATTGGCCTTGTGTAGAGGGAGGAGAACACCATTGGCCTTGTGTAGAGGGAGGAGAACACCATTGGCCTTGTGTAGAGGGAGGAGAACACCATTGGCCTTGTGTAGAGGGAGGAGAACACCATTGGCCTTGTGTAGAGGGAGGAGAACACCATTGGCCTTGTGTAGAGGGAGGAGAACACCATTGGCCTTGTGTAGAGGGAGGAGAACACCATTGGCCTTGTGTAGAGGGAGGAGAACACCATTGGCCTTGTGTAGAGGGAGGAGAACACCATTGGCCTTGTGTAGATTGGCCTTGGGAGGAGAACACCATTGGCCTTGTGTAGAGGGAGGAGAACACCATTGGCCTTGTGTAGAGGAGGAGGAGAACACCATTGGCCTTGTGTAGAGGGAGGAGAACACCATTGGCCTTGTGTAGAGGGAGGAGAACACCATTGGCCTTGTGTAGAGGGAGGAGAACACCATTGGCCTTGTGTAGAGGGAGGAGAACACCATTGGCCTTGTGTAGAGGGAGGAGAACACCATTGGCCTTGTGTAGAGGGAGGAGAACACCATTGGCCTTGTGTAGAGGGAGGAGAACACCATTGGCCTTGTGTAGAGGGAGGAGAACACCATTGGCCTTGTGTAGAGGGAGGAGAACACCATTGGCCTTGTGTAGAGGGAGGAGAACACCATTGGCCTTGTGTAGAGGGAGGAGAACACCATTGGCCTTGTGTAGAGGGAGGAGAACACCATTGGCCTTGTGTAGAGGGAGGAGAACACCATTGGCCTTGTGTAGAGGGGAGGAGAACACCATTGGCCTTGTGTAGAGGGAGGAGAACACCATTGGCCTTGTGTAGAGGGAGGAGAACACCATTGGCCTTGTGTAGAGGGAGGAGAACACCATTGGCCTTGTGTAGAGGGAGGAGAACACCATTGGCCTTGTGTAGAGGGAGGAGAACACCATTGGCCTTGTGTAGAGGGAGGAGAACACCATTGGCCTTGTGTAGAGGGAGGAGAACACCATTGGCCTTGTGTAGAGGGAGGAGAACACCATTGGCCTTGTGTAGAGGGAGGAGAACACTCACTTCATTGCTCATCTCTGAAGACCAACATCCTGTATTTATTATGGATCCCCATTAGTTCCTGCCAAGGTAGCAGCTACTCTTCCTGGGGTTTATTATGGATCCCCATTAGTTCCTGCCAAGGAAGCAGCTACTCTTCCTGGGGTCTATTATGGATCCCCATTAGTTCCTGCCAAGGCAGCAGCTACTCTTCCTCTGGGTTCCAGCAAAAAATGTATTTCTTTTATTTTTATTTCACCTTTATTTAACCAGGTAGGCTAGTTGAGAACAAGTACTCATTTACAACTGCGACCTGGCCAAGATAAAGCATAGCAGTGTGAACAGACAACAACACAGTTACACATGGAGTAAACAATAAACAAGTCAATAACATAGTAGAAAAAGAAAAAAAAAGAGTCTATATACATTGTGTGCAAAAGGCATGAGGAGGTAAGTGAATAATTACAATTTTGGAGATTAACACTGGAGTGATAAATGATCAGATGGTCATGTGCAGGTAGAGATACTGGTGTGCAAAAGAGCTATTTACCAATAGACTATGTACAGCTGCAGCGAACAGCTGCTCAGATAGCAGATGTTTAAAGTTGGTGAAGGAGATAAAAGTCTCCAACTTCAGCTAATTTTGCAATTCGTTCCAGTCACAGGCAGCAGAGAACTGGAAGGAAAGGCGACCAAATGGGGTGTTTGCTTTAGGGATGATCAGTGAGATACACCTGCTGGAGCGCGTGCTACGGGTGGGTGTTACCATCGTGACCATTGAACTGAGATAATGCGGAGCTTTACCTAGCATGGACTTGTAGATGACCTGGAGCCAGTGGGTCTGGCGACGAATATGTAGCGATGGCCAGCCGACTAGAGCATGCAGGTCGCAGTGGTGGGTGGTATAAGGTGCTTTAGTAACAAAACGGATGGCACTGTGATAAACTGCATCCAATTTGCTGAGTAGAGTATTGGAAGCTATTTTGTAGATGACATTGCCGAAGTCGAGGATCTGTAGGATAGTCAGTTTTACTAGGGTAAGTTTGGCGGCGTGAGTGAAGGAGGCTTTGTTGCGGAATAGAAAGCTGATGCTAGATTTGATTTTAGATTGGAGATGTTTGATATGAGTCTGGAAGGAGAGTTTACAGTCTAGCCAGACACCTAGGTACTTATAGATGTCCACATATTCTAGGTCGGAACCATCCAGGGTGTTGATGCTAGTCGGGCGTGCAGGTGCAGGCAGCGAACGGTTGAAAAGCATGCATTTGGTTTTACTAGCGTTTAAGAGCAGTTGGAGGCCACGGAAGGAGTGTTGTATGGCATTGAAGCTTGTTTGGAGGTTAGATAGCACAGTGTCCAAGGAAGGGCCAGAAGTATACAGAATGGTGTCGTCTGCGTAGAGGTGGATCAAAGAATCACAAGCAGCAAGAGCAACATCATTGATATATATATATATATATATATATATATACAGAGAAAAGAGTCGGCCCGAGAATTGAACCCTGTGGCACCCCCATAGAGACTGCCAGAGGACCGGACAACATGCCCTCCGATTTGACACACTGAACTCTGTCTGCAAAGTAGTTGGTGAACCAGGCAGAGCAGTCATCCGAAAAACCGAGGCTACTGAGTCTGCCGATAAGAATATAGTGATTGACAGAGTCGAAAGCCTTGGCCAGGTCGATGAAGACGGCTGCACAGTACTGTCTTTTATCGATGGCGGTTATGATATCGTTTAGTACCTTGAGCGTGGCTGAGGTGCACCCGTGACTGGCTCGGAAACCAGATTGCACAGCGGAGAAGGTACGGTGGGATTCGAGATGGTCAGTGAGATGGTCAGCTGATTTGTACAGGTCCAGGTCTTGCAGCTCTTTCAGAACATCTGCTATCTGGATTTGGGTAAAGGAGAAGCTGGGGAGTGGGGGTGGAGCTGTTGGCCGAGGTTGGAGTAGCCAGGAGGAAGGCATAGCCAGCCGTTGAGAAATGCTTGAAGTTTTGAATGGTTTTCGAGCCTCAGTATCATGGATTTATCCATTGATTTATCAGTGGTGACCGTGTTACCTAGCCTCTGTGCAGTGGGCAGCTGGGAGGAGGTGCTCTTGATCTCCATGGACTTTACAGTGTCCCAGAACTTTTTGGAGTTAGAGCTACAGGATGCAAATTTCTGCTTGAAAAAGCTGGCCTTTGCTTTCCTGACTGACTGCGTGTATTGGTTCCTGACTTCCCTGAACAGTTGCATATCGCGGGGACTATTCGATGCTATTGCAGTCCGCCACAGGATGTTTTTGTGCTGGTCGAGGGCAGTCAGGTCTGGAGTGAACCAAGGGCTATATCTGTTCTTAGTTCTGCATTTTATGAACGGAGCATGCTTATCTAAGATGGTGAGGAAGTTACTTTTAAAGAATGACCAGGCATCTTCAACTGACGGGATGAGGTCAATATCCTTCCAGGATACCCGGGCCAGGTCGATTAGAAAGGCCTGCTCGCAGAAGTGTTTTAGGGAGTGTTTGACAGTGATGAGGGGTGGTCGTTTGAATGCGGACCCATAGCGGATACAGGCAATGAGGCAGTGATCGCTGAGATCCTGGTTGAAGACAGTAGAGGTGTATTTGGAGGGCCAGTTGGTCAGGATAACGTCTATGAGGGTGCCCTTGTTTACAGATTTAGGGTTGTACCTGGTGGGTTCCTTGATGATTTGTGTGAGATTGAGGGCATCTAGCTTAGATTGTAGGACTGCAGGGGTGTTAAGCATATCCCAGTTTCGGTCACCTAACAGAACAAACTCTGAAGCTAGATGGGGGGCGATCAATTCACAAATGGTGTCCAGGGCACAGCTGGGAGCTGAGGGGGGTCGGTAGCAGGCGGCAACAGTGAGAGACTTATTTCTGGAGAGAGACATTTTTAAAATTAGTAGTTCGAATTGTTTGGGTATGGACCTGGAAAGTATGACATTACTTTGCAGGCTATCTCTGCAGTAGACTGCAACTCCTCCCCCTTTGGCAGTTCTATCTTGACGGAAAATGTTATAGCTGGGTATGGAAATCTCAGAATTGTTGGTGGCCTTCCTAAACCAGGATTCAGACACAGCAAGGACATCAGGGTTAGCAGACTGTGCTAAAGCAGTGAGTAAATCAAACTTCGAGAGGAGGCTTCTGATGTTAACGTGCATGAACCCAAGGCATTTTTGATCACAGAAGTCAACAAATGAGGGTGCCTGGGGACATGCAGGGCCTGGGTTTACCTCCACATCACCCGCGGAACAGAGGAGGAGTAGTATGAGGGTGCGGCTAAAGGCTATCAAAACTGGTCGCCTAGAGCTTTGGGGACAAACAATAAAAGGAGTAAATAAAGGAATAAAATGAAGGCAGTTCTCATACAATTTTAAAAACATAACAATACATTCAGAGATTTTACAACACACTGTGTGCCCTCGGGCCCCTACTCCACTACTACCACATATCTACAGTACTAAATACATGTGTGTATGTATGGACCTGTGTGTGTGTCTCTTCACAATACCCGCTGTTCCATAAGGTGTATTTTTATCCTTTTTTGTTATGTGTTTTATCTAATCTTACAACTTGCTATTTTACTTGAAGTGGAATAGAGTTCTGTGTAGTACTGTGCGCCTCCGATAGTCTGTTCTGGACTTGGGGACTGTAAAAAGAGACCTCTTGTGGCATGTCTTGTGGGGTATGCATGGGTGTTCTAGCTGTGCGCCTGCAGCTCAAACAGACAGCATTCAACACATCACTTCCTCTGTTATGACTTGCATTCAACAACCAAAGCAGAAGTTGTGGTCTTGGTGTTACATTGGTATGTCACACATCCCTTTTTTGTTGTTGGTAGTTTTAATGTGGTACAGTAGTTTTCATCTGGTGAAATTGATAGATAGCATCTACTGCATGTTAATAATGATGTCAGGCTGCCCACTACAGTTCTGAAACAGCATGTTGCCCTTCCATCCCGGGCCAGGTATTTATCTGAATGCCTTCTGCAGTGGGAAGTGGGATGGGAGGGACAATATCCTCTCACCCATCTCCCGCCCTCCCTCAGGTCACACGTTATCAGTCCTTTTCATAGGTTTCCTGCCTCTCTGCGCTCAGCACCAGACCTGGGTTCAAAGTCTATTTTTAAAAAATGAATTTGAAATACTTCATCTGTACTTGATTGAGATTGACTGACTGGCTAAATGGACCAGGAAAACAGTCCCAAAACTGTAAACTCTGTCCATCTGGTTCTCGAAGCAGGCTAGAGAAAATGCTCAACGTAGTTAAAAGATTTCAAATAGTATTTGAACCCAGGTCTGCTCTCAGCACACAACCGGAGTCCTGTGTTTCTCTGTGTGTATCAGTGGGCTGGAGGCAAAGGTTAACCTACAGAGTGGAGACCGAGGAAGAGAAGGACGTGACTCAGACCCATTTCAGCAGCTTTCCTCCCATTCCCCTGCGGCCTTCCTACATGCTGAAGGACTAGTTCTCCTTCCTCACTGTTTAAGGGTTAGATATCACCCTTTTTCACACTATTGTGTCAAACCCAAACCTGACTGGATGCATAACATGGCCAGCCGAGTACAGCTCTGCTCGGCACGGCTTGGCTCAGTAGTGTGTAAATGATACGAGTATGGCTGCCATCGGACTGTACTCTACTTGTTAAAGTAGAACTACACTTTAGTTCAAAGAGTTCCTACAGCCAACTGTAGTTCTGTAGGAAGACTTTACATTCTGATCTGGTGCCCATAACTAATTAAATACGATCTGTCTTAATCTGTCCAAGGGTTTCATTAAAATACTATTATCTATCTTAAACTCATATTAGAATGTGTGTGATGTGTTGTGCTGTGTGCCTCCCCCTCACGAGGCTGGCAAACTGCCCCAGTCAGCCTTGAGATTCTCTTTAGTTCTGACTGGGTTCTCAAGCTGAGTCACCCACAGGGACACCCACTCCAAACCTGGGTCCAAATACTATTTTAAATCTTTGCAAATACTTTATCTGTGCTTGATTGAGCATGTTTAGCGTAATAAACCAATAGAATAGTCCCATAACTGCAAACCCTACCCATTATGGGACTCCAGGCAGGCTAGAGCAAATGGTCAAGGTATTTGAACGATTTCAAATAGTATTTGAACCCAGATCTAACACACACACCAGCCAGGGAAAAGTAGCCATTAGAACAACGCATTCCAAGCTTTCTCAGGGAGTGTTTCTATCGAGGCTTTGAAAGAGCCCTGACACACCTCTCCCTAGCTGCAGGCTGTTGTATCCCTGGATACTCTATTTCTCCATTCATTTCTATAACTTATTATTGAATTCATGTTGAATAAAAACACACTTGAAATGGTGCCTTGTCGTCAATTAAATGGTACACACCTTCAATAGAATTCAAAATTCATCAAATAATTGCAGTTTTCACATTTTGTTACCTTATTCGATTTCTCTCATGTCTCTGTGTTCTGTCCTATGAACCTATTGCGTTCTTCTTCCTTCCCTGGTCTGATGGTGTCGTATCCCCCTGGTCTTCTTCCTTCCCTGGTCTGATGGGTGTCGTATCCCCCTGCTTCTTCCTTCCCTGGTCTGATGGTGTCGTATCCCCTGCTTCTTCCTTCCCTGGTCTGATGGTGTCGTATCCCCCTGCTTCTTCCCCCTGCTTCTTCCTTCCCTGGTCTGATGGTGTCGTATCCCCCTGCTTCTTCCTTCCCTGGTCTGATGGTGTCATATCCCCCTGCTTCTTCCTTCCCTGGTCTGATGGTGTCTCTACATACCAAGTGGTCATACATGTGTCAATAAACCAAATGTGATCAATATAGCCATATATATATTTATACACACACACACTGCTGGAAGTTAACATGCTATTAATAACAGTTCAGTTATGTCTACTGTGTTACTCTGCATGTTACATGTTCAGTATTGTTCGGTTCTGAACAAACTAGGAAAAATCTCAAATCAATTTTATTCACCCACTGGGTCATACAGCTGCAAAGACAAAAGACATGATGACACAAGAGCATGTATTTATACCCTCTACTGGGCGGAGTCAACTCCTTTACACATCTAGACAACCAATACATCTCTGTTGCTAGGTAGGAATTTAATTGGTTCCTCTCGCTGGTGTAGTCACAGCCCTGTTACTGTAACTGTTGTGGGCGTGGCCTGCATGTGTGGGAGAGTACTACAGTAGGAGAGACATTGTGGTGGGCCTCTCTGGCCCCCCTCCCCAAAGGTTTCTTCTCACGTCATCTGTTGATTTAACCTCGAGACGCACTCCTCCTCAGTTCCGCACCCGGCCTGCCTTATCAGAGACTAACTATTGCCTTTCACCTCTCTCCTCAGAAACATGGAGCAGAATATGAAGCTTCTGCTCTTCGGAACGTTCCATATTCCTAGTTCCCATCTACCCCTCATTGACCCCAACACGTACAGTGGGGCAAAAAAGTATTTAGTCAGCCACCAATTGTGCAAGTTCTCCCACTTAAAAAGATGAGAGGCCTGTAATTTTCATCATAGGTACACTTCAACTATGACAGACAAAATGAGAAATGAGAAAAAAAATCCAGAATATCACATTGTAGGATTTTTAATGAATTTATTTGCAAATTATGGTGTAAAATAAGTATTTGGTCACCTACAAACAAGCAAGATTTCTGGCTCTCACAGACCTGTAACTTCTTCTCTAAGAGGCTCCTCTGTCCTCCACTTGTTACCTGTATTAATGGCACCTGTTTGAACTTGTTATCAGTATAAAAGACACCTGTCCACAACCTGAAATAGTCACACTCCAAACTCCACTATGGCCAAGACCAAAGAGCTGTCAAAGGACACCAGAAACAAAATTGTAGACCTGCACCAGGCTGGGAAGACTGAATCTGCAATAGGTAAGCAGCTTGGTTTGAAGAAATCAACTGAGGGAGCAATTATTAGGAAATGGAAGACATACAAGACCACTGATAATCTCCCGCAAGATCTCACCCCGTGGGGTCAAAATGATCACAAAAACAGTGAGCAAAAATCCCAGAACCACACGGGGGGACCTAGTGAATGACCTGCAGAGAGCTGGGACCAAAGTAACAAAGCCTACCATCAGTAACACACTACGCCGCTAGGGACTCTAATCCTGCAGTGCCAGACGTGTCCCCCTGCTTAAACCAGTATATGTCCAGGCCCGTCTGAAGTTTGCTAGAGAGCATTTGGATGATCCAGAAGAAGATTGGGAGAATGTCATATGGTCAGATGAAACCAAAATATAACTTTTTGGTAAAAACTCAACTCGTCGTGTTTGGAGGACAAAGAATGCTGAGTTGCATCCAAAGAACACCATACTTACTGTGAAGCATGGGGGTGGAAACATCATGCTTTGGGGCTGTTTTTCTGCAAAGGGACCAGGACGACTGATCCGTGTAAAGGAAAGAATGAATGGGGCCGTGTACTGTGAGATTTTTAGTGAAAACCTCCTTCCATCAGCAATGGCATTGAAGATGAAACGTGGCTGGGTCTTTCAGCATGACAATGATCCCAAACACACCGCCCGGGCAACGAAGGAGTGGCTTCGTAAGAAGCATTTCAAGGTCCTGGAGTGGCCTAGCCAGTCTCCAGATCTCAACCCCATAGAAGTTACAGGTCTGTGAGAGCCAGAAATCTTGCTTGTTTGTAGGTGACCAAATACTTATTTTCCACCATAATTTGCCAATACATTCATAAAAAATCCTACAATGTGATTTTCTGGATTTTTTTTCTTCTCATTTTGTCTGTCATAGTGTACCTATGATGAAAATTACAGGCCTCTCATATTTTTAAGTGGGAGAACTTGCATAATTGGTGGCTGACTAAATACTTTTTTGCCCCACTGTACATTCCGTTTACATGTAAATGAATTGAGTTCTTGTAGGGTAACGTGAATCAGTACATTTCAAGCTAGAGTCTAACAGTGTTTACAGTGTTACTCTGTAAGCATTTCACTGTACCGATTACACACGCTATATCCTGTGCACGTGACGAATACACTTTCATTTGATTTATAGTAAGGGGATGTAGTGAATTTAGTTTATCTTATCAGACCAATGGACCAGATGGAATACTAACTCAACATGAATTATATTATTATCTAGTTCTTAATAATGTGTTCCATTTCAGATGGATTGGAGTCTCCCTGTGTAGATCCATGATGGCCGTCGTCTTGACCACAGCAGCTGAAGGCCCCCTCCAAGCCCATGTATGTACGTTGTTATGGCAACAATAGATGGAAACACGGACGTTGAGACCCTGTTGGCTGCGATCCACCTGGAGCGATACCTGAAGACCTTCCGCCAGTCTGGCTTCCTCTTGGCCAGGGACCTCAGCCACCTAGACAATGGAGCTCTTATCCAGCTGGGTGTAACTGCCACCGGACACAGGAAGAGAATACTGAGGCTTGTCCAGCACATTCAGAGGGCTACCAATCAGAATCAGTTGACATCAGAGCCCTTGGAGCCCTTATTGGACCGTTGTCAGTCTGAGTCTGACATTAATTCCACACCCATCCAATCAGGAGGGCCGAGGTCTGACCAAGGGGGCGGAACTGGGGCCATTCCGTTTGAAGCGTTCCGGAATAATTCTGTTCCTAACATTCCATCCATGTTGATGAACTCCGGGTCAGAACAGCAGCAACAGTACAATGGGAATGTTGTCATAAAACCGGTTCCAAAACCTAGAACAGTGTTTTACAGACACAAAACAGAACCCGCCCGGTTTCTCTCCTGTCCTATACCACCGACATCACCAGATCCTCATGTTCTGACCCTAACCAGGAAACCGTCTCAGGAATCTCTCTGTTTCACCATATTGGAAGGTTTGGCTTCAGGTGAATTTAACACTGACACAGTGATGGTGGGGCCTACCCCTAACCCTGCCCCTACCCCTACCCTGAGACACAGCCTAAGCCTGAGAGAGAGGAGGCTGAGTAACTCTTCAGACTCTGGAGGTCCCCAGCCCCCTGTTCCCCCTCGGCTGAACCGAGGTACCCCTCCAGCCATGTTTAGTGGACCTACATCCACACCACCGTCATCTGGTGGAAGGACTGAACAAAACCAGGACCAGTGCATGACAACCCCACCTCCCTCATCCTCCTATGATAACACTGGATTCCCCTCTCTGGCTACTTCCCCTCCTGGCTCCCCGATGGAGATGGTCTCCAATGAGATCTACTGTGGCACTAAACCTGGCACGGCAGCTAGTAGTGGACGGATTCCCTGCAACGCTCCTCAAACACCACCACGGCCAGAGATCCACACCTCTCCTGAAGGAAATGGGTAGGTCAACGTCTGACTTCAATATCATTTTCCTATAAGGTAGAAATGTAGGCCTACGTCGAAAGAGAGTATTGTTTTGTGTAGCTAATGTTTTGTTTTGTGTGTCTGCAGCACTTTAAATAACAACTCTCGTGAATCGTCCCAAGGAGGTAAGTGTACCCATCACTTTCTGAAAGTAACCTTACAGCTGGTTTAGTTAGACCTTATAACTGTGTACCGTTTAGCCCTATAAATGACCCTTGACCTGTTTTTTTAAAATCAAGGTCATTGAAGAAATTGGTAACACTTTGCATCGCTCAAACTTTACTTTTCGCTTGAACTTTTTAGTATCCAGTTTAAATTCTTTACAGCTGGTTGAAAAAGAGCATGGTGGTCTTCAATAGAGATGCTGGTTTAGATATAACTGTCCAGGTGTCTCGGTAAGAGGACGGAAATGACCAGTAGGAGACAGGGACACAAGTCACACTTTTATGGCCACACACACAGACACTGCAAACAGGAAGTGGACTAGGTGGAAGTGTTTTAATGATAGTTTTAGTGCTAGTTTTGTTGGTTGGTGGTGCTGGGAGAGTTCAGGGTGTGATGGGAGAGTTCAGGGCTGCAGGAGAAATGGTCCATGGCTTTGTGGCCCAGCTGTTGATGTGCCTGACAGAGGTTTTATGCTCCTCACTCTGCCACTGCTTGTTGAAGACTGAGCCCAGACTGGGCTGGACTGTGCTTTTATACTTGTTCCGGTCCCACCTGCCTATTGGACAGATGCCCTGAGGAGATGCAGGTGGGCAGGGTCAACGGTGGGGAATGGGCGGTCAAATGTCCCAATCAGAGGTCACTGTGTGTAGCATGTAATTGGAGTGCTCCAGAGGTGTAAACAATGGGGACCAATCCCCCGCCTCTGCAGGGTCAGAGGGTCAGGCAGAGTTGAGGGGGCAGGTAGGCTATTTGTTTCCAGAGTTAGAGGGGCGTGAGTTAGTGTTCAGGAGAGGGACTGGTTTTCTACACTACACTGTTTTCTATACTATAGACATGCATTGACTTATAACAAATAATATGTCATTTCTTCCTCCACCGCAGTCCCCATGGAGGACCCAGAGGAGGAGATCAGTCCCTACTGTGAAACAGTCTTCCAGACCAGACGACCACTGCAGCACTCTGAGGTGAGACTGGGACTCTTGAGTATGCGTACCAAATGGCACCCTATTCCCTATGTAGTGCACTACTTTAAGACCAGAACCCTATAGGCTTTCCAGGAAACATCAAATGGTGTCTGAAATGGCACTATGGGCCCCTAGTAGTGCACTATATAGAGAATAGGGTGCTGATTATGGTGCTGTATAGAGAATAGGGTGCCATTTGGGACCTGGGTCTGTTATCAGGTTACAAGAACCCATCAGAGTTATATTGTGTTTGTGGTCACTTTGGCTCTCCTGACATTGATGAATGTGTTATCCATGTTGTGTTCTCAAAGGCGGAAAGGACCAGATGTGAAGGAAAGACAGGAATGACAAGAGCGGTGGAAGAGAAACACGGAGAGGATCATGGGTAAGATTATTGTGTCTAGAGGAGTGGATAAGGCTACTGGCTTGCCAATTTAAACATCTTCTCACACAACTCTGACTACAGCCATAGAGAGAAAATAGTCTGCTGTAGATTTAAAATGTTATTTGCGCTTTATCTTTTCAATCCAATGTTGGTACCTGCTGCCGTATTCTCACACTAGAGAAACCTAAAGCGGCTGGAGTCAAGATTATTACAAATGCATCAATCAGTTAGAGACTGTTTTTACAATGCAGGACACCCAAACTCTCCTGGGCCAAACGTCTGTCCCACGCCCTCCACAGTGAGTCCCAGGGCTACAGCACAGTAGGAGAGGCAGCACCACCCCCTCTCTGCCTCTCCTTACCCCCCAACCTGTACCCCTCGGAGCCAGATGAGGACCAGACGATATCCCCCTACGCCAGCTACACCTCTCTCTCTGAGCAGACTGAACCCATCATCTGTGGCTGGCTGGACAAGCTATCACCACAAGGGTATGCCTGGTCCTGGTCCTCCTTGCCTTCCTCCGTCTTCTCCTCCCTTCTGAGGAACTGTCTCTGCCTCGTGCCTGTCCTCTCAAACCGGTGTGTCTCTCACTTCTTCTTCCTGTGTTTCTCCAATCTTCTTGTGTTTCTTGCTAAATGCTAAAAAGTTCATATGCATATAATAAATATATATATATATAAATATATATAATATAATATACCTTCAGAAAGTATTCTCAACTGATGTTTTCTTAAAAAAACTAAAATCATCGCTGAGCACATTTCTGGTCTGCTGAGCACATTTCTGGTCTGCTGAGCACATTTCTGGTCTGCTGAGCACATTTCTGGTCTGCTGAGCACATTTCTGGTCTGCTGAGCACATTTCTGGTCTGCTGAGCACAAACTTGAACTTTAATGACAATTCTGTGCAACTTCCCGCGCACGTTTACTGTGAACACTGAGGCTGTACCCACTTTAAGTTAGTGTTGGTGGTCAGGTGGTCAGTGTGGCTATTTGATTATAATGTTGGCCATCAAAAACAATGGAGAAAATGCATCCCATAACATTTTAACATGGAATTAGCTGTTCTGTCATTCAGACTACAGTAGCAGCAATGTGTGATGTTCAATGTAGGCCTACATTCCATCAGACTTTTGAAATCAACAT
The DNA here is from genome assembly GCF_018296145.1 of Oncorhynchus tshawytscha. Classification (NCBI taxonomy): domain Eukaryota; kingdom Metazoa; phylum Chordata; class Actinopteri; order Salmoniformes; family Salmonidae; genus Oncorhynchus; species Oncorhynchus tshawytscha. The sequence goes on along the minus strand of NC_056436.1, from coordinate 82,914,009 downwards.
GCAGGGCTTCACATTAACCTGTTTATCCACTTGTCCTTCAGACAAGGAGGTGACTGAACATGTATAGTCTTAACTAATGGGGATAACTCTAGAAAGTTGAAGGAAGTTTAACCTCGTGTTTCTCTCTGCAAGGCTGATATTTCTTCTGTGCGGCAGTCCCAGTTTAGAGGGAAAGTTATTTCTTCTGTGCGGCAGTCCCAGTTTAGAGGGAAAGTTGCTCACACGCCTTTACATTTTTCCACATTTTGTTATGTTACAGTCTGAATTTAAAATGTATTTAAATTCAGATTTTGTGTCTCTGACAACACCTCATCGTGCCAAAGTGGAATTCTGTTTTTAGAAATGTTTACTTTTTTACTTAAAAACGAGAAGCTGAAATGTCTTGAGCCAATACATATTCAACCCCTTTGTTATGACAAGCCTAAATACGCTCAGGAGTAAAAATATGTTTAACAAGTCTCATAATAAGATGCATGGACTCACTCTGTGTGCAATAATAGTGTTTACCATGATTTTTGAATACAATTATCTGTAAGGTCCCTCAGTTGAGCGATGAATTTCAAACACAAATTCAACCAAAAAGACCAGGGAGGTTTTCCAATGACTCGCTAAGAAGGGCACCTATTGGTGGATGATGTATCAATACACCCAGTCACTACAAAAGATACAGGCGTCCTTCCTAACTCAGTTACCGGAGAGGAGGGAAACTGCTCAAGGGATTTCACCATGAGGCCAATGGTGACATTTACAGAGTTGAATGGCTGTGATAGGAGAAAACTGAGGATGGATCAACAACATTGTAGTTACTCCACAATACTAACCTAAATGACAGAGTGAAAAGAAGGAATCCTTTAAAGAATAAAAATATAGCATCCTGTTTGCAATAAGGCACTTAAAGTTTTTTTTAAATGACACATACTTATGTCCTGAATACAAAGCGTTATGTTTGGGGCAAATCCTACACCAACAATACATCACTGAGTACCAATCTTCATATTTTCAAGTTTAGTGGTGGCTGCATTACGTTATGGATATGCTTGTCATCGGCAAGGACTAGGGAGTTTTTCAGGATGAATAAAGAAACAGAATAGAGCTAAGCACAGGCAAAATCCTAGAGCCAAACCTGGTTGTCTGCTTTCTAACAGACACTGGGAGACAAATTCACCGTTCAGCAGGACAATAACCTAAAACACAAGGCCAAATATACACTGGAGTTGCTTACCAAGACAACATTGAATGTTCCTGAGAGGCCTAGTTACAGTTATGACTTAAATCGTATTGAAAATCTATGGCAAGACTTGGAAATGTCTGTCTAGCAATGATCAACAACCAGCTTGACAGAGATTGAAGAATTTAAAAAAAGAATAGTGTGCAAATATTGTACAATCCAGGTGTGCAAAGATCTTACATGCCGACCACACAGCTCACGTTAAGTGTGCGAGCGCTGCACAATACATGTACACATGTTATTAAATCATTACATCCACACTGCTCCCCCACGTCAACGAGCGTCTGCATAACCAGGTGCTAAAAAATAGGACTTGGTTCTATTTGTGATGCCAGATATGATGCTTGACGCACTGCAAGTACCATTTCTCCAACCTCCTCATTGGTTTTTAGGAGCATATACCCACGTGGGTGATTGAAAGGTGAACTGAGGTGTACACTCCATTCCAGTTGGTGGTGGTAAAGCACCTTTTAATGTTGGTTGCCAATATAAAGGCTGAACAAGAAGAATCATGAAGGAGGAGAGATGACTAGAAACTAACAAGGTTTACCTTTTTAGCTGTGGAATAATTAGTAGAGGACCTTGTGTATTTCAGGTGAAATAACAACCCAATGTTTATATCCCAGGACAAATTAGCTAGCAACAGTAAGCTAGCTAGCTAAATTGGCATGAATGTTTAATGCTTTTAGTCCTGTCCCCAAATTAATATAGTTGGTTCAGAGTTTGTTTTGATATTTCAACATGCGTGTCCTGATCGCGCGTGGGCGGAAAGAAGCCACATGCGTGTCCTGATCGCGCGTGGGCGGAAAGAAGCCACATGCGTGTCCTGATCGCGCGTGGGCGGAAAGAAGCCACATGCGTGTCCTGATCGCGCGTGGGCGGAAAGAAGCCACATGCGTGTCCTGATCGCGCGTGGGCGGAAAGAAGCCACATGCGTGTCCTGATCGCGCGTGGGCGGAAAGAAGCCACATGCGTGTCCTGATCGCGCGTGGGCGGAAAGAAGCCACATGCGTGTCCTGATCGCGCGTGGGCGGAAAGAAGCCACATGCGTGTCCTGATCGCGCGTGGGCGGAAAGAAGCCACATGCGTGTCCTGATCGCGCGTGGGCGGAAAGAAGCCACATGCGTGTCCTGATCGCGCGTGGGCGGAAAGAAGCCACATGCGTGTCCTGATCGCGCGTGGGCGGAAAGAAGCCACATGCGTGTCCTGATCGCGCGTGGGCGGAAAGAAGCCACATGCGTGTCCTGATCGCGCGTGTGCGGAAAGAAGCCACATGCGTGTCCTGATCGCGCGTGGGCGGAAAGAAGCCACATGCGTGTCCTGATCGCGCGTGGGCGGAAAGAAGCCACATGCGTGTCCTGATCGCGCGTGGGCGGAAAGAAGCCACATGCGTGTCCTGATCGCACGTGGGCAGACAGAATCAACATGCACGCATGCCCGGTGTAGTCAGCATGTTACCCAGAAAGACTCACAGCTGTAACTTCTGGCAATGGTGCTTCTACAAAGTATAGACTCAGGGGTGTCACTACTTTCTGAAAGCACCGTCTCTGCTTCCTGTCTTTTTCCCCCCTTCCTTTTCCCACTGTGCTTCTCTGTTTTTGTGTTTCTTGTTAAATGATAAACAGTTAATATCTCAACTGAGCTCTGCTTATTATTTTATATATACACTTAGGTTGGAGTCATTAAAACTCGTTTTTCAACCACTCGTTAAACTGTCGTTTTGGCAAGTCAGTTAGGACATCTACTTTGTCCGTGACACAATACACTTTTCCAGCAATTGTTGACAGACAGATTATTCACTTCTAATTCACTGTATCACAATTCCAGTGGGTCAGAAGTTTACATACACAAAGTTGACTGTGCCTTTAAACAGCTTGTACAATTTCAGAAAATGATGTCATGGCTTTAGAAGCTTCTGATAGGCTAATTGACATCATTTGAGTCAATTGGAGGTGTACCTGTGGATGTATTTCAAGGCCTACCTTCAAACTCAGTGCCTCTTTGCTTGACATCATGGGGAAATTCAAAATAAATGAAGACCTCAGAAAAAAATTGTAGACCTCCACAAGTCTGGTTCAGTAATTTCCAAACGCCTGAAGGTACCATGTCCATCTGTACAAACAATTGTACGCAAGTCTTAACACCATGGGACCACACAGCTGTCATACCTCTCTGGAAGGAGACGCATTCTGTCTCCTAGAGATGAACATACTTTGGGGCGAAAAGAGCCAATCAATCCCAGAACAACAGCAAAGGACCTTGTGAAGATGCTGGAAGGAACGGGCACAAACGTATCTATATCCACAGTAAAACGAGTCCTATATCGACATAACCTGAAAGGCCGCTCAGCAAGGAGAAGCCACTGCTCCAATTGGCAACTGCACATGGGGACAAAGATCGTACTTTTTGGAGAAATGTCCTCTGGTCTGATGAAACAAAAATAGAACTGTTTGGCCATAATGACCATTGTTATGTTTGGAGGAAAAGGGGGAGGCTTGCAAGCCGAAGAACACCATCCCAACTGTGAAGCATGGGGGTGGCAGCATCATGTTGTGGGGGTGCTTTGCTGCAGGGACTGGGACTGGTGCACTTCACAAAATAGATGGCATCATGAGGCAGGATATATTGAAGCAACATCTCAAGGCATCAGTCAGGAAGTTAAAGCTTGGTCGCAAATGGGTCTTACAAATAGACAATGACCCCAAGCATACTTCCAAAGTTGTGGCAAAATGGCTTAAGGACAACAAAGTCAAGATATTGGAGTGGCTATCACAAAGCCCTGACCTCAATCCTATAGAAAATGTGTGGGCAGAACTGAAAAGGCGTGTGTGAGCAAGGAGGCCTACAATCCTGACTCAGTTACACCAGCTCTGTCAGGAGGAATGGGCCAAAATTTACCCAACTTATTGTGGGAAGCTTGTGGAAGGCTACCCAAAATGGTTGACCCAAGTTAAACAATTTATAGGCAATGCTACCAAATACTAATTGAGTGTATGTAAACTTCCACTGGGAATGTGATGAAAGAAACAAAAGCTGAAATAAATCATTCTCTCTACTATTATTCTGACATTTCACATTCTTAAAATAAAGTGGTGATCCTAACTGACCTAAGACAGGAAATGTTAACTAGGATTAAATGTCAGGAATTGTGAAAGACTGAGTTTAAAGGTATTTGGCTGAGGTGTATGTAAACTTCCGACTTCAACTCGTGTATATATATTTATTAATGTTTATTATTTTTTTACAGCAGTGGTATGACAGTCTGATCATTTTTGTATTTGGCATTCTAGGAACTATGTATTCCAGAAACGCTATGTGAAGTTTGATGGCAAAAATCTGCTGTACTTCGGCAGTGAAAAGGTAGGCTCCTTTTTTTCCTGAATGATGGACTGTATCACATTTATCACATAAACAGCGTTGTTCATTACAATATTTGTTTCTTTACCAGTATTTCTCCTCCTTTACTCTCCAAGGACCCGTACCCCAAAGGAGTGATCCCTCTGGCTGCGATACAGATGGCCCGCATGGCCAAAGACAATAAATTTGAGATAGTGACAAGTCACAGGACGTTTGTCTTCCGGGCTGATAACGAAGGTAAACAAAGCACTTAACAACAACAACAACAAGCAATTAAAATCTCACACACAAGCAACTACAGACATTAGTTGTCCCAATTTCCCATCGTGGATTTTAAAGCATTGGATAGGTGTTATTCAATTCAAGTGTCCTAGTGCGTACTTTAGAAGTGTCCTAGTGCGTACTTTAGAAGTGTCCTAGTGCTTACTTTAGAAGAAGTGTCCTAGTGCTTACTTTAGAAGAAGTGTCCTAGTGCGTACTTTAGAAGAAGTGTCCTAGTGCGTACTTTAGAAGAAGTGTCCTAGTGCGTACTTTAGAAGAAGTGTCCTAGTGCGTACTTTAGAAGAAGTGTCCTAGTGCGTACTTTAGAAGAAGTGTCCTAGTGCGTACTTTAGAAGAAGTGTCCTAGTGCGTACTTTAGAAGAAGTGTCCTAGTGCGTACTTTAGAAGAAGTGTCCTAGTGCGTACTTTAGAAGAAGTGTCCTAGTGCGTACTTTAGAAGAAGTGTCCTAGTGCGTACTTTAGAAGAAGTGTCCTAGTGCGTACTTTAGAAGAAGTGTCCTAGTGCGTACTTTAGAAGAAGTGTCCTAGTGCGTACTTTAGAAGAAGTGTCCTAGTGCGTACTTTACTTTAGAAGAAGTGTCTAGTGCGTACTTTAGAAGAAGTGTCCGTACTTTAGAAGAAGTGTCCTAGTGCGTACTTTAGAAGAAGTGTCCTAGTAAGAAGTGTCCTAGTGCGTACTTTAGAAGTGAAGTGTCTAGTGCGTACTTTAGAAGAAGTGTCCTAGTGCGTACTTTAGAAGAAGTGTCCTAGTGCGTACTTTAGAAGAAGTGTCCTAGTGCGTACTTTAGAAGAAGTGTCCTAGTGCGTACTTTAGAAGAAGTGTCCTAGTGCGTACTTTAGAAGAAGTGTCCTAGTGCGTACTTTAGAAGAAGTGTCCTAGTGCGTACTTTAGAAGAAGTGTCCTAGTGTACTTTAGAAGAAGTGTCCTAGTGCGTACTTTAGAAGAAGTGTCCTAGTGCGTACTTTAGAAGACTTTAGAAGAAGTGTCCTAGTGCGTACTTTAGAAGAAGTGTCCTAGTGCGTACTTTAGAAGAAGTGTACTTTAGAAGAAGTGTCCTAGTGCGTACTAGAAGAAGTGTCCGTACTTTAGAAGAAGTGTCCTAGTGCGTACTTTAGAAGAAGTGTCCTAGTGCTTACTTTAGAAGTGTCCTAGTGCGTACTTTAGAAGTTTAGTGCGTAAGAAGTGTCCTAGTGCGTACTTTAGAAGAAGTGTCCTAGTGCGTACTTTAGAAGAAGTGTCCTAGTGCGTACTTTAGAAGAAGTGTCCTAGTGCGTACTTTAGAAGAAGTGTCCTAGTGCGTACTTTAGAAGAAGTGTCCTAGTGCGTACTTTAGAAGAAGTGTCCTAGTGCGTACTTTAGAAGAAGTGTCCTAGTGCGTACTTTAGAAGAAGTGTCCTAGTGTCCTAGTGCGTACTTTACTTTAGAAGAAGTGTCGTACTTTAGAAGAAGTGTCCTAGTGCGTACTTTAGAAGAAGTGTCCTAGTGCGTACTTTAGAAGAAGTGTCCTAGTGCGTACTTTAGAAGAAGTGTCCTAGTGCGTACTTTAGAAGAAGTGTCCTAGTGCGTACTTTAGAAGAAGTGTCCTAGTGCGTACTTTAGAAGAAGTGTGAAGGATTGGGGATGCAGCTATAAAAGCAGAAAACAACTTATGTGATAACCTCTGTTGGACAAAGGTTGGACCCAATAACCCTCTTTTCTCTCTGGAGACTCAAATGACCCAAATGAGAAAAATAGTCTCTGAGAGACAACATGGTATCAACATGGTATCAACATGGTATCAGTTACTGTCACAATCTCATAGTAAAAACATATAGTTTATGACTTTATTTTAGGCTACTGATTCCCCTGGTATTTATCTATTAGGAAATGACTTGGTATCAAAAGATAGTTTTCTGGTACAATTGGTAATTGACTGATACAAAAGGATGCTTGGTTTTGAATCCAAACGACACAAACAATTAATTCACATATTGTTATTGTGTAATTACCATTTTACCATATCATTTCAGTGTAAATACCTGCTATTTTCTGTACCATTTTTTATTTTTTTAAATGTTATTTTATATAATACAAATTGTAAAACCAACCATTATCTTTCTACCTGTCCCCTCTCAGTGCAGAGACATCAGTGGTGCAGTACCCTACAGGGGAGGGTGAAGGAACAGCTTGTGTTCGGGCGCCCTCGCTTCGGTCCTGGCAGCCACTGTCAGAGGAGTGGTCCTCTGGAGCTCAAAGGGACCAAGTCAAAAGTCTACGTGGCCATCAACACAGAGCAGGTCTGGCTGTACAAGACTGAGCAGTGTTTTAGGAATGGGATTGGAATCACGCTGATCGAGGCCAGAGGAGCTACGATCAGAGACGCCAAAGGAAAGAGCTTTGACCTCATCACACCTTACAAAACATTCAGGTTCGTATTTACTGACATGGGAATAAGACTTATATACAGTTTTTCTCTAGTTTTGTCAACAAATACATTCTGTTCATCATCACTCGGGGCTCCCGGACTTCCACCCGTGAGTCCCATAGGGCGGCGCACAATTGGCCCAGCATCGTCCGGGTTTAGCCGGTGTAGGCCGTCATTGTAAATAAGAATTTGTTCTTAACTGACTTGCCTAGTTAAATAAACTTCCTACACTGTTGTTTTTTTGAATCCCTGACAACAGAGACAATTGTGTTTGATTGATTGAGCCAGAAGAGTTTTTGATTGATTGTCCTTGTAGTTTCACAGCTGAGTCTGAGCGGGATAAGAGGGACTGGATGGAGGCTGTACAGGAGTCCATAGCAGAGACCCTGTCTGACTACGAGGTGGCTGAGAAGATCTGGTCCAACAGGTTCAATAAGCTCTGTGCTGACTGCCAAGCAGTCAACCCTGACTGGGCCTCCATTAACCTCTGTGTTGTCATCTGTAAGAACTGTGCAGGTGAGACAGCTTTTCCCCTACTATTGTATAGGTGGGGCGGGCTCCCCCTCTATAGCTCTGTTGCACCTTGCCTAAAAGAGTGGTTTCAGTTTGATGCCAGAGGGCCTAGCTGGATTTGGGTCCCATCTGGTGAGTGTGACTGATAAGATAACTTAGACACCTGGCCAATAGCTGCCAATGCTATCAGCCCATTGTCATGAGCCACAACAGTTTCATTCTCACCTGTGTTGTTTAAGCCCACCTGTGCCAGGTGAAGTGAAATGTTGCTCTGGAAATGTTTTTCAAATACACACATAATTTCACTGTGTCGTGGTTCTCTCTAGCGAGGCAGCGCCTGAGTGTCCTGTTACCAACATAATACCACTGTCTCGTACCAGTACCAACACTGTCTCGTACCAGTACCAACACTGTCTCGTACCAGTACCAACACTGTCTCGTACCAGTACCAACACTGTCTCGTACCAGTACCAACACTGTCTCGTACCAGTACCAACACTGTCTTGTACCAGTACCAACACTGTCTCGTACCAGTACCAACACTGTCTCGTACCAGTATCAACACTGTCTCAGTACAACACTGTACCAACACTGTCTCGTACCAGTACCAACACTGTCTTGTACCAGTACCAACACTGTCTCGTACTAGTATCAACACTGTCTCGTACCAGTACCAACACTGTCTCGTACCAACACTGTCTCAGTACCAACACTGTCTCGTACCAACAGTATCAACACTGTCTCGTACCAGTACCAACACTGTCTCGTACCAGTACCAACACTGTCTTACCAGTACCAACACCAGTACCACACACTGTCTCTCGTACCAGTACCAACACTGTCTCAGTACCAGTACCAACACTGTCTCGTACCAGTACCAACAGTATCAACACTGTCTCGTACCAGTACCAACACTGTCTCGTACCAACACTGTCTGTCCAACACTGTACCAACACTGTCTCGTACCAACACTGTCTCGTACCAACACTGTCTCGTACCAGTACCAACACTGTCTCAGTACCAACACTGTACCAGTACCAACACTGTCTACCAGTACCAACACTGTCTCGTACCAGTACCAACACTGTCTCGTACCAGTACCAACACTGTCTCGTACCACCAACACTGTCTCGTACCAGTACACTGTCTCGTACCAACACTGTCTCGTACCAGTACCAACACTGTCTACCAACACTGTACCAACACTGTCTCGTACCAACACCAACACTGTCTCGTACCAACACTGTCTCGTACCAGTACCAACACTGTCTCGTACCAACACTGTCTCGTACCAACACCAACACTGTCTCGTACCAGTACCAACACTGTCTCGTACCAGTACCAACACTGTCTCGTACCAGTACCAACACTGTCTCGTACCAGTACCAACACTGTCTCGTACCAGTACCAACACTGTCTCCAACACTGTACCAACACTGTCTACCAGTACCAACACTGTCTCGTACCAGTACCAACACTGTCTCGTACCAGTACCAACACTGTCTACCAGTACCAACACTGTCTCGTACCAACACTGTCTCGTACCAACACTGTCTCGTACCAGTACCAACACTGTCTTGTACCCGTACCAACACTGTCTCGTACCAGTACCAACACTGTCTCGTACCAGTACCAACACTGTCTCGTACCAGTACCAACACTGTCTCGTACCAGTACCAACACTGTCTCGTACCAGTACCAACACTGTCTCGTACCAGGAGAGTGATTTATGGAGGTCTTTTGTTCCCTTTCCCCTGCAGGTCAACACAGAGGTCTGGGGACTATGGTGTCTAAAGTACAGAGCCTGAAACTGGACACCAGCGTGTGGAGTAATGAGATCGTGCAGGTGAGAGGAACGAGAAGGCTTCTTCAGGGAGAAAGTCAGGGGAGATGCTCACGTTTATTTTAGTTAAGTGGCAAAACAAATATTTCCCGGGATACTGAAAATGAGTTTGTTTTGTTGTGTATCAAAGGACTTCTCACCATTTTCACCTCCAACAAATCCATTATATTGGGAACAGAGTTGAAATACGTTTTGGACATTTTTATTTTTGAAAGTCCGATGACCGACTGTGAATATAGTCAGAACCTCATGAGTTCTGATTATTCTGTGAGTTCTGATTATTCTGTGAGTTCTGATTATTCTGTGAGTTCTGATTATTCTGTGAGTTCTGATTATTCTGTGAGTTCTGATTATTCGGTGTTTTTTGTTGTTGTGGAAACTGTCATGCGTTTGTTTGTTCGTCAGCTCTTCATAATGTTGGGGAACGACCGAGCCAATGAGTTCTGGGCGGCCAGGTTATCTCCAGCTGACGAGTTATGCCATGACGCCACACCGGACCAGCGGAGAGAGTTTATCATCCATAAGTACCGTGAGGGGCGCTACCGACACCCCCACCCCAACTTCAACACACAGGAGGAGCTGCTCAAGGTACAGGAACACCATTGTTTAGCTTTCAAATGTTCAGCTGCTATAAGAGGATCGAGGGGAAAGGGGGATACCTAGTCAGTTGTACAACTGAAATGTGTCTTCCTGCATGTAATCCAGCCCCTCTGAATCAGAGAGGGGGGGGGGCTGCCTTAATCGACATCCACGGCGCCCGAGGAACAGTGGGTTAACTGTCTTGCTCAGGGGCAGAACGACAGATTTTTACCTTGTCAGCTCAGGGATTCGATCCAGCAACCTTTTGGTTACTGGCCCAACGCTCCTAGCCGCCAGGCTACCTGCCACCCCTATGTGGTGCGTTGTATAGGCTGTATTCTTATCATAAACCCTTATTATTTGTCTACAAGGTGTACGAATGGAGAACATTTCTAGTTTATGAAATAATAATTAAATGACTATCTGTCTCGGCTGTCTGCTCTGTCTCAGTAAAACACACGGCTGTCTGCTCTGTCTCAGTAAAACACAGGGCTGTCTGCTCTGTCTCAGTAAAACACACGGCTGTCTGCTCTGTCTCAGTAAAACACATGGCTGTCTGCTCTGTCTCTCAGTAAAACACACGGCTGTCTGCTCTGTCTCTCAGTAAAACACACGGCTGTCTGCTCTGTCTCAGTAAAACACACGGCTGTCTGCTCTGTCTCTCAGTAAAAACACACGGCTGTCTGCTCTGTCTCTCAGTAAAAACACAGGGCTGTCTGCTCTGTCTCTCAGTAAAAACACACGGCTGTCTGCTCTGTCTCTCAGTAAAAACACAGGGCTGTCTGCTCTGTCTCAGTAAAACACACGGCTGTCTGCTCTGTCTCAGTAAAACACACGGCTGTCTGCTCTGTCTCAGTAAAACACACGGCTGTCTGCTCTGTCTCTCAGTAAAACACACGGCTGTCTGCTCTGTCTCTCAGTAAAACACACGGCTGTCTGCTCTGTCTCAGTAAAACACACGGCTGTCTGCTCTGTCTCTCAGTAAAAACACAGGGCTGTCTGCTCTGTCTCTCAGTAAAAACACACGGCTGTCTGCTCTGTCTCTCAGTAAAAACACAGGGCTGTCTGCTCTGTCTCAGTAAAACACACAGCTGTCTGCTCTGTCTCAGTAAAACACACGGCTGTCTGCTCTGTCTCAGTAAAACACACGGCTGTCTGCTCTGTCTCAGTAAAACACACGGCTGTCTGCTCTGTCTCAGTAAAACACACGGCTGTCTGCTCTGTCTCAGTAAAACACACGGCTGTCTGCTCTGTCTCAGTAAAACACACGGCTGTCTGCTCTGTCTCAGTAAAACACACGGCTGTCTGCTCTGTCTCAGTAAAACACACGGCTGTCTGCTCTGTCTCAGTAAAACACACGGCTGTCTGCTCTGTCTCAGTAAAACACACGGCTGTCTGCTCTGTCTCAGTAAAACACACGGCTGTCTGCTCTGTCTCTCAGTAAAACACACGGCTGTCTGCTCTGTCTCTCAGTAAAACACACGGCTGTCTGCTCTGTCTCAGTAAAACACACGGCTGTCTGCTCTGTCTCTCAGTAAAAACACACGGCTGTCTGCTCTGTCTCTCAGTAAAAACACAGCGCTGTCTGCTCTGTCTCTCAGTAAAAACACAGCGCTGTCTGCTCTGTCTCAGTAAAAACACACGGCTGTCTGCTCTGTCTCTCAGTATAAACACACCGCTGTCTGCTCTGTCTCTCAGTATAAACACACCGCTGTCTGCTCTGTCTCTCAGTAAAAACACAGGGCTGTCTGCTCTGTCTCTCAGTAAAACACACGGCTGTCTGCTCTGTCTCAGTAAAACACATGGCTGTCTGCTCTGTCTCAGTAAAACACACGGCTGTCTGCTCTGTCTCTCAGTAAAAACACACGGCTGTCTGCTCTGTCTCTCAGTAAAAACACACGGCTGTCTGCTCTGTCTCTCAGTAAAAACACACGGCTGTCTGCTCTGTCTCTCAGTAAAACACACGGCTGTCTGCTCTGTCTCAGTAAAAACACACGGCTGTCTGCTCTGTCTCAGTAAAACACAGGGCTGTCTGCTCTGTCTCAGTAAAACACAGGGCTGTCTGCTCTGTCTCAGTAAAACACATGGCTGTCTGCTCTGTCTCAGTAAAACACATGGCTGTCTGCTCTGTCTCTCAGTAAAACACACGGCTGTCTGCTCTGTCTCTCAGTAAAAACACACGGCTGTCTGCTCTGTCTCTCAGTAAAACACACGGCTGTCTGCTCTGTCTCTCAGTAAAAACACACGGCTGTCTGCTCTGTCTCTCAGTAAAAACACACGGCTGTCTGCTCTGTCTCAGTAAAACACACGGCTGTCTGCTCTGTCTCAGTAAAACACAGGGCTGTCTGCTCTGTCTCAGTAAAACACAGGGCTGTCTGCTCTGTCTCAGTAAAACACATGGCTGTCTGCTCTGTCTCAGTAAAACACATGGCTGTCTGCTCTGTCTCTCAGTAAAACACACGGCTGTCTGCTCTGTCTCTCAGTAAAAACACACGGCTGTCTGCTCTGTCTCAGTAAAACACACGGCTGTCTGCTCTGTCTCTCAGTAAAAACACACGGCTGTCTGCTCTGTCTCTCAGTAAAAACACACGGCTGTCTGCTCTGTCTCAGTAAAACACACGGCTGTCTGCTCTGTCTCAGTAAAAACACACGGCTGTCTGCTCTGTCTCAGTAAAACACAGGGCTGTCTGCTCTGTCTCTCAGTAAAAACACACGGCTGTCTGCTCTGTCTCAGTAAAAACACAGGGCTGTCTGCTCTGTCTCAGTATAAACACACGGCTGTCTGCTCTGTCTCAGTAAAAACACAGGGCTGTCTGCTCTGTCTCAGTAAAACACACGGCTGTCTGCTCTGTCTCTCAGTATAAACACACGGCTGTCTGCTCTGTCTCTCAGTATAAACACACGGCTGTCTGCTCTGTCTCTCAGTATAAACACACGGCTGTCTGCTCTGTCTCTCAGTATAAACACACGGCTGTCTGCTCTGTCTCTCAGTATAAACACACGGCTGTCTGCTCTGTCTCTCAGTAAAAACACACGGCTGTCTGCTCTGTCTCTCAGTAAAAACACAGGGCTGTCTGCTCTGTCTCTCAGTATAAACACAGGGCTGTCTGCTCTGTCTCTCAGTAAAAACACACGGCTGTCTGCTCTGTCTCTCAGTAAAAACACAGGGCTGTCTGCTCTGTCTCAGTAGAAACACACGGCTGTCTGCTCTGTCTCTCAGTAAAAATACACGGCTGTCTGCTCTGTCTCAGTAGAAACACACGGCTGTCTGCTCTGTCTCTCAGTAAAACACACGGCTGTCTGCTCTGTCTCTCAGTAAAACACACGGCTGTCTGCTCTGTCTCTCAGTAAAAACACAGGGCTGTCTGCTCTGTCTCTCAGTAAAAACACACGGCTGTCTGCTCTGTCTCTCAGTAAAAACACACGGCTGTCTGCTCTGTCTCAGTAGAAACACACGGCTGGCTGCCCTTACGAGAAAAAGGGTACACATTTTAGACTAGGTGCTATTGGTGGTAGTTTTAGTACCTGTAAGCTATACTAGGGTTCAAGTTACGGCTATAGCTGCCTGTAGCTGGCATACAGCCAGACATTTATCCCAACAACAATGACATGGTATGTGCTTTGAAACTAAAACCATTAGAGAGAGTAGATGAAAGGGAGCCAGTTGAATGGAGAGGGGACTTTTTGGAATATAGGCTGAATGTCCCTGTGGCTGTGGATACTTTTAGTGGTACGTCTGTGTGTGTGTGTGTGTTGCGTCACCCTAATATGTCCTCTAATGCTTCCCTCTCTGTCTCTCCTCTCTCTCTCTCTCTACCCTGCAGGTTCTGTGTACTGCTGTGACCGAGCAGAACCTGCTGAAGACAGTCACCCAGATATTTACCGAGGCAGAGGCTGTCCGAGCCCGCCTCGCTGCCTCTAATGGATATGACAAGCATGTGTCTCAGGAATACTCCCTCCCGCAAGGCACCTCAGGTAAGACAGGGGGCAGGCTTTATTTGCTTGCTGGACTTTTTGTGCATTATGTTACTATTTTGCGACCGTGCAGTATAATGTAGTGTGCTCAGCAGCTCTCTGGAAAAAGCTTTCAAGTCATTACAGCATGGTTGGATAGAGAACCCAGAGCTTTTGTGATGAAACAGTTTGGTCTTCCTCTGCTTGTTGACCTCTAGGAGGAGGAGTAGAATATCTCTGTTGAAACAGCACAACTAGATATCTCTGTTGAAAACAGCACAACTAGATATCTCTGTTGGAAACAGCACAACTAGATATCTCTGTTGGAAACAGCACAACTAGATATCTCTGTTGGAAACAGCACAACTAGATATCTCTGTTGAAAACAGCACAACTAGATATCTCTGTTGGAAACAGCACAACTAGATATCTCTGTTGGAAACAGCACAACTAGATATCTCTGTTGGAAACAGCACAACTAGATATCTCTGTTGGAAACAGCACAACTAGATATCTCTGTTGGAAACAGCACAACTAGATATCTCTGTTGAAAACAGCACAACTAGATATCTCTGTTGAAACAGCACAACTAGATATCTCTGTTGGAAACAGCACAACTAGATATCTCTGTTGGAAACAGCACAACTAGATATCTCTGTTGGAAACAGCACAACTAGATATCTCTGTTGGAAACAGCACAACTAGATATCTCTGTTGGAAACAGCACAACTAGATATCTCTGTTGGAAACAGCACAACTAGATATCTCTGTTGGAAACAGCACAACTAGATATCTCTGTTGGAAACAGCACAACTAGATATCTCTGTTGGAAACAGCACAACTAGATATCTCTGTTGGGAAACAGCACAACTAGATATCTCTGTTGGGAAACAGCACAACTAGATATCTCTGTTGGGAAACAGCACAACTAGATATCTCTGTTGGGAAACAGCACAACTAGATATCTCTGTTGAAAAACAGCACAACTAGATATCTCTGTTGAAAAACAGCACAACTAGACATTTCAATTCATAACTGTTTATCACACGTATGATCATTTATAACGTATCATCTTGTAAATGCATTTATTATGGCTCATTCATGACTCTTTCTGAAGTACGACTTAATGTTTTGTCCTGTTTGCCTAGACCCCAACTCGTGTTTTTTTGGGAGTGTCAAAACCAGTTATTTTTCCTGTCTATTCCTCCCTGTTTTCTCAGACCCCGGTGTGTATGATGAGATTATGCAGGCCGTGCTGCACTCCGGCTACCTCTACAAGTCAGCCTCAATGAACAAAGGGACATTATCCAGGAAAACCAGAGAAGGTAGGCGTGTGTGCGCGTGCGCGTGTGTGTGTGTTGGCAGGTGCTAACAGCACACCACTTGGCACAGATTGAATAGAGGAATACTGCCTCCTCAGTAACATCAGCATAAAGGCCTATAGAGAACAAAGCACTTTATACGACCAAATACTGACTGGGCCAATACTGTTCTGTTAGGAAATCCACTACTCACTGTTAGTGGCTGGAGTCTCTACAGTAAAACAGAGTTTTGTGATTTAGAAAGTTACTCATAGTTACTTGTAGTTTATTTCTCTTTAAAAACACAGCCCATCATAAAAATCCCTAATGTTTATTTTTATTTTTTAAAGGGACCCCGATTTCCAGGCTTCTTCACGTTTGTTCGCTCTAATAGCCGAGGGATGAGCGTGATTATGAAGTATGGCAACGTTAGACTATTTTAAAAAGAAACAGCTGTTATTTTTGCTGTTATTTCCCCCCCAGATTTCCAGAAGTACTGGTGCACGGTAGAGAGGTCTCTTCTGTTCTACGAGTCTGACCGATGTCCTGATCCAAGCATGAAGATCAACGTCAAAGACATCGTCTGTCTGGGGGTCAGCAGGCCGGACTCCTGCAACAACAACGGCTTCATTGACAGGTTAGAGGACCAATCACGGCCCAGTAACTAATGTAGGCGGCCAATCATACTGTCTCTTTCAAACACGCACATGGAGAAAAGGTACATTTAGCATGAAATGGTTATATCACTGCCACTCAATGTACAGGTATCTACCAACTAGTGTTTATCTAATCTAACGTATGTTCCTGTGTGTTGTTGTACAGGTATCTACCAACTAGTGTTTATCTAATCTAACGTATGTTCCTGTGTTGTAGGTTTCTCTATACGTTTCAACTGTACCTGTCCTCAGAGAAGCTCTATCAGTTTGGATTGGAAACTCCTGATGCGCTGCAATGTTGGGTCAAGGCCATCGGAAAGGTATGAGATGACTTTCTATCCCAAAAGAGTGCGATGCCTGCACACTGATACGGACAATTCTCAGCTTTACTGGTGTAGTTAGAGCTCTTCCAGCTCAGAACATTGTAATGTCCCTCTGCATACATAAAGGGGGGTTACAGTGAATTGTTCCCTCCTTTCTAACCAACACTGTCTATGTACTTTACTAGCCTGGGATGTGTCTGTTCAGTGTTCCCTCCATTCTAACCAACACCGTCTATGTACTGTACTAGCCTGGGATGTGTCTGTTCAGTGTTCCCTCCTGTATTTGAACCACTTCCTGTGTTTTCTTCCTCAGGCCGCCACACCTTTAAGCTGCCACTGCCTGCTAGCGAGGGAGTTTGAGCGGGTGGGAGTGCTGCGTTACAAGGCCATGCGAGACCCTTCTCAGTGGAAAGAGGGATATTTTGTCCTTCAGAAGTCTAACCTCTTCATCTGCCCAGGGAACGACGGAGCAGCTGAGGACATTATCAACCTTAAACGTCTGCAAGAGCTCAGTGAGTCTCCTGTCCTGACCAAAGCTTTACTGGCACTGTGTGGTAATGTACAGTTGCGGCCAAAGGTTTTGAGAATGACACAAATATAAATTTTCGCAAAGTCTGCTGCCTCAATGGCAATTTGCATATACTCCATGTGTTATGAATGTTATGAAGAGTGATCAGATTAATTGCAATTAATTGCAAAGTCCCTCTTTGCCATGCAGATGAACTCAATCCCCCAAAAAAAAAATTCCACTGCATTTCAGCCCTGCCACAAAAGGACCAGCTGACATCATGTCAGTGACTCTCTCGTTAACACAGGTGTGAGTGTTGACGAGGACAAGGCTGGAGATCAATCTGTCATGCTAATTGAGTTCGAATAACAGACTGGAAGCTTCAAAAGGAGGTTGGTGCTTGGAATCATTGTTCTTCCTCTGTCAACCATGGTTACCTGCAAGGAAACACGTGCCGTCATCATCGCTTTTCACAAAAAGGGCTTCACAGGCAAGAATATTGCTGCCAATATTGCTGCCAGTAAGATTGCACCTAAATCAACCATTTATCGGATCATCAAGAACTTCAAGGAGAGCGGTTCAATTGTTGTGAAGAAGGCTTCAGGGCACCCAAAAAAGTCCAGCAAGCTCCAGGACCGTCTCCTAAAGTTGATTCAGCTGCTGGATCGGGGCACCACCACTACAGCGCTTGCTCAGGAATGGCAGCAGGCAGGTGTGAGTGCATCTGCACACACAGTGAGACGAAGACCTTTGAACGATGGCCTGGTGTCAAGAAGTGCAGCAAAGAAGCCACTTCTCTCTAGGAAAAACATCAGGAACAGACTGATATTCTGCAAAAGGTACAGGGATTGGACTGCTGAGGACTGGGGTAAAGTAATTTTCTCTGATGAAACCACTTTCCGATTGTTTGGGGCATCCGGAAAAAAGCTTGTCCAGAGAAGACAAGGTGAGCTCTACCATCAGTCCTGTGTCATGCCAACAGTAAAGCATCCTGAGACCATTCATGTGTGGGGTAGCTTCTCAACCAAGGGAGTGGGCTCACTCACAATTTTGCCTAAGAACACAGCCATGAATAAAGAATGGTACCAACACATCCTCCGAGAGCAACTTCTCCCAACCATCCAGGAACAGTTTGGTGACGAACAATGCCTTTTCCAGCATGATGGAGCACCTTGCCATAAGTAAAAAGTGATAACTAAGTGGCTTGGGGAACAAAACATTGATATTTTGGGTCCATGGCCAGGAAACTCCCCAGACCTTAATCCCATTGAGAACTTGTTGTCAATCCTCAAGAGGCGGGTGGACAAACAAAAACCCACAAATTCTCCAAGCATTGATTATGCAAGAATGGACTGCCATCAGTCAGGATGTGGCCCAGAAGTTGATTGACAGCATGCCAGGGCGGAATGCAGAGGTCTTGAAAAAGAAGGGTCAACACTGCAAATATTGACTCTTTGCATCAACTTCATGTAATTGTCAATAAAAGCCTTTGACACTTATGAAATGCTTGTTATTATACTTCAGTATTCCATAGTAACATCTGACAAAAATATCTAAAGACACTGAAGCAGCAAACTTTGTGGAAATTAATATTTGCGTCATTCTCAAAACTTTTCATTCTCTAAACTTTTGGCCACAACGTTTGGCAACTCCTCACATTTTCTGGATAAACTGCCAGTAAAGGCGATACTATAGTCCTTCAAAACCCATCCGACTGCCAGCTTGATCATGGACATTTCTCTGCCTTAACTACCCCAAGCACCGTTTCTTTGATCAACTGTCTGCTGATGAGTGATTTTGGTCCGTCTTCCATTTGTTCTGTGTTTGTCTCCTAGGTATAGTAACTGAGAACCAAAACCATGAGAAGAAGGAAATTCTGGTTTTGGTTGAAAAAGGAAGGTTGGTTTTCAGTCTCTCTGCCTTTTTCTCTTTTTGTCATTATACAAGTGTCAACATATTGTGGATAGTTTGGTGCCTAAAAACTAATTTACATGGTCAAATTATTGTCACTCTGGAAATTCCATTTCCCACCAATTCTACCCTCAGCTAGGGGGGGATTTCCAGAATGAAAATAATCTGACCATGTAAATTAGTTTTTAGGAGCCGGATTCAGAGTGAGTTTATTTTCTCTGAACCTTCACTTCTGAGTATCGACATGTCTCCCCCAGGACGCTACACCTCCAGGGGATGGGTCGGTTAGACTTCTCCCTGTGGTACGCAGACATCCAGAGAGCTGCTGGAGGGAAGGGCAACACCCTGAGAGAACAGCAGCTCAGCAGGAATGATATCCCCATCATCGTAGACAGCTGCATCGCCTTCATCACACAGTATGGTAAGGGAGGAGTCTGGATAGTCTGTATTCTGTTCCCTTACACAGTATAGTAAGGGATAGAGGATTCTTCATTATCAACAACAAAACAGCACGTTTTCCAGGGATCTTGTGGATCCGTAGCATTTAATGCATTTTCAGTGGAGGTAATTATTTTATATTAAAGTATATAAAGGGGTTTATAAATAGTTAATCCATTCATTCTAACTCTGCAGTGGCCTGGGGGCTGAAGGGTTTCTTATCCCAGTTTAGCTGTACTTTACACCAGCCAGAGACAGGAGATACTAGCTGATGACTGATGTACTGGATCTGATGTGTGATCTGCTCGTCAGGTCTGGGTCACGAGGGGATCTACAGGAAGAACGGAGCCGCGTCCAGGATCAAACTACTGATGGAGGAGTTCAGGAACGATGCTCGTAACGTCAGGCTCCGGATCGGGGATAACTTCATAGAGGATGTGACTGACGTGCTGAAGAGGTTCTTCAGGGAGATAGACGACCCCATCTTCATGGCTGACCTGCATCAGCTATGGAAAGAGGCTGTCAGTAAGTGCAGGTGTCTCTGGTGGCAAAAGAGATTTTAAGTTACCATCACAGATAGCACACATATGAAGCTACTATTTTGTTGTGTTTTCTAAGTTGTGTCCTCTTGGTTCCTTTTAGAATTATAAGGCTTCCATCAAGCTGTTGCTGGTCAGGATGTCCCACAATGTATCTTTTTGAAATCTAACTGGTTCCTGTTTGTGTCTTTTTCATAGGAACAGCCAAGGATAAGAACCAGCGTCTGGACAGATACAAGGAGATCATCCGTAGTTTACCTA